>NC_083871.1:25225539-25528569 GCF_032452875.1 Bos javanicus | reverse complement strand
ATATAAACAAATAAAAAGTCCCTGCTAAAAACCACTGAACCTCAGAACTGATTCTAATCAGACCATATAAAAAAGAGAGCAATCTCAGCTGAAAGATAAAATCTGAACAATTTTACATAATGACAAAAATAATTTGTTCTATTTAAGTAATGAAAAGAAAAAAAGCATTTTTGGGAGTAGTCACAGAAAAAACATGAGTTTTACCAATAAAATAAATGTTTCAGTCTGTTCTTAGCAAGGCACATTATTTTATATAAATAATCATTTATCACAAAGTTTTAAAGAAGAAAATGAAGAATATGTCCACTTATGGCACCTAACATGATTTCTTTAGGCCTCTTTGTCCTTAATTATATAAAGAGGAGTTGGGAAAGTTGAGACTAAAGTGCCTTTCTCTGCTAAACTATCTAAACTCAATATGTTGTCAGATGGTTAATAGCATCATTATTTTGATACTGTTTATTCCATTGAGTTAGCCATTTGTCCTAGAAAATAGCATTCAATGAAGAGGTATTTTTTTGTCAGGTGGTTTTTGGTAAAATTATGAAGTGGGCCAGCAAACTGTTTTGGCTTCTTATAAACCTGAAGATTGATGAAATGATAATAGTCATCTAGATGCTTCTAACATAGATCAATTTAATTTATTCAGCCAAGACTTCTTGAATACCTACATGGTGCTAAGCACTGTGACATGTGCAGGAGATAACGTGGTGAACAAACCAAATATTATTTCTCATTTACACACTGATGGTAAAAGTGGAAATTAGCTTAAATGCTTTGGAAAACTGTCTGCCATGTCTAATGAAACTGAATATATGTATGCCCTGCTGCTGCTGCTGCTAAGTCACTTCAGTCGTGTCTGACTCTGTGTGACCCCATAGACAGCAGCCCAACAGGCTCCTCTCTCCCTGGGATTCTCCAGGCAAGAATATTGGAGTGGGTTGCCATTTCCTTCTCCAGTGCATGAAAGTGAAAAGTGAAAGTGAAGTCACTCATTCGTGTCCAACTCTTAGTGACCCCATGGACTGCAGCCTACCAGGCTCCTCCGTCCATGGGATTCTCCAGGCAACAGTGTTGGAGTGGGTCACCATTGCCTTCTCCACAAATCATGCTACTACATATATACACCACAGAGATAAGTTCACATGTTTACCAAGGATTTATACTTTTTGTGAATGTATATTTAGAACAGTATTATTTGGAATAGTTCCAACTAGAAATTGAAAAGGCAAATCAGGAATAGAATGGATAAACAAGTAAGGCCAGAGAGCAATAAGAGTGATCTACAACTATACACAACAATACAAATTTCATAAACATTGTGTTGGGCAAAAGAAGTCAGGCATGTACTTGTTACATACTATATAATTCCATTTATAGAAAGTTCAAGAAAAGCAAAAGAAATCACAGTTTTTGGAGTCAGGAAACGTTTACTTTTAGAATATAACAACCTAGAACATAGAACTCTTGAGAGTCCCTTGGACTGCAAGGAGATCCAACCAGTCCATTCTGAAGGAGATCAGCCCTGGGATTTCTTTGCAAGGAATGATGCTAAAGCTGAAACTCCAGTACTTTGACCACCTCATGCGAAGACTTGACTCATTGGAAAAAACTCTGATGCTGGGAGGGATTGGGGGCAGGAGGAGAAGGGGACGACAGAGGATGAGATGGCTGGATGGCATCACTGACTCGATGGATGTGAGTCTGAATGAACTATGGGAGTTGGTGATGGACAGGGAGGCCTGGTGTGCTGCAATTCATGGGGTCACAAAGAGTCGAACACGACTGAGTGACTGAACTGAACTGAACTGAGAACATAGTATCAGAGTCTTCTGGGGTGTTGCTGCTCCTCTGCTTCTTAATCTGAAAACTTGTTATACAGTTGTGTCCAATTGGTGAGCAGTCATTGACCTCTACACTAAGGATATGTGAACTTTCCTGCACAAATATTATAATTTAATAAAAAGTTATCTCCCTCCCAGGAAAAATGATCATGGGTAGTTTACAGTTTAGAATGGGAGACAAATAACCAAACCAGAAAATAGATGAATGGCAGATGCTTTACCATCTGAGCCACCAGGGAAGCCCCAACGGAAATTAAGAGTATAGCAAAGATTAGCCAAGTATCTCCAATGGAGGAGGCACCCTGAAAAAAAGGATCCCTTGTTTGATAAACATAGTCACCATATGCAGAAGAGATGGCTGTTCAGAAATGCCATTTGTCTTCCAGTGTTCTGGGTACTTATTGAAAAGCAGGCACTCCTCTCTAGTGGAGGGTGTTGTAGACTGATCAGTTGATCATTGTGACTTTTTGGTGATGTACAATTATGCATTGTTCCTTGAATAGTCTTTCTTTAACAACTATAATTATTCTACCCAACATACCTACCATTGCACTTCCTTATTCCACTAGCGTCTGTTCTCTTTTATAATTCCCCCACCCCCAAGGATATACTGTCTGCATTTGAGGAATTATGATGGGACTGGTAACTTTAAGAACATCTGGTAAACTGGTACTCTGGCTGCGTTGTGGACAGACATAATTTAGACCTATTGATTAATTAATTTTTATTAGCCGAGATCCAGATAGTGCATGAATCTTTTTTTTTTTTCCAATCTCCAAAAGAACTTTTTCCCCTTGGTTATATTCTTAAGGCATCTCAGAAATTTTTTATATATATTTAATAATGAGAGTTAGAACTGTCACCTAAACTGCCCCACTGTTTTATAGTAAATCACTATTTATAGATCAAACTCTAAATTAAATTCTACTTGAGTCCAATTTAGCCACTATTCAAAGGAATCTGAATTATGCCAATCTGTCTGTGAAATAGTCTTGGTATTCTAGAATATGAACACAAGTCAATAAGTACACTTTTGATCATCACTTTTTCCTGTAATAATTTATGAGCAAAAACAATCCATTTTTATAATTATAGCAATTTAAAAAGCAGAAAATGTGTTTAAAATATGTAATGTGTTACATACGCTGTTAATGTGTAACAGCATAGACTAAACAACCTCTAAGAAACGTAGTCCTCATTGATTAGAAAAAGATTCATCACTACTTACTCTCTATTATCAATTTCTTGGCCTAGTTACCAGACCCCTGTTACAGTTAACAACATACAGGTTACATCATCTGCTGGAGAATCAACTCATCTTGAC
Source organism: Bos javanicus (assembly GCF_032452875.1). Lineage (NCBI taxonomy): Eukaryota > Metazoa > Chordata > Mammalia > Artiodactyla > Bovidae > Bos > Bos javanicus. Next base: position 25,525,401 of record NC_083871.1, on the reverse strand, counting down.
AAACTGAATTCTCCATCTGGTAAGGAGACAGCAATTTGAATTCTCCTTTGTAAAAAGCTATTTTCAGTTGAAAGTGAAAGTCACTCAGTCACATCTGACTTTTTGGGAGCCCATGTACTATACAGTCCATGGAATTCTCCAGGCTAGAATACTGGAGTGGGTAGCTTTTCCCTTCTCCAGGGGATCTTCCCAACCCAGGGATCGAACCCAGGTCTCCTGCATTGCAGGCAGATTCTTCCTGCGGGAGAATCCAGGTCTCCCACATTGCAGGCAGATTCTTTACCGGCTGAGCCACTAGGAAAGCCCAAGAATACTGGAGTGCGTAGCCTATCCCTTCTCCAGCAGATCTTCCCAACCCAGTAATCAAACCAGGGTCTCCTGCATTGCAGGCAGATTCTTTACCAATTGAGCTATCAGGGAATCCTGGTATTTTAAGTTAACTCTTGACTATTCAGAGTTTAATTATTCAGTTCTCTTTACTCAGGACTTTGCCCTTCATTCCCTACTCCTTGCCTTTTGGTCAATTAATTTCTCATCAGTTGACCCACCAGAAGGTGGGCAAGGTGAGAGAAGGAATTTATATGGTTAGTTGAGCAAGCCGATACAAAATCTGGGCCCTCAGTTTTCTTACTCTATAAATCTTGCAGAGATAATATTCAAGTGTTTTAGGAAAGTGTTATACTGGGGACTTTCCTAGTTGCACAGTCACTCAGGCTGCACAATCCTAATGCAGGGGCCTGGATTCAGTCCCTGGATGCCTGGCCAGGGGACTAGATCCCACATGTTGCAACTAAAAAACAAACCAAAATATCCTTCTTGCCACAACAAGGAAGATTTCGTGTGCGGCAACGAAGACTTGGTGCAGTCACATAAGTAAATAAATCAATAAATCTTAAAAAAATAAAATAAAATTTCTGTACTATATTGGAGAGTGAGAAAAAATTACACCTACGTTTCAAGTCTTGGGAAAGCACACTTTATCAGATTTGAAAATGTGATTATTTTCTAATACTCAAATATGTGATGTAACTTCTAAAAGAAATATAATGATTTTTTGAATGGTTCAATTTAAATTTTCATTCTGTAACCTCTTTAGTTTGTGTAGAAAATTATTTCTTAGGTTATATATTTGGAAAAAAGGTGTAATTAGCCCTAAGAAAGACATATGCTTAAGAATGGATGTATTTATGTTGAAACATAGTGGTTATTTTTGATTTTTCTTGAATGTGGAATTACAATCTTCAGAAAAAATAGGAGTTTTAATAAAAAATATGTCCATTATTCATATGCATTGAAAACATGCATATACATAAACACAGGAGTGAAATTGCAAGAATTAAGCATAAGCTTTAGTTTTTTAAATCTTCTATAAAGATGGAAATTGGGGAAATTTTTTACTGAATTAAACCAAATCAACGTTTGGGTAAATACTTCAAAATTTTAATTGAGCATACATATTCTTCATTCCATGAATTCTTGATTCATTCTTCCCCCAGGTATTTCTTAAACATCCAGGATATACCAGGCCCTGTTCTGGCTGTAGAGACAAAGTCCTTATTCACACAGCTTTTACTACAGGACATAATGACTAAGGAGCACCATTATGGAACAAACGGAAAGGATCGTCAATGAAGAATAGAGGACAAAAATTGCCTTGCTGATTAACTGCCAAACTTCCAGCATTTCTATGGGTGGCAGGTTGATTGCCTAGACAGGTATAAATCAAGTGTTCTCTTCAGTTACGTGCTTTGTCTTCTCACTGATAAAAAGTGCTTGGGGGGACACAAGTTGGTACTGGTCGGAACCCCTCAAACACCACCAGTGTTTTTCTCAAAAGCATGGGCAGGTTTGAAAACAGAAGGTCACCATTCCTTAACATGGCTTTAAATAAAATAAAATAAAGAATTTATTATGGATAAAGCATTGTGTTAGGCGCAGAAAGGAATGTAACAAGAGCATAAGGCAGGGAGGAACTTCTCCTTCTAGTCAAGTGCAATTTAGCAGGAGATGATAGAGCCACAGGAAATCATCACCAGTGTTAGCAGAGAAATTTCTTAAGAGTTCATGATAAACTTTCACATATATAGTTCACATAAATTTTATTCGAAAAACAACTCTGTGAGGTGGGATGGGAAAATATTATTATGTTTAGTTTATAGAGGGAAAAAACTGAACTCAGCAAAAATGAATGATTTGTTTAAAATAAAAATCACAGTCAATAGATAGAGCAAAACTTAATTTGATTTTTCTCATTTATGATCATTTATGTTTTCCACCACATCTTGCTTTTGCACATAAGAATGTTAATCATATATGTAGATCCTCATTCATTCATTTATTTATTAAACATATTCTATTTTCCAGCTACTGTGAAAAATCCTGGAAATACAAAAATGGACTATTATCTGCTCTCAAGGTGTTCCCACACATTTGAATAACACTCTGTCTCTTACAAAACAGTTCTCAGATGTTACAAATGATACAATCATCACTACAGCTGCTGCTGCTGCTGCTAAGTTGCTTCAGTCGTGTCGGACTCTGTGTGACCCCATAGACGGCAGACCACCAAGCTCCCCCGTCCCTGGGATTCTCCAGGCAAGAACACTGGAGTGGGTTGCCATTTCCCTCTCCAATGCAGCTACTGCAACATATCATTATTAGTTCTATTTTGCACATAGAGGAATTTAATAACTCAGCTAAGATCATAAAGATAGTAGAGGCCCGAGAAGACTTAGTCATTACTTAAGTGTTAAAAAATAAGTGCAGAACAATAGAACATTAGGTCTAAACTTTGTTAGATATGAATCTCCATCATTAAACAAATTCTGAGCATCCACTTACCCTAAGCCTCTTATCCTTATCCATCAGAGGGCAGACAGAATGAAAACCACAGTCAGAGAAAACTAATCACTTGGACCACAGCCTTGTCTAACTCAGTGAAACCATGAGTCAAGCTGTAGAGCCAAAGGGCCATCCAAGATAGACAGGTCATGATGGAGAGTTCTGACAAAACGGGTTCCACTGGAGAAGGGAATGACAAACCACTTCAGTATTCTGGGCTTCAGAACCCCATGAACAGTATGAAAAGGCAAAAATGTAGGATACTGAAAAATGAACTCCCCAGGTCAGTAGGTGCCCAATATGCTACTGGAGAAGAGTGGAGAAATAACTCCAGAAAGAATGAAGAGATGGAACCAAAGCAAAAACAGTGTCCAGTTGTGGATGTGACTGGTGATGGAAGTAAAGTCTGATGCTGTAAAGAGCAATATTGCATAGGAACCTGGACTGTTAGGTCCATGAATCAAGGCAAATTGGAAGTGGTCAAACAGGAGATGGCAAGAGTGAACATCAACATTTTAGGAATCAGTGAACTAAAAAGGACTGGAATGGGAGAATTTAACTTGGATGATCATTATATCTACTACATTGGGGAAAAATCCCTTAGGAGAAATGGAATATCCCTCACAGTCAACAAGAGTCCAAAATGCAGTTCTTGGATGCAATCTCAAAAATGACATAATGATCTTTGTTTGTTTCTAAGACAAAACATTCAGTATCATGGTAATCCAAGTCTGTGACCCAACCAGTAATGATGAAAAAGCTGAAGTTGAACAGTTCTATGAAGACCTACAAGACTTTCTAGAACTAACACCCAAAAATGATGTCCTTTTCATTATAGGGGACTAGAATACAAAAGTAGGAAATCAAGAGATACCTGGAGTAACAGGCAAATTTGGCCTTGGAGTACGGAATGAAGCAGGGCAAAGGCTAACAGAGTTTTGCCAAGAGAGTGCACTGGTCACAGCAAACATCGTCTTCCAACAACACAAGAGAAGACTCTACACATGGACATCACCAGATGGTCAATACTGAAATCAGACTGATTGTATTTTTGCAGCCAAAGATGGAGAAGCTCTATACAGTCAGCAAAAGCAAGACCGGGAGCTGACTGTGGCTCAGACCATGAACTCCTTATTGCCAAATTCAGACCTAAATTGAAGAAAGTAGGGAAACCACTAAATCATTCAGGTATGACCTAAATCAAATCCCTTACAATTATACAGTTGAAGTGACAAATAGATTCAAGGCATTGGATCTGATAGAGTGCCTGAAGAACTTTGGATGGAGGTTTGTGACATTGTACAGGAGGCAGTGATCAAGACCACCCCCAAGAAAAAGAAATGCAAAAAGACAAAATGGTTGTCTGAGGATGCTTTACAAATAGCTGAGAAAAGAAGAGAAGAGAAAGGCAAAGGAGAAAAGGAAAGACATATCCATCTGAATGCAGAGTTCCAAAGAATAGCAAGGAGAGATAAGAAAGCTTTCCTCAGTGATCAGTGCAAAGAAATAGAGGGAAACAATAGAATGGGAAAGACTAGAAAACTCTTCAAGAAAATTAGAGATACCAAGGGAATATTTCATGCAAAATGGGCACAATAAAGGACAGAAATTGTATGGACCTAATAGAAACAGAAGATACTAAGAATCGGTGGTAAGAATACACAGAAGAACTATACAAAAAGATCTTCATGACCCAGATAACCATGATGGTGTTATCACTCACCTATAGCCAGACATCCTGGAGTGAAGTCAAGTGGGCCTTAGGAAGCATCACTACGAGCAAAGCTTGTGGAGGTGATGAAATTCCAGTTGAGCGATTTCAAATCCTAAAAGATGATGCTGTGAAAGTGCTGCACTCAATATGCCAGTAGATTTGGAAAATTCAGCTGTGGCCACAGGACTGTAAAAAGTCAGTTTTCGTTTCAATCCCAAAGAAAGGCAACGCCAAAGAATGTTCAAACTACTGCACAATTGCACTCATCTCACCCACTAGTAAAGTAATACTCAAAATTCTCCAAGCCAGGCTTCAACAGTATGTGAACCATGAACTTCCAGATGGTCAAGCTGGATTTAGAAAGGGCAGAGGAACCAGAGATCAAATTGCCAACATTTGTTGGATCATTGAAAAAACAAGAGAATTCCAGAAAAACATCTATTTCTGCTTTATTGACTATGCCAAAGCTTTTGACTGTGTGGATCACAACAAGCTGTAGAAAATTCTGAAAGAGATGGGAATACCAGACCACCCGACCTGCCTCCTGAGAAATCTGTATGCAGGTCAAGAAGTAACAGTTAGAACTGGACATGAAACAACAGACTGGTTCCAAATCGGGAAAGGAGTATGTCAAAGCTATATATTGTCACCCTGCTTATTTAACTTATGTGCAGAGTACATCATGCAAAATGCCATGCTGGATGAAGCACCAGCTAGAATCAAGATTGCTGGGAGAAGTATCAATAACTTCAGATATGCAGATGATACCACCTATATGGCAGAAAGCAAAGAAGAACTGAAGAACCTCTTGATGAAAATGAAAGAGTAGAGTGAAAAACTTGGCTTAAAACCCAACATTCAGGAAAACTAAGATCATGGTGTCTGGTCCCATCACTTCATGGTAAGTAGATGGGGAAACAATGGAAAACGTGACAGACTTTACTTTCTTGGGATCCAAAATCCCTGCAGATGGTGACTGTAGCCATGAAATTGAAAGATACTTGCTCCTTGGAAGAAAAGCTATGACCAACCTAGACAGCATATTAAAAAGCAGAAATGTTACTTTGCCAACAAAAGTCCATCTAGTGGAAGCTATGGTTTTTCCAGTAGTCATGTATGGATGTGAGAGTTGAACTAAAAGGAAAGCTGAGAGCCAAAGAATGGATGCTTTTGAACTGTGGTGTTGGAGAAGACTCCCGAGAGTCTCTTGGACTGCAAGATCAACTCAGTCAATCCTAAAGGAAATCAACTATGAATATTTATTGGAAGGACTGATGCTGAAGCTGAAACTTTAATACTTTGGCCACCTGATGCAAAGAACTGACTCGTTTGAAAAGACCCTGATGCTGGGAAAGATTGAATGCAGGAAGAGAAGGGGATGACAGAGGATGAGATGGTTGGATGGCATCACTGACTCAATGGACATGAGTTTGAGTAAGCTCTGGGAGTTGGTGATGGACACGGAAGCCTTGTGTACTGCAGCCCATGGGATCGCAAAGAGCCCGACACATGAGTGACTGAACTGAAATAAACTGAGCATCCACTAGCAATATATATTTAAAAATTTTAAATATTATACACATTTATCAATGTCAATATATTAGACGATTCATAAAAATTACATTTTAAGAAGAAGAGAATAAAAAATAAAACAATACAAACAGAAGCTTTAATATTTACTTTCTTGCATGCTCTTGAGGGTACTTTTTTTTTTTTTTAGATTACTGTTATTGTAGACAATGAATTCTAAACATATATGTGTGTGTTAGGAGAAATACTTAGATTTCATTTCATTCATGTAGCAATCACACAAAACTCAACTAAAAGTCAAGTCTCTGAAACTTGGTAACATTTTATTTCAATTCCCAACTAGTTATTAATATAATTTGTGCTGTCACAATAACTACAACACATCACTTTATGAAAGCATTCAATTTCCATCCATGAAGAGATCACTTTCCTTCCTACAATAAACTCCTTAGTTGAGGTCCAGTTTAATTACTTTTTAAATAATTTATATAAACTCCTTTACAAAAAAAAATTTCCACTTCAAATTTATGGTAATATTGAAATTATTCAATTTTTTTAAGATGTTCACTTAATGAATAGTGTTTACCAGGAAAAATAATAAGCAAATATTAATTCATCCTTTCTTTCAAAGATCTAAAACATGTAATTTAGGCACATACAATCATGTTTTAAAAACTCCTAAACCTAACACACACAAAAACTCCCACATTCTTTGAAAATTAGTTAATAACCAGCAATGGAGTAATAATTGAAAGTTTTTGTCTCGACTATTGCATTACCGAACTTCAGGAAGCAAGTTTACAATATACTTTCTGGGCATGGTTTCTCCTGAAATTTTGCAAGATTGTGGCCTTGGTCCTTGAGTGTTAAGCTAGGACAGATTATTGGGGAAACGAAAATATGGTTTTTATAAGAGGTAATAATGTCTCTGCGTTATACTAGGGATCTTTGAAAAACCAATTGAACATATTTGATGCTTAAAAAAACTTTCCGAAGTTTAACAACAAAGACCATCAAAAATTAAGTTACTATGCCATTTGGGGGGAATATTTCATCACCAATAGGGGGCTCAGTTTCAATTTATTTATTTATATTACCCTTCTATTCGAGAAGAATTGTGGTGGTCAGAACAGTTTTGAAATGGAATATTTGTGGTCAGAAAATTTTTGAAATGAGAAGTTCAAAATAATAGAAGATTTTGAAGTCAGTTAATAAAATGAGGAAGTAACAATATTTAGGAAAAATTTAATTTGTATTGTAGGATGGTGACAGAAGAGCCATCATTCACGATAAGAAATTTTAATTTCAATGGCATGTTATAATTGGCAGCACCTTCTTCCCTTAGTTCATCTCAGTTTCATCCAGGAAAGTTTGCTGTAGGAAATGTTGCTCACTGTTCACTGAAAAGTAGTTTATTGTTATATTTTGTCAAGATAGGCATTAAAGAGCTAAACCTCACACTGAAGAGTACTGATGACAAATTGGAAACACTGTCCTCTCCATCGGAGGTCAGTATTTAGACAGACCTGGCATAACAGCCCATCGCTTCCTTTGGCAAGTCAGAAATTTCATGGTCCACATCAGTAAAATGGGAGGAATTATGACCTTTGTCTCACAAAAGCAGCTGTAAGACCCAAAAGATTTATTGATATATGCATACCATACTGTGCCTAACATGCAATGCATACAATTAGCAATAATTCTTCAACAAACCTATATCACGATGGAGTGAAAGCAGCCATACTCCTTGATTTAACATTCAGTCCCATCAGGCAGTAACTCTTCTGTTCACCCTGGTCAATTAGGAGTTGTTAAACTAGGCCAGGGGTTTCTCTGGTGTCTCAGATGGTAAAGAATCTGCCTACAATACAGGAGACTCGGGTTCAATTCCTGGGTTGGGAAGATCTCCTGGAAAAGGGAATGGCTACTCATTCAAGTATTCCTGCCTGGAGAATTCCATGGACAGAGGAACCTGGAGGGCTACAGTCCAAGGGATCGCAAAGAGTCAGACATGACTGAGCAACTAACACACACACACACACACACACACGCCCAGCCAGGTTTCATGTGTGATCTAGCAATGTAGAAGCTCAAGATAATAAACACTTCCAGCTCTCATCTGATTCTGATACAGCATTTGCATCTGATGCAGTTTGTATCCACAAATGTGTAGCTTGGCTGAGAACTGCTGCTAAGTCACTTCAGTTGTGTCCGACTCTGTGTGACCCCATAGACGGCAGCCCACCAGGCTCCCCCGTCCCTGGGATTCTCCAGGCAAGAACACTGGAGTGGGGTGCCATTTCCTTCTCCAATGCGTGAAAGTGAAAAGTGAAAGTGAAGTCGCTCAGTCGTGTCTGACCCTCAGCGACCCCATGGATTACAGCCTACCAGGCTCCTCCGTCCATGGGATTTTCCAGGCAGGAGTACTGGAGTGGGATGCCATTGCCTACTTTATGCCAAAGAGAGGTGGGATTCCAAGCAGGAGTCAATCATAAGCCCTGGGTCAAGTGGAGTAGAGGTCAGGAGGAAGATTTCCAGGAGGTGGGTGTACCCTGTGAATGGTAGGGCAGTTCCTCTAGGCAATAAGACGAATTCAAGATGCAACCCTCTGACAGGTTGGAGCTGCCTGTTCTGGTCAGGGCTGAAAGGGTTAAATCCACAGGTAAAAGCCACAGATGAACTTCTGATCAGCAGACCTGATAGTGAGATGGCCAATTCAGGAGATGATAAGAAGAAAGGAAAAAGGACCAGAACACAGGAGGCCAGGAGAGCGAAAGAGAAACAACGAAATTTGAAGTTTTGCCCAGGACAAGTATTAGTTAATTTTGTGCATAATATGTTATTGTACTATAGCAGCTAATAATCAAAGATTTTTTATGAAGTTCAGAGAAAATAATTGCTAAGGAAAGATTTGACAAAAGGAAAAGTTTTTTTTTTTTTTTTAATCTTTTGTCAAAGTCTTGAGGTCCTTTAGGAATAACAATAGGAGAAGAAGAAAGAGGATTATGCAACTTTAAATCAAAGCAACTTTTTCTTTTGGGAAGAGTTTTAAGCATCCAGATTTTTCTGAAGACTAAGTGTAAATTGGTCTTCACGCATTTAGTTATATTCATTGGCACATTGAACATTATTTCACTTATTCATTCCTTTACTTATGTCTTACATCATTAGTGATTAGCCATAGTGACGAGTGGAAGTGTTTAATTTCTATTGAACATTTCTAATCATACACAGCATAAACAACACAGTGAGCTCATTTCTTCTTTTTCGCAATATACCACAATTTATTTCTCTATGGTCCTTCCACCACCACTAAGTGCTTCCTGTCCAAACCACCTTAGCTAATTGTTCTCCTAACTACATCTTACAGCATCTACCCAAACTACTGTTTTTTTTTTTGTTTTTTAACTTTTTGGCTAGTCCAGTAAATGCCCCATGCTAAAAAGCAGTGAAGCACTCTTTTTTCCTAAACAAAAATTAAAAGTTTGTATCTTCATATTCTTTAGATATCACTGAAGAGACTGTATCCTCATGTCTCAGTCTTCTCTCTCCCTTTATTTTGACTTTTTGCCTCTCTGTATGCTATTCCATCATAGTCCCTTTTGATCTGCTTAAGATCCAGGCTTGGTACCCTCTTGGTAAGGCATTATAAGGCAATGATGTTCCACATTCAGACTAATGCAGAGCTCATAATTTATATTTACTCTATGCTCAGCAGGGAGGGTGGTGATGATTGTGGTAATAATGGCACATTCAAATATCCACATTCTTCTTTTCTTATTCTTCAGTAAAAAGATATGACTTTGAATTTTCAGGGAGCATTTACTTCTTAAAGACTAGGGTTTTTTCCTTCTTTAAATCTTGTTTTAGTAGTGAGTTGCAGTTAATATATAGAAATAACTGCTGCCAAGATCTTTCCCTGCGGAATTGACAAATCTTCTTTGACTAACAGTTGCTCTTCATTGATGATTCTGAATGTTCTTCTTTTCCACAGATTATGAAAATTGGCTACCACCAATTCTAGGCTAGTCATTTGTTTCCTAAATAAACCCATCAAAGATATCACCTCTCCCACATTTCTTATGCATAGAGGTCATTCCCCTCTTTTAGTTTCTGCAGGTATGTGTCATCCCTCAATTGAATCGCACCCTTGAGTTCTATGCTCAGGGCAGAGTTCCAGGCAATGATTTCAATTTTGCTTAAGCGGTGGTCAAGGATATGGCCTTTGATGGCTCTCAGAGGTGAGTGATGTGTTTTTTAACAACATGTCTGTAGAAATAGCACAGGTTCTCCAGGTCTCTACCATCTTTTTTTTTTAATTCCTGGCACTTAAACATTTCCCCCTCATGTTTCCCTTCTTATAAATTAACGAGAAAATAAAACAGACATTTTAATGGATTTCTTATGCACTTTTTATATGGCACATTTAATATATCATGTGCATTTTGCTTTAGGTCTTGAAATTAAAATACACGGGATATAAAGTGAATTGGGGTGTAATTCTTTTTTAATTCAGGGTTTATATGAGTCGGGTCCAACCTACATTAGGAGGACCTAAGGAAGCCTATTAAAAATGCAGCATTGTGGGTCTACTTCAGACCTACTGAAGCAAACGTTCTGTCAGAAGGTATTAGGGGACCACTGTGGTGGGGACTGTTGATCAAAACCAACTGCCTTGGCCAGGCATGATGATAACCACTTGTCTGAGTTGTCTTACAACAGGAGGTGCCAATAAGGAACATAGTGCCGCTGCCAAAAACTAACCGGGAAAATTTGGGAGGGGACAAAAGAGGAAGGAGATGACCAACTTCCCAGAATCCTTTGTGCTGGAATCCATCTTGGGAGATGCTGAGAGGAAGAACCCTGAGTGAGACTGTGGGTCAAGTAAGATGACTGGCCAGAGACAACCCGGAAACTAACCCCATTACCAGAAGACCTGAGTCTGTGAGCCATTTTGGCAGAGCAGCTCTCCTGGCTTTTCTTACCCTGCTGCTCTCTGCCTGGACACCCCTTCACAATAAAGTCTCTTGCTTTGTCTTCATGTGTATCTCCTCATACAATTTATTTCTGAGTGTTGGATAAGAGCTCACTCTTGGGTCCTTCAAGGGGTCCCCTTCCTACAACAAATGTGCCAGTAATATATTTTCTAAGATTAATCACGATGGTGTGATCACTGACCTAGAGCCAGACATCCTGGAATGTGAATTCAAGTAGGCCTCAGAAAGCATCAGTACGAACAAAGCTAGTGGAGGTGATGGAATTCCAGTTGAGCTATTCCAAATCCTGAAAGATGATGCTGTGAAAGTGCTGCAGTCAATATGCCAGCAAATTTGGAAAACTCAGCAGTGGCCACAGGACTGGAAAAGGTCAGTTTTCATTCCAATCCCAAAGAAAGGCAATGCCAAAGAATGCTCAAACTACTGCACAATTGCACTCATCTCACATGCTAGTAAAGTAATGTTCAAAATTCTCCAAGCCAGGCTTCAGCAGTACGTGAACCGTGAACTTCCTGATGTCCAAGCTGATTTTAAAAAGAGCAGAGGAACCAGAGACCAAATTGCCAACATCTGCTGGATCATCAAAAAAGCAAGAGAGTTCCAGAAAAACATCTATTTCTGCTTTATTGACTATGCCAAAGCCTTTGTGTGGATCACAATCAACTGTGGAAAATTCTGAAAGAGATGGGAATACCAGACCACCTGACCTGCCTCTTGAGAAATCTGTATGCAGGTCAAGAGGCAACAGTCAGAACTGGACATGGAACAACAGACTGGTTCCAAATAGGAAAAGGAGTACGTCAAGGCTGTATATTGTCACCCTGCTTATTTAACTTATATGCAGAGTACATCATGAGAAAGGCTGGACTGGAAGAAACACAAGCTGGAATCAAGATTGCCAGGAGAAATCTCAATAACCTCAGATATGCAGATGACACCACCCTTATGGCAGAAAGTGAAGAGGAATTAAAAAGCCTCTTGATGAGAGTGAAAGTGGAGAGTGAAAAAGTGGGCTTAAAGCTCAGCATTCAGAAAATGAAGATCATGGCATCTAGTCCCATTACTTCATGGGAAATAGATGGGGAAACAGTGGAAACAGTGTCAGACTTTATTTTGGGGGGCTCCAAAATCACTGCAGATGGTGACTGCAGCCATGAAATTAAAAGACGCTTACTCCTTGGAAGGAAAGTTATGACCAACCTAGATAGCATATTCAAAAGCAGAGACGTTACTTTGCCAACAAAGGTCCATCTAGTCAAGGCTATGGTTTCTCCTGTGGTCATGTATGGATGTGAAAGTTGGACTGTGAAGAAGGCTGAGCGCTGAAAAATTGATGCTTTTGAACTGTGATGTTGGAGAAGACTCTTGAGAGTCCCTTGGACTGCCAGGAGATCCAACCAGTCCATTCTGAAGGAGATCAGCTCTGGGATTTCTTTGGAAGGAATGATGCTAAAGCTGAAACTCCAGTACTCTGGCCACCTCGTGCAAATAGTTGACTCATTGGAAAAGACTCTGATGCTGGGAGGGATTGGGGGCAGGAGGAAAAGGGGACGACAGAGGATGAGATGGCTGGATGGCATCACTGACTCGATGGACGTTAGTCTGAATGAATTATGGGAGTTGGTGATGGACAGGGAGGCCTGGTGTGCTGCGATTCACGGGGTCGCAAAGAGTCGACACGACTGAGCGACTGAACCGAACTGAAATGATTATATTATATAAACGATACAAGAAATACTACATATATTAGCAATGGTCCCCAAATTATTTTTATGAAAAGTTAAACTTCAGTAGCATTAATGATGTCAAATTTATCATTCAGTCCTAAGGCTAAATATTCACCACTCTTTTACTTTTTAGCTATTCAGGAAACAAAGTAAAGAGTTGAGACAGTTGATAAATAACTTTGTAAGAAATATTGAGAAAGTCAAAGAAAATAATTTTTTGCCATGTGGTGTTTACTTTGAATTATCCACAGAAAGACCTCAGTTCAGAGCATTACGTTTCTTATGTATAAAAATGAGTTAAAGATCAGAGGTTGATGGACTGTCTCATTTACATAAGATACACAATAGAAAAACAGGAAATGGAATTCATGGGGCTGACAGAAATGCTGGGGCTGACCTGTTATTTATTTTGTTTGGCTCTGATTTCAGCAGAGTTAAAGGATAAGCCATGTTCATTAGCACTTATGAGCGACACCCCAAATAACCTCTAGAAATGCTATTAAAACAATGTGGTTGGGGAGGTGGGGAGTGACTGGCAGTGCTAATTGTGCTTCAATTAACACTAGAAAAATTAACCCAATTTGATCTAAAATTCTGCAAGAATAATAATAATAAATTCCCCTAGGTAAATATTCTGTGGTATACTGACAAGTAGAAACAACCCAGAAAACAGAATTTTAGGCCTTTCAAATATAAAGAGGAGAGCCACTTCCACTTAATGGGTAATTTTATATTCATTCAAAGAAAAAGACAAGTCAAAGTGAGGTCATGAAGTTGTGGTATATATTTATCATAAACCTTTTCTGGTTCAGCTGGTAAAGAATCCTCCTGCAATGTGGGAGACCTGGGTTTGAACCTTGGGTTGGGAAGATCCCCTGGAGAAGGGAAAGGCTATCCACTCCAGTATTCTGGCCTGGACGAACTATACAGTCCATGGGGTTGCAAAGTGTTATTCAGGATTTATAATTAAAGATAATTACAGGATGTATTTAAAAAGTCAGGAACTTCCCTGGTAGTTCAATGGTAAAGAATCTGCCTACCAATGCAGGCGACATGGTTTGATCCCTGGTCTGGGAAGATTTCACATGTGGTGGAGCATCGAAGCCCATGTGCTACAACTCCTGAGGTCTGTGCGCAGGGAGCCTGTGCATCACAATAAGAGAAGCCACCATAATGAGAAGCCTGTGCACTGCCACTAGAGAGTAGCCCTCGCTCACCACAACTCCAGAAAGGTCCATGCAGCAATGAGGACTCACTGCAGCCAAAAATGAATAAATAAATAATTTTTAAAAGGCAGAGTGCATTTAGGGCCTAGGTATGGGACATAAAGTAGAATAAACAGTTTTCCTTTTTCACATCAATGTATTTCAAACTATGTTTAACTTCATTTCGGAGAAGGCAATGGCACCCCACTCCAGTACCCTTGCCTGTAAAATCCCACGGATGGAGGAGTCTGGTAGGCTGCAGTCCATGGGCTCGCTAAGAGTTGGACATGACTGAGTGACTTCACTTTCACTTTTCACTTTCATGCACTGGAGAAGGAAATGGCAACCCACTCCAGTGTTCTTGCCTGGAGAATCCCAGGGATGGGGGAGCCTAGTGTGCTGCCATCTACGGGGTCACACAGAGTTGGACACGACTGAAGCGACTTAGCAGCAGCAGCAGCAGCATAACTTCATTTGGAGATGATAGTCAATGTATATATGTGAAGCTCCCCGAGTATGAAGTCATGTTAGTATCCAATTGTTGTAAGAGATTACCACAAATTTTGTGACTTAAAATAAATTTATCACCTTAGTGTTCTGAATGCATGTTCCTCCAGAATCTCTAGGAGGAAAATCTGGTTCCTTACTTAACCCAGCTCCCAGAAGATTTCCAAATGCCTTGGCTCCTAGCCCTGTATCACTCCAACACTCTCTTTCATCTTCACACTTCCTTCTCTAGTTCTGACCTCCCACTTATAAGGGCCCTTGGGTTTACATTGAGCCCACAAGGATAATCCAGAACATTCTTTCCATGGCAAGAACTTGAGCTGAGTTCTTGCTCGGCTGCACCACCCTTTTATTAGGTGTCCTGCACAGGTATCAGGGGTTAGGACACGGACATCTTTGGGAGGCCGCTATTATCACAGAAGCCCAGATCAAAAAACCACGCCAAGAACTGCTCCCTTCTGCTTACTCTACATTATAATACCTGTGTGCCTGCTAAGTTCTTGGTTGTGTCTGACTCTTTGTGACCCCATGGACTATAGCCCACTAGGTTCCTCTGTCCATGGGATTCTGCAGACAAGAATACTGGAGTGGGTTGCCATGCCCTCCTCCAGGGGATCTTCCCAACCTAGGGATCAAACCTGTGTCTCTCACGTCTCCTGCATTGACAAGTGGGTTCTTTACCACTAGCGCCACCTGGGAAGTCCTATTATACAGTTTGGGTTTTATTTTTTCTAAACTCTTACAGTACTTATTACCAATGTATCACAGAGGATCTTACTTTCCAGGGTATGTACAGTTGTCCATCAGTATCCACGTGGCATTGGTTCCAGACCCCACAAATACCAAAATCTGCAGCTGCTCCAGTTCCTTATATTAAATGATGGATACAATCCCTTCTCTGTATCCACAGGTTTGGAGTTTGATGAAATGGTTGACTCTGCAGATGCAGAACCCTCAGATACGAAGGAGGGACATTATTAAATATCTACTACAGGGAAAATAGTCTTATAATGTGGCTGCTATAACTTTTAGTGGAACTTCTTCCTTCATCGATTCTAGGTTGTCTGGCTGGCCTAATAATTAAGTTAACCTAAGATGGATCAACAGGAGAAAACCAAGTTTAATTTTGCATGTATGGGAACCCCAAAGTAGTAAGAAGTAACTAAAGCAGCTTCCATACCTTTTAGACTGAGGAGCAATACATTTGTGAGGAATTGACAAAATAGAGGGGCTTGGAAAAGTTAATTAATGAAGAAGTAACCAGGTGTGTTTATATACTCTGCTCTGCCCTGAATTCCCTGCCTATAGTGATAAGGATGTCTCTCTGCTGCTACAAGGTATTTTCATATGAGGGATTTATTTCCTGCTTTCAGGAGGACAAATGAGGGTCAGAATGTCCGTCTTGCTCATGATATTTCTTAAGTAACTTTAAAGTAGTCAATATGCTGAAGTGGCATATTTTGCTCCCCTTCAGTATAAAGCAACATGGAAACTACATCCCCTATGCAAAGAATATAAAATAAAGAACTAATTATTTATGTTTATATAGAAAGACATAGAACAAAAACTTTGCTTCTCATCTTTGCTTCTCATATTGCTATATACAAATAAAGTCTGTCCTTTTTCGTTCAGTACAAGTCTGTCTATTAAACATCATTACGGTATAGTATGTAAGATCTATGAGTTCACAGTGATCAGAGCAAAGTTACTTGAAGAAGAGAACTAAATCAATAAAATAATATTCTGGTTAAATTTTCAAAGTTTAATTATATTAATGATTATATAGAAATTAATATAACAAGAATTTTATTACTATGATATTTTTGCTTAAGACTAAGAAAATGAAGAATAGCATTAGCTCCACCATTAGATTAAAAAAGTGAGGTTTAAAGATCAATATTAATAGAAACAATAATTTGATTTGCTTTTTTGTCTCTGTAGATAGACTCAGTTATTCATTTATCCACCCAATTAGTCAACATATATTAATTGAACGCATACTGTAGTCTAGACACAGGAGTGGTAGTGCTACAAAGTCAAGTGTATTATGAAGCCTACTTTTTGGCTAAGAGTTAGTGACCTGACAAAATTTAAGTAGAACAGAGCTAAAGATTAATTATAATAAAAGCAACCGATCTGAAACTGATAGTGCTTTTAATAATAAGATCAAATAAAAGACAATAAGAGTAGAAAGGTAAATCTTAATTTTGTATGCTTTATTCTAAACTGGGAAAATGGCTAAAAATACTGAATTGGAATATTATAACCTGATAATATATAAAAGATTCCTTTTTAATGAATCTTATATTAACTAATATAAGATTAGTTATAAACATAAATTAGCAAATATTTAATTATATATACTTCGACTATCATTCATTGAATTTGTAGCTTATTCAGTAAGTATTTATTAAGCTTCACTTATATTCCAGGACAGTACCCAAACCAAAAAAGTAAGGACCCTGCCCTCAAGGAGTTTACATTCCAGAGACCTAATACAGTCTGCTTCGACACTCCAAATATTTCAGTACATTTTCAAGGTAAACATTGCTATCAAAGACAGAACTAAATAAGGGCATGATAGGCTTTGGCCCTGGAATTCTTCAACTCTGGCTGTACTTTTGGGCAAAGGCCATTAAGGGTGCAATCTTACACAAGTTATTTAAACAGTGAACTTTGTTTCCGCCTGTGTATAAGTGGAATGGCAATAGATGGGTTCTCCTGGAGATTAAATGAGATACTGTGTGCCGACTACTCAGCAATTATTAGTATTACTGCTTTGGCTTCGTGGTTTCAAAAAAAAAAATCGTGCCTGCTCATTAGAATCACCTGGGGATCTTTAAAATCATTCCAAAGCTCAGGCCAATTAAACCCAGTCTCTGAGGGTGGGGCATACCAGTCAGCGTTTTTTGAGCTCCCCAGGTGTTTCCGATTTGCAGACAAATTTGGTAACCGCGGCAGTTTGACTCAATGATATTTCATATTTGTCCGTCCACCTGTCTTTACTTGAGGAGCCAGGAAGCCTCACGAGCGGAATGAAAGATAATCGAGATGTACATCTACATCTCTCTGGCCCATCTCGTGACTCCCATCCAAATCTCTTTAAATCTCTCCGAGGGGAGAGGGAATGGGAGGGAGACCTGACCTCTACGGCCTGAGCACAGCTGTTAGGTTAAGGAGACCCGTAGGCACTTAGGGAGAGCTGACACCTGCGGGGGCTGCTGGGCCTGCCGGAGAAGGCGAGAGCCGGGAAACTCAGCCCTCCCGGGGGCGCTGGGCTCGGGACTGAGGCCGAAGACGCGCCGAGAGGGAAGACTGGCAGCTAGATCCTCCCCTGGGGACGTGGGGCGGCCAGGCCCGCGCGGCTCGGGTGGGCGCTGTCCGTGTGCCCGCTCTGCCCCCGCCCGGCCTCTCCCGCACGACCCCGGCCGAGGCCCCGAGCGGACCCCGGCGAGCGGGGCGCGCCGCGCCGCTCGCCGCCATGGAGTTAGGGCCGCCTGGCGGCTCCGGGCCCGCGGAGCCGGGGCCTCGCCTGCGTGGCTTGCGCGGCGCGGACGCGGCGGCCTCGGCCTCCTCGCTGAGCCGCTTCGGGGCCGAAGCCGGGTGTCGCGCGCCGGCTGTGGCGGCCGTGTTGCCGGCGGGGGGTAGCGGGGAGAGGATGGGCGTCCCCACCCCGAAGCAGTTCTGCCCCATCCTGGAGAGGCCGCTCATCAGCTACACCCTGCAGGCCCTGGAGAGGTAAGGCGGCGCCGGGCTCGCCTCGCGGTCCCCGGCCCGCCGCTCCCCGCCCTCCCGCCTAGGGCGGCCCGCGCGCCGCACCTGCCCCTGGGGCTGCGCTCGCGCTGGCGCCCGCCCTGGGCGGACTGCAGGGCTGAACTCCCCCGGCTCGGACCCTCCAGCTCGGGGGCCATTCCTGTTAGCCCTTCACGGAACGGGAGCCTGGAGAGGCCCCACAGACGCCGGCCCGTGGAGTCGCCCTCGGGAGTGCTTGGGTTAGGGCTGGGGACGTTTAGTTCTAACTCTGGGCCCTGTGTGCGTGATGTGGATTTTGGGGTGCAGCTGGAGGGATTGGAAGTGGGGGAGAAGTACAAAGGTCCACATAAGTGTTGCTGTGGTGGTTAAACTTCCAGAAGCCAACGTGAAATGAGTTAGGTGTATATTTTTAAAAGTATCAATTTTAAAGAAAAAGAATTCTGGGACGGGCTTGTTGAATTAAAAATAAGACTTTTTTTCGATTTTTACTTAATTCGATCACTCTTTGCAACCCAATGGACTGTAGCCCACTAGGCTCCTCTGTCCATGGGATTCTCCAGGCAAGAATTACTGGAGTGGGTTGCAGTATCCTTCTCTAGGGGACCTTCCCACCCAGGGAATGAATCTGGGGCTCCTGCATTGCAGGTAGGATTCTTTGCCAACTGAGCCATCAGGAAAGCCCAATTCGGTCACAGCAGTAATAAAATCCTAATAGGAATAATAACTAATCAAAACCTCCATTTTGAAACAGAGATCATTCTTGGTCCTATTACAGTGCGTGAAGAAGTTATGGAATATGATTATGTTGGGGTATGTCTCAGGAGATCCTTGGAAACCTTGTGTTACAGGGGGATATATATGGGTGCTTCCTAGCTGTTTGCCAAATGAAAGCCATTGTATTGGTTAAAGAATGGGGTTCCACAAGACTGATAATAGTTTTCCTAGAGCATGGTGCTAAAGACCTAGGGCATTTCATCCCGAAGGGTAAATTATGGAAGCTCTTGTCTTTTGGTCCTGAGGACCAACTTAAAGACAAACCGATGAGGACTTAGAAGGAGGCCCCACGCCTCAAGTTTGGCCCTGAAATAGGATAGGGAAATGTTAAGAAGCATGACTAGTTTAGTTTTCAGTGGAACAATGCCATGTAAACATTTATTACATGTCGACTTACCTACCCAAAGCAAGTGAAACTGTATGGCCCCACAATGGAAACATGAAAGCGAAAGGGAGCAGGGAAGAGAACAACAATCTCTGGAAGAAAGGCAGTCTAGAACCCATACATTTCAGCGGGCCTGAGGAAGTGGAGGCACAGCTGTCAGGTAGAAGAGCTGTGAAGGAAACAAGTTGATGGAAGTCGTAGAACCCTGGAAAGGCCCAGGAATTAAAAGTACTGTTTAAGACAGGGCAGAGAGATAGCAACTGTGTCCAGTTATAGAGACAGCTGGTTGAAACCTTCAAAAGAGCAACTAGACTGCCAGATAGATACTTGTCAGAACACTGGAGGCATCACCAGTGGCCAAGTGAAGTGCTCCATGGCCATAGAGAAATTAAGAGCAAGGGTCTCATTTTCCAATGAGATCCTTAGTGCCAAGGGCAGACTAAAGGAAGTACTTTACTTTTCAAACATGCTTCACATTAAAGCACCTATCTTTGCAAAATTGAGACGTTGGAGGAGACATTGAGAGGTTTGCCTTGTGAACCGTCTGGGACTTCATATTGTTTTTCTGCTTCAGTTGAAATTGGGAAAATACACATTTTTTTTTTTTCTAGTCTAGCCACCTTTTACTTGTGTGCCATTGAAATTTCTTTAATGATCAGATTAAATGAGATTTAAAAGAATCCCTGAACTCACACAGATCTCAGACACATTGATGAAAGGCTTTAACTGGTGAGATGGAGGCTCCACGTCTATCCAAACTAGTTTAGTGTGGCTGTATATTACAATTAGCCTTTATATGTGTAGCAGTATATATGTGTTTAGTATACCGAGATTATACAGCTTGTTCAGATCTCTGCATTATAGACATTATACTGAAAGGATCAAATGTAAAATAATTTGTAGGTTGTACTAAGAACAAAGGTCTTTCAGAAGTTGATTAAAAACATTTTTAGAAGTTTTAAAGTTTCATTCTGGCTTTTTGCTAATGCTAATGCTAAGTTGCTTCAGTCATGTCCGACTCTATGTGACCCCATAGATGGCAGCCCACCAGGCTCCCCCGTCCCTGGGATTCTCCAGGCAAGAACACTGGAGTGGGTTGCCATTTCCTTCTCCAATGCGTGAAAGTGAAAAGTGAAAGTGAAGTCGCTCAGTCGTATCGGACTCTTAGTGACCCCATAGACTGCAGCCTACCAGGCTCCTCCATCCATGGGATTTTCCAGCCAAGAGTACTGGAGTGGGGTGCCATTGCCTTCTTTGGCTTTTTAGGGGGAAATAAAATATAAATTGAATCACAGATTATAACTTAAAGAGAACTTTGATTTTTTTTCCTTTTTGTTAATGAGATACTGAGGTCAAGGGTATTAATCCTTTATATAACTATAACCTGAGTTTGTAAAAGGAATCACTGCTGTAAGAAATCATGTGATAGTGGTATTATTGGCAGGGGCATAAAGCTCTGACAATTAAGTTGTGGAATCTACTCACAATGGATCAAGTGATATCTACATTTTACTGATTAAAAAATATATATTCCCAGGTCTGAAAGAGAAAGTAAAAATTCCGGCTAGCACTCTAATTTCTGGCTTCAAATACTTAAAGAAAGTTAACCTGGAATAGTTAAATAGAGTCAAATGACAACTACAATGAAAGCGAAAAAGAGAAGCAAACTTTGGCCATATTTATTCAGACTCATGCTGATGGTAGGCTGGGTAGAAATTCCTGTGACCATAGATTTGAACAAATTCAGGCACACTTCTCTCTCTCCATAGCTCCTGAGGCTTCCTGAGTTCTTGAGGACACTGCTTAAGATGTTCCTTGATAAGGTTTCATGCTCATCAAAAAACATTATTATAAATTGGCTTTCCATAGAAATCTTTTATAGGAAGAAAATTTGCTGTTGTGTTGATCAAACAGTTTTCCAGACATTGTGGTAGTAATGTATATCATTGTATATTAATACGTTGGCATTCAGATTCATGTTTCAGAGCCTTTTAATTTGGTTAATATGAGTTGGTCTCCATGAGTCTGATAACTCCAGATGAAAAATTCATTTTGTCAATTTGTATGTTATGGCAACCATGGATTTTGTGATTGAGACTAGCTTGCTTTTTTATTACTTGAAAGATTGATGAAAGTCCGTTTTTAGTAATAGTTTAAGACTCCATGGTGTTTTTCAATGTGTTAACGTCTGGCTTATTTGATCTTCTGAAATTTTCTTTAATATTTTTTGTGTACTTAAAAAAATTGTTCTGTCCCACTGAATTCCTGAAAACCACTACAAACTGTTAGAGAATAGAAAGCAATAACTGTTAATCCAAATGAGCAATATGGATAGCTTTCATTAAGCTGAAAGTAGGAATGGAGTAGGGAACATAGGAGAAATATTTTGAAGACGGGAATTGGCAGTTTTTAGTGATTAGTTGTATTAAGGATTCAGAAAAAGAGATGAATTAAGGGTGCTTTTGAGTGATTGCTCAGATACCTAAATTTGAGTTAAAATTTTTGTCTGAGTGCTTCATTAATGAAAAGGTTAAGTCTGAATCAGGTGAAGGCAGAGGCCTATATCTTAGAAGAAACGGAGTGGGATTGAGTTTTGAAGAGATCAGGTGATTGGAGATTTACATTCCCATCGGCTTCCCCGGGGCCCTTGTGAGACAAAAGAGAAGACCAGGACTGGTATTTTGGGCTTGACCACTGGAAGCCTTCATGGGCCACATTAAAGAGATGTGTCAAGGCAGTGAGGAGCCAGCCCCTTCACACCAATTCAGTATTTTACTTGTGAAATATCAGGGTTGGGGCTGGTGCACTGGGATGACCCGGAGGGATGGTATGGGGAGGGAGATGGGAGGGGGGGTTCAGGATGGGGAACACGTGTACGCCCGTGGTGGATTCATGTTGATGTGTGGCAGAACCAATACAACATTGTAAAGTAATTAGCCTTCAATTAAAATAAATAAGTTTAAATTAAAAAAAAATAATAAAATATCAGGATGGATTAGGAGGAGGAGGAATGATGGCCACAGGACGATCCCGAGGTCTGATTTCCATGGTGAGTGTCCGGGCGATGAGTCACAGCTGCCCCTCTCCCTGGAGGCCAAACTTCTGCAGCCTGGGTGAGAGCACTTAAGGGGTATTAACAGGGCCTGATTTTTCCATCTGTTTTTAAAAAGCATTTGTTTAAATCTGTTTTCAACTGATCTTGCTGAACTGTCTGAGCAGAATCTACCTGTAATACTTCTTTTAAAAATATAATACACATATTGATAGAAATATATTTCAATATACTCTTAAAATATTCTGAGAGAAAATAATATCTGGCATACTGTGTTTTTTCCTCAAAATGTCTGTAGGTGTAATGAAACTTGAGGTTAGGTCTGTAATTGCCTATGGAATGTGCTGGGAAGGAAATATTCAGAACTTGATAAAATCCAGCTACACAGGGGGTTCGGTGTGGACTTGCCTTCAGCTAAGGAGGTCGGCCAGATCCATTTATTCAGCAAATATTTGTTCACTGTGCACTGTGTGAGGTACTTAAGGCCTTTCTTAGTCTCCTGATTCTACATTATTAAATTTTAATACTGTAAAAGGCTTTTAATTCTATAGCTAGAAAAGTATGTGAATAAATCCTCTGAAACACAAACAGTACTTACAAGGGCTTGCAAGTGCTGGGTGTATGCTTGGTTGCTGAACAAAACAGCATAACAAGCCCATTATCTCTTAAGAGCTGGCTAAAACATTTTTCTGAACTTTTTCATTGTGACCTATTCATACAAGATTTTGCTCATGATTTAATGACACATACGTGACTGCATACAACAAATTTGAGAGAATTTCATGAACAGTATTTATCCTTATTACTTGCTATGCATTCTGTTTTCACTTTTCTATTAATTACTATTTATGCAAAACTGTTGGGCTAAACTTAGGAAATTGATCTGATGATACTTTAACGGGTTCCAGGTAGCACCAGTGCTCAAGAATCCACGTGTCAGTGCAGGAGACACAAGAGATGTTGAGTTCGATCCCTGGGTTGGGAAGATCCTCTGGAGTATGAAATGGCAACTCACTCAGTATCCTTGCCTGAAAAATTCCATTAACAAAGGAGCCTGGTTGGCTACAGTCCATGGAGTCTCAAAGAGCCAGACATGACTGAGCTTGCACTCCTGCTCCTAATGGGTTTTGAAATCTGCAGTTTGAGAAATATTCGTTTAAGACGTTTTTCTGTTCAGAACCGCATAAAAATTGTTTGGAATGATCTAAGGCCACAAGTATATCTGTATAATCTACATTTTACTTTATTGGACTCCTTTCCATTTGATACTATAGACAGAACATAGGTAATCATTTTTTAGCTATTTTAAGGCATTCTACTAAAATTGGGATTTACCTGTGGGTGTTCATTAACTCACAAAAGATATATTTGAATGACAATTGTCAAGTAATGTCCTGTCTTTCTCCCTTTTAATTATTCTGTTTTAACATTTAATCTCATGTGACTTTTGATCAAAAAAGCAACATTTCTTTAAAAGTTGCTTTAAACTTTTTGATAGAGTAGACTATGGAAGGTAAAAGGTGAGTAGGTTAAGCGCTTGTCGTAGAAGAAAATCCTGTTCACTGATACAGCTGAACATGTACTTAAAACTTCTCTATTTAAAAAAGCAAACTCAATGTGATGTCCTCCTAATAAAACTCAAGAGCATATTTTAATTCCTAATAGTGTACGATTTCTCTTATCTACTGGTTCATTTAACAGATATTTCTTGGTATATAGTTTGTGAGGTCAGGAATTCTTTGTTACCAGATCACCAGTGTCTAGTTTAATGTCTGGCAAATGACAGATGCTTACTGGATGTTTGATGAATGACTAAATGAATGAAAGAAGAAATACTGAGATTTGCTTAAATCTTAAGAAATAAACTTGACCATTTTTGACTACAAATGCAGCGGTAATGTTCACAGTAAATGAATTTCTGGGGACATGGTGATCCAGACATGACTTTTTTTTCCTCTGATGGATTTTATGACTGCTCAGTGTTAGTGCTTTTATAGACATTAAGAGTGTGAGCTCCCAAGTCAGATAGGGGTATACCCAAGTCATGTCACTTTATAGCTGTATCATTGTGGGCAGGTCATTGCCCCATCTGTGAAATGAAGATAATAGTGACTTCATTCAGAGCCGATGTGAATATTAAGTGAACTATTAGAGGCACAGGCTCCAAATAGTGCATGGTACTTAGTAAACAGTGAATATATCTTAGCTGCTTTTGCTCCTATTAATATTACTGAAAGCTTAGTATGAGCCACACTCTGGGGTATCATCTTTGCTTTCTGTGAGTTGGCAGCTTAATGAAGGAGATGAAGGGCTAGTCTTCGTTGCAGTGAGCTGGGTTCTCACTGCCGTGCTTCTCCTTGCAGAGCACAGGCTCTAGGGCACACAGGCGCAGTAGCTGTGGTGCTTGGGCTTAGTTTCCTTGTGGCATATGGAATCTTGCCAGACCAGGGATTGAAACTGTGTCCTGTGCATTGCAAGGCAGGTTCTTATCCACTGCACCACCAGGGAAGTCAACAGTGTAAGATTTAGGACGGAAGTTCTGACAGTTGCCAAGTTTGCAGCGATAGGTTGGGGATAGATGGATTACAAAACAAAGAGCAACCCATGCCTGCATGCTTGCTAAGTTGCTTCAGTCGTGTCTGACTCTCTGTGACTTCACGGACCATAGTCCGCCAGGCTCCTCTGTCTATGGAGTTCTCCAGACAAGAGTATTGGAGTGGGTTGCCATGCCCTCCTCCAGGGGATCTTTCTGACCCAGGGATCGAACCCTAGTTTCCTGCAGCTCCTGCATTGCCGGTGGATTGTTTACTGCTGAGCCACTGGTGAAGCCCAGATCAACTCATACTTAGTCATCTTCCACAATCCTCCTTATTGCCTACACAGATAACTGCATATTTTCTGGTCTGTATTCTGTGACGGTTGTTGCTTTGCTTTGTTTGTGATTACAGTTTCCCCAAGGTGCCTGACAAATCATTAGTAGTCCCAGCCATCCTTGGATCTTTGACAGTGATGGTATGTGACAGTGTTAATTGCTCCGTTGTGTCTGACTCTGTGACCCCATGGACTGGAGCCTGCCAGGCTCCTCTGTCCATAAGATTTCCCAGGCAAGAATACTGGAGTGGGTTGCCATGCCCTCCTCCAGGGAATCTTCCCAACCCAGGGATGGAACCCAGGTCTCTTGCATTGCAGGTGGATTCTTTACCATCTGAGCTACCAGGGAAGCCCCTTGGAACCCTTAGAATCTAGAAATCAGAATAAAGAGTCAGACTCATCAAAACAAGCAACAAGTGACATTGCCCACGAAGGCATTTTCATTGCTTCTCATTCTCTCTTCAGGTTGATGAGGAGAGCTTTCTGTGTTTTCATAATCCTTGGAACTCTGCTTTATTGTAAGATCCTGGTAGATGTGTCAGACCAAAATTTTTATTGAGTACCAAATAATTATCAAGTACCTTCTAGGTGCAAAGCAATGGGCAAAACTCATGTTATCCTTGCTGTCATGGAGCCTACATTCTAGAAGATAGAATGCTGTATTTTGATGGAAAATGGTAATTTTTTGTTTTCAGGTTGTTTTTGGCATCAGATGGCAATATAGGAAAATAAAGATATTTGAGTATCAGCTCCTTCTGATGTTTCTGTCCCATGTGAGACAGTATACAGCATGAGGATTATGTGAGTTAAAAGATGACTAATGCTTAAGACTTAGTAAGTTAATTGATGTTAGCTATTTCATGTTACATGATAAATGATTTATTTTGCCCATCTTTCTTACTGACTCAGGAGGATTATTGCCACTAAATCAGGAAGATTACTATTAATATCTCTCATCCACAACCTCCATCTGATAGCCAGGCTACCATTATTGTCTTGCACCAGACTTCAGCAGGAGCCTCTATTCAGATAGACTTCAACCTAGTCTATCTGCATCCTTTGTCTACCCAATCTATTCTCCATCTTGCAGTCAGGGTAAAGTTTATGCTCTTAAATTAGTAGCTGCTAGAGAAGGCAATGGCACTCCACTCTAGTACTCTTGCCTGGAAAATCCCATGGATGGAGGAGCCTAGTAGGCTGCAGTCCATGGGGTCACTAAGAGTCGGACACGACTGAGTGACTTCACTTTCACTTTTCCCTTTCATACATTGGAGAAGGAAATGGCAACCCACTCTAGTGTTCTTGCCTGGAGAGTCCCAGAGACGGGGGAGCCTGGTGGGCTGCCATCTCTGGGGTCGCACAGAGTCGGACACGACTGAAGCGATTTAGCAGCAGCAGTAGCAGTTGCTCCTATAAACATTTCCATGAACTCAGTGGCTTAAAGTAATATTAAATACATTCTTAACCTTTTGGATGTCAGAGGTAAAAAAATCAGTTTCATAAGGCTAAAATAAAGGTATTAGCAGCGCTATGCTCTTTTTGGAGTCTTTTAGGTACAGTCTGTTTACTTGCCAGGTGGCAGTCCATTTGCTCTCTCAGATTCTGGGACTTTTTTTTGTTGCCTAGTTGCTAAGTAGTGTCTGACTCTTTGCGACCCCGTGGACTGTAGCCTACTAGGCACCTCTGTCCATAGGATTCTCCAGGCAAGAATACTGAAGTGGGTTGTCATTCCCTTCTCCAGGGGATCTTCCTGACCCAGGGATCAAACCTGTGTCTCCTGCATTGGCAGGTGGATTCTTGACCACTGAACCACCAGGGAAGCCCCGCTGGGACTTATGATCCTATGTCATAATGACTGATGCTTCTGTTCCCACACTTTGTCCCTCAACCCTTTTGTCTTTCTTTCCCTGTTGGATTCTTGTGGTTTTGTTGGACTTACCAAATAGCCCTGATGGGTCTCTCCAATTCAGGATCCTTAACTTAATTATATATGCAAAGTTCCTTTTTTAGGTAATGTTACATATTCTCGGTTTTGGGAGTTAGATGATGTCATTCGAGAGTTATTATTTTGACTGCCACGATTTCCATTTTGTCATTGAACAGTGCTTAGAACCCTGGGGGAAGTGACTGTTAATTTGGGTGTAAATGTCCTGCATAAAGCTTTTCTAAGGATTCCTGTTACTCTCTCTTTTTAAGAATTTTTTTGATGTGGACCATCTTTTTAAAGTCTTCTGTTGATTTTGTTACAACATTGCTTCTGTTTTACGTTTTGTTTTTTTGTCCTCAAGGCATGTGGGATCATAGCTCCCTAACCAGGGATCAAACCTGCACCCCCTGCATTGGAAGGTGGAACCTTAACCACTGGACCTCCAGGGAGGTCACCCCTGGAGGTCTTTTTAAGATTGAAGACCAACACCTCTCACGTGGCCTTGGAGGATTCCGTGGAGTAGGCCAGCCTGTCACTTGCCTGGGCCTTTTCATGGGAATTTCCTCTTAGCTCCTCAGGACCTTGGCTTGGCCTGTGCTTAAACCATCCCTCTCATTCTCCTTTCAAATCCTTTTGTCTGTTTTCCTGCCTCTCTCCACTTGAGAAAACTCTGCTTCCTTAGGGAGCATCATCTTGGCCTTCGCTACGCTGGTCAAAATGGAACGCGTGCGGTCCTAAAGTCTGGACCTCTCGACGGCAGCTTAGCAGTTGCTGGTGTTCTTTGTGTCCTCTGTAACTATTTCCAGTGTGTACTCAAGGCTGATCATTTATTCAGTGCTCAACAAACATTTGTTAAGGGAATGGACTTAAAACGAAAGGATAGTGTGCCTGTAAAGTTTTGGTTGTATTCGTCAGTGCGGTGTTGTTGTAGCCACAGGCAGAATGGAGTTCTGGGTTTCAGGGTGGGTTTGTTCAATAGCAGAAGGCAGGAGATGGTTAATTATTGAGCAAAGCAATCCAGTATTTTTCATTGTTCAATAGTTAATTTCATTATTCAGTCATTTTGAGACCCTTCTTCCGTCTCTTTAAAAGTGAGTATAAGACTTAACTGTCTAGCATGAACATGTAGGATCTCACAGGCAAAGAATGCCTTTAGATTTTACAGTGACCTTTAATCAGAGTTGATGACACCGGCCAGAGGCAGTTTTCCTGGCTTGGGCCTGCCGGCTGTGGAACTCTGAGTGTATAGTGGTATTTGCCTCTCTTAGCACTGGTGTTCCAGAGAGGTCTGCCCAGCCCCGCTGCAGCCACCGCCTCTCAGTGCCCTGGATGGAGAGTGTTTGTGTGTCACTCGGTCTTGAAGAAAGTGTTTCAGAACAGAACAAAACTGGTCTGTTTTGAATCTAACTCAACAGATGAATTCCTTTAATTTTATATTTCCTTAATATATGTTTTGTTTTATTTAAGCCTGATTTATACTTAAACAGATTTAATTAGCTGCGTTTCCCTATTTAAGCTAAAATATTTCACCTTGATGTAAGCCAAATTTAGTTCAGTGATCCAACTTTGTTGCTGACTCGATGGACTTCTCAAAGAGACAGAACTTGTAGAATTCAAAAGTGCTTTGAATTGTTCCTATGCAATGAAGAGAATTATTTGGAGGAAAAAAGAGCAACCTAAAAGCATAGTTTTACATTTTTTTATTTCAATCTACTGATGTATATTCTAATTATTTAATTTTACCCTAAGAAATGCATGATATATATATATATATATATCTTATCTTTGTTTTACAATAAAGGTACATCTATGTTTCATCATAAAGGTACTTTCACACTATGCATTGAAAAACACAACTTATATTTGTGTTTCTATCTACAGTATGAAAAATTCAAAGTCTTAACCCTTTTACTAGACCTGATTAAAATGCATGAAATTGAGTTAGTTAATAACTTTGAGTTTTTAATGTCCTTATGAAGATGTGTTTGTACTTATTGGTAACCCAGTTTTGTTACTAACTCCGTTGTTTAAGAATCAACTGATACGAAATGTGTGCATCCTTTTCCTTGCAGAGTATCTTGGATAAAGGACATTATTGTGGCAGTAACCAGAGAGAACATGGAAACAATGAAGGGAATTATTCAGAGGTACCAGCATAAACGTATCTCACTGGTTGAAGCCGGAGTGACCCGCCACAGGTCAATTTTTAATGGTCTGAAAGCGCTGGCAGAGGATCAGCCCAACTGTAGACTCTCAAAGCCAGAAGTAGTGATCATCCACGATGCTGTGAGACCATTTGTTGAGGAAGATGTCCTCCTTAAAGTTGTCACAGCTGCTCAGGAACATGGGGTAAGTATTTGAATACTTTTGAGAATGGATAAAAGGGGTAAACACTAGCACACAATGATTTGCTAGATTTTGATGGATTTAAATGTCAAGTTAATTGGGCAAGATTACCTAAGACATTGTGCTAATTTGTTTTAGGAAGTCTATACTATTATAGATTCTGAGACTGTTCTGGTATTTCTTTTGCTATGTAGTCATTTATCATAATATGAGCTATTTGGAGAAGAATGCAATAAAGTCGCTAGAGTACAGATACGAATGGGTGGACCTTAGCTGCACATTTAGTTCCATTCTTTTACCTAAAAATGCCTAAGAAATCTTGTAAAAGTCTAGGAGTCGTATCATGTAAAAAAAAACAACCCTGGCTCATTTCACACAATTTTTCAGTCTTCAAAAGTGGTTTATTTTGTGGCACAAACAGCCAGGCAAGATTTTTACATCCTCTAAAGTGAATAATCTTAGGATGACAAAATGCTGTGTTCACTTCTATTTCACCAAAATAAACACAGGATAGCAGAAGGCCTCTTGTAATCTTTGGGACATACTTGTTTTTTATAGACTGATAGGCTAAAATCCTATAAATAGCATAATAGTTACTAAACTTAAGTTGGTGGTCTAAATTTGAGACTTAGTGAAAATTTATGGCCCAGACTTGCTGTGGAGTTGAACAGACTTACGCCCAATTCTGTTTTTCTAATTATTAGTAGTATGGTATGTTCAACTCTCTCAACTTCTTTGAGCTCATTTTCCTTCTAAAGATATAGATGCTAACTTGTAAGGTTGCTTTTAGAATTGGAAATTATGCATATATTAACTGCATCAGTTCAGTTGCTCAGTCGTGTCCGACTTCTTTGCGACCCCTAGTAAAGTGCTAAATATTTAAAGTGTTATTACTGTAAGAATTACAATATCTAAGATAGTAGTTTCCTCCAAAGATTGTAGACCCAACAGGAGGAGTCACTGCAGGCTTTTTAGCCATCTGGGTGGGCAGGAAGTTATACTCAGTTGGGAAAGACAATCTTTGATTTCTGTTTAGTTATCTATATGTATTTGGATTTTAATTTTCAGGAAATTGCTCCTTATTTCATCCCTCTCCAACATGAACTTCTTTACAATTCAGATGTATATGAGAATTCCATAGGTAAAATGAAACATTTTTCTTATCTTCAACTTCTAGGTGGTGTTTTGATGTAGTGAAAATTATGTTGCAGGAACGTTAGCGACCAGACGACTGTCTCATGGCTCTTGTGTTTTCTGTGAGCTCTTGCTCCTCTCCATGCTCTTCGACTGTGGTAGAAGCAGTGTGGTCAGGTACAAGGGTGACAAGGAGAAGTAAAAGGACCAAAGATTTATAACTCTTCAGAATTCGAGTAAAACTTTACAAGTGTAAAGGTTCTTAGGAAGGTCTATGTAATTTGGGCAGATGCAAAGTCTAACGCATACCATAGTACAAATAAAATTATGGTTCTTTGCCTATTTGCCTTTTGGAAAAATATCACTTAAACTCACTGTGAAGATCAAACATTTGGATTTTTTTGAGTATTCAGAGAATTTCTAAGATTGTTTATAAAGTGATCCTTTTGGTAATGTATCTGAAAGGCAAAATATTAATTTGAGCTATTTAATGTGCTGAGAATGTCATGTAACAGGTGACTAAAAAAGGTGACCAGTAAAACATAAAAATGTGGAGCAGTTAGTGGTTTCTTATTAGTTGCGGTTTTGTTAGAATTCCTTTTAGACTCTAATTTTCTTAAGTGTGTTAATCAGAATATAACTTGTAAGATTCAATCTCATTATGCATTCTAAGTAAAGTAAATTGTATTTTAATTAAATCTGAAACTTTCTGATGACATTAAGAAGTTGGTTTAAAGCTAAATCTTTACAACGAATTTAAGAAAACTTCAGAAGTTTGGTCTCTTAAGAAATACAGCATTGTTTTTGTTGGTGTTAAGGGATAATTTTCACGAGTGTAAAATTATTTTCATAAAAATATAAGGAGCATGTTAAGGATTTTACTGCCATCAGGAACCAGACAGATGTTACAATGCAGAGAAGAACAAATTTATGTGGAATAAAGGAATGCTGAAATGAATTCACAAATAGACAAAGCTGTATTTTTGTCCATGGCGTGTGGGGTGCCAGTTGAACTGGGCAAAATCTATTGGCAAATGTATAGGCAGCAATGATTTTTGATTTACTGTCAGTTATCTATAATTTATGAGAGTTGTAAAAAAGCTCAAGGGCAATGAAAAGCTAGTTTCTGCTACTCAAGAACAGTTTGCTTTAAACAGTACAGTTTTTGACTGGGCAATTTATTTTGCTCATTCTAATTTCCTTAGAATGTTGAGGGGAGTGACCCAATAAATAGCCTCAGGAAACTGAGACATTTCCTGTCACCTCTCCTACACTGTTCTAAATTCTAATAAAAACAAAACAAAATAGCAATTAATTGAGACTTACACTATTAGTAGTTGAAGTTCTTGAATTGGGGGAAAAATTGGCATTGTTTTTAACCTGAGGTAAATTGCAGAAGCCCAGTCTGAATCAAAGATTTTGCTTGGAACACCCTGACTATGTTTGCCTGGGATTCCTTTGAACTCATTCTCCTTTGTTATTTTAAATTGTGTTTAACTGATCACCTGTTTTCTTGCCTCTTAATTTTCAAGCCCTTCCCAAGGGTCCCTGGAGATAAATCACCTCCTGAATGATTTTCTGAGGCTGTGACAGACCCTTGGTGGGTGTACAGGCTTCAGATAACTCTGATGTTTTAACTTACATTACATTTTGGTTTAAAATCCCAATTAATGGTGATGTATTATTTTAAGAGACTAAGATTCTCCAAATTAAGGGTAAAATTAGGTTGTCTGCATATGGGGGCTCAGAAGTGTTGCCAGGACACCAGTTCCTTTCTTTTATCTGTATATGCTGCGTTCTTGTTCTTGGGTTCTGTAGAGGCAAGGTGACTTTAGTAGGGTAGCTGTTAATCTTTTTTTTTTTTTTTTTTGCTTTTCTTTTATTTTCTTTTAGTTTTTTTACTTTTGATAGTTGGTCAGAGTATAAAATTCTAAGTGTATAGCTTTTTTTCCCCTGGTACCTTGAAAATACATTATGTAATTATCTCCTGACTGTAATACACCTTTTGTGAACTCTGCTAATGAATATAATGGTATCCCTTGAAAGTAATCTTCCTGTTCTGTCTGATTGCATGTAAGAATTTTTAAGCTATTATGCAGTGTCTCTGGTATGTCAAGATATGATTTTTCCCCCCTATGCTTTGGATTTATTGTTCTTTATGAATTTTACATTTTGTTTAAAATGAATTCTAGAAAATCCGGAGTGATTATCCTATTGAATATTGACCTTGTACCATTTGCCACCTGACAGCTTTTCCCCTCTTTTGCTGCTTTTTCTCCTTATACATCTATGTAGGATAAACTTTTTCTTGTCCTCATGTCTCAACTTGTTAATACTTTCAATTTGTTCTTGTGGGCTGCGTCCTGGGTAATTTCAGTTTTCTATTCCATTCTTTAGCTTTAATCTCTTCCTAAAGTATTTTTGCAATCATATTAATTATCAATTTCTAGGAGTTCTATATATGTTTAAAATGTGATTAGTCTTTTCCTATATTTCTTTTCAATATTTAAACATATTTTATATATTATAGATAACAGTAATTCTTGATAGTTTAATTCTCTTCAATTCTATTTACTTTTATTCATGATTTGTATCCTCTTTTGCAATTTGTATTGGGAAGCCCATGTTTGGCAGGACTCTGAACAGGAATCCTTTGGACATGGGATAAAGGTATGTTTCTGAAATGTGAATTTGTGTTCCCTCTGCCAGGGATCCCAAGGACTTTTCCAATATGTAGCAACTTTGGGCAATTTTGGGGTTGAGATTTTGTAGACATTGTTGTTAATTGCTAAATCATGTCTGACTCTTCAGTGACCCTGCGGACTGTAGCCTACCAGACTCCTCTATGCATGGGATTTCCCAGGCAAGAATATTGGAGTGAATTGCCATTTCCTTTCCCAGGGCATCTTCCTGATCCAGGGATTGAACCCATGTCTCCTGTGCTGCAGAGAAGGCAATGGCAACCCACTCCAGTACTCTTGCCTGGAAAACCCCATGGATGGAGGAGCCTGGTAGGCTGCGGTCCATGGGGTTGCTAAGAGTCAGACACAACTTCACTTTCACTTTCACTTTTCACTTTCATGCATTGGAGAAGGAAATGGCAACCCATTCCAGTGTTCTTCCCTGGAGAATCCCAGGGATGGGGGAGCCTGGTGGGCTACCGTCTCTGGGGTCGCACAGAGTCGGACACGACTGAAGCGACTTAGCAGCAGCAGCTTCTGCATTGCATTGTATTGCAGGCAGATTCTTTACCACTGAGCCACCAGGGAACGCTACTTTGAGGACACTACTACTACTACTGTTACTACTACTTAGAGGAGACTACTCCCACACCCAGCTTGCTTGCTCCCCTGTCCCACCCTGACCCCAATCCAGGACAGACAATTTTGCTGTATTGTCTTTGCTTTGAGTACAGTCTGCTCTTTAAATGCTATTTCAAATCCTAAAAGATGATGCTGTAAAAGTGCTGCACTCAATATGCCAGCAAATTTGGAAAATTCAGCAGTGGATCCAGGACTGGATTCAATCATTCCAATCCCAAAGAAAGGCAATGCCAAAGAATTTTCAAACTACTGCACAATTGCACTCATCTCACACACTAGCAAAGTAATGCTCAAAATTCTCCAAGCCAGCCTTCAATAGTACGTGAACCGTGAACTTCCAGATGGTCAAGCTGGATTTACAAAAGGCAGAGGAACTAGAGATCAAATTGCCAACATCCACTTGATCATGGAAAAAGCAAGAGAGTTCCAGAAAAACATCTACTTCTGCTTTATTGACTATGCCAAAGCCTTTGACTGTGTGGCTCACAACAAGCTGTGGAAAATTCTTAAAGAGATGGGAATACCAGACCTTCTTACCTGCCTCCTGAGAAATCTGTTTGCAGGTCAGGAAGCAACAGTTAGAACTAGACATGGAACAACAGACTGGTTCCAAATAGGAAAAGGAGTACGTCAAGGCTGTATACTGTCACCCTGCTTATTTAACTTATATGCAGAGTCCATCATGAGAAACTCTGGGATGGATGAAGTACAAACTGGAATCAAGATTGCCAGGGGATATATCAATAGCCTCAGATACGCAGGTGACACCACTCTTATGGCAGAAAGTGAAGAGGATCTAAAGAGCCTCTTGATGAAAGAGAAAGAGGAGAGTGAAAAAGTTGGCTTAAAACTCAACATTCAGAAAATGAAGATCATGGCATCTGGTCCCATCACTTCATGTCAAATAGATGGGGAAACAATGGAAACAGTGATTGACTTTATTTTCTTGGACTCTAAACTCACTGCAGATGGTGACTGCAGCCATGAAATTAAAAGATGCTTGCTCCTTGGAAGGAAAGCTATGACCAGCCGAGACAGCATATTAAAATGCAGAGACATTACTTGGTCAACAAAGGTCTATCTAGTCAAAGCTGTGGGTTTTCCAGTAGTCATGTATGGGTATGAGAGTTGGTCTATAAAGAAAGCTGAGCACTGAAGAATTGATGCTTTTGAACTGTGGTGTTGGAGAAGACTCTCGAGAGTCTCTTGGACTGCAAGGAGATCCAACCAGGACATCTTAAAGGAAATCAGTCCTGAATATTCATTGGAAGGACTGAAGCTGAAACCCCCATACTGTGGCCACCTGTTGTGAAGAACTGACTCACTGGAAAAGACCCTGATGCCACGAAAGATTGAAGGCAGGAGGAGAAGGGGATGACAGAGAATGAGATGGTTGGATGGCATTACTGACTCGATGGACATGAGTTTGAGTAAACTCTGGGTGTTGGTGATGGACAGGGAAGCCTGGTGTGCTGCAGTCCATAGGGTCGCAAAGAGTCCGACAAGACTGAGTGACTTAACTAAATTGATAGCTTCTCACAGATCTTTGAGGCTACAATTCTAAGGAAGCAAATAGCAGAGACTCAAGATCCAATTCCTCATTACTTCTCTTTTTTTAAAACTAATGCCTCTTTTTAACCCAAGACTCTCTGCCATCTTACTTCTTTGGCCTCTGGCTGCTATTATGTTAGTTTTAGGTCATAGTTTAAATTTCATTTCTAAAAAGGCAGTTTTAAAAATCACTTAGAAAAAGCTGTTTATGATTTCTTCATTTAAAGAATTGTAATAGATTTTGTAAGGTCTGTGGTCTGCCATATTGCCAAAATAGGAGTCCTTTACAAGTATGAAGTACTTGTGTATTTCTGCACGGTTTTAAGTCAAGAGATGAAGTCTCAGGCTTCCCTGGTGGCTCAGAGGTTAAAGCGTCTGCCTGGAATGTGGGAGACCTGGGTTTGATCCCTGGGTCAGGAAGATCCCCTGGAGGAGGAAATGGCAACCCACTCCAGTACTCTTGCCTGGAGAATCCCATGGAGGGAGGAGCCTGGTAGGCTACAGTCCATGGAGTTGCAAAGAGTTGGACACGACTGAGCAACTTCACTTCACTTCATTTTGTACTTATAAGGGGACTTTCCAGGTGGCTCTAGGGGTAAAGAACCTGCCTACTAATGCAGGAGACACAGGAGATAACCTGAGTTCCATCTCTTGAGTTGGGAAGATCCCCTGGAGAAGGACATGGCAACCCACTCCAGAATTCTTGCCTGGAGAATCCCATGGACAGAGGAGCCTGGTGGGCTAGAGTCCATAGGGTTGCAAAGAGTTGGACTCAACTGAAGCAACTTAGTACGCACAAATGGATGTAGTTTTAAGGACATTGTTATAAAGGATGCGTTAGAAGACTAAAATAAATTGGAACACTGAAAAGTAAAGATATAGGGAGAATCCTTTTTAAAAGGATTAATTAGTTATTACATATACTCTAAGAACTGCCAGTAAGGGTCTCATTTTCAGTTCATTGCTATCAGTACAGCAACCCCTGAAAGACTTGCTCCTGAGGGATGATTTTAGTTACTAGCATATGTTTCTTTCCCAAGCCCTCTGCTTTTGCATCTCTAATGATGTTTTATCCTCTTCTCCCTAATCAACTTACAGTAACAAATTACATTTATTGCTTCTCTTGATTCATCTCCAATTTACTTCTCAGTGCTTTGCAGTCTGGCCTCTTTGTCCTCTGACTATTCTAAAATCACTGTAACTTTCCAATTCCTGATTAAATACACTTATAGTCTGTTGTATAGTACAGGAGTTCAACTGGCTTTTGTCCCTGGTTCCTTGCAGGGAGAATAAATCCTTGAAATTTGTCCAGAGTCTTCATTTTGCATGAGCCCATTGGATCTCATCTGAGTTTATGCTAATATGATGCGATGACTCAGGATAGAGGCTGGTTATCAGAAAGACCCCTGGGGCTTTGAATCAGCTGGGCTTCCAGGGTGAGAGGAATACTGCTGGAGACAGAACTCAGTCACATGCTCAGTGGTTCAGTCAATCATGCTTAGGGAGTGAAATCCCAATAAACTCTGGATACTGAAGCGCAGGGAGGAGCCACTTGGTTGGTGCACAGTGATATGCTGGAAACGTGGTGCTGCCTGAGTGTATAGGGGCGAGGGCACCACAGAAGCTCTGTGTTCTGGTCTCCCCAGGTCTCACCCACATGTCTCTTCCCTGATCTAGTCTGATTTGCATCCTTCGTCATAAAACTGTAATGGAAGTCATCATAATCATATTAATCTAATAAGCATTTTCCTGAGCTCTGAGTAATTCTAGTGAATTCAGTTCAGTTCAGTTGCTCAGTCATGTCCGACTCTTTGCAACCCCGTGAATCGCAGCACTCCAGGCCTCCCTGTCCATCACCAACTCCTGGAGTTCACTCAAACTCACGTCCATCAAGTCGGTGATGCCATCCAGCCATCTCATCCTGTGTTGTCCCCTCCTCCTCCTGCCTTCAATCTTTCCTAGCATCATGGTCTTTTCAAATGAGTCAGCTCTTCGCATGAGGTGGCCAAAGTAGTGGAGTTTCAGCTTCAACATCAGCCCTTCCAAAGAAATCCCAGGACTGGTTTTTAGGATGGACTGGTTGGATCTCCTTGCAGTCCAAGGGACTCTCAAGAGTCTTCTCCAACACCACAGTTCAAAAACATCAATTGTTTGGCGCTCAGCTTTCTTCACAGTCCAACTCTCACATCCATACATGACCACTGGAAAAACCATAGCCTTGACTAGACGGACCTTTGTTGGCAAAGTAATGTCTCTGCTTTTCAATATGCTATCTAGGTTGGTCATAACTTTTCTTCCAAGGAGTAAGTGTCTTTTAATTTCATGGCTGCAGTCACCATCTGCAGTGATTTTGGAACCCCCCAAAATAAAGTCTAACACTGTTTCCACTGTTTCCCCATCTATTTCCCATGAAGTGATGGGACCAGATGCCACAATCTTAGTTTTCTGAATGTTGAGCTTTAAGCCAACTTTTTCACTCTCTTCTTTTACTTTCATCAAGTGGCTTTTTTGTTCCTCTTCACTTTCTGCCATAAGGGTGGTGTCATCTGCATATCTGAGGTTTTTGATATTTCTCCCAGCAATCTTGATTCCAGCTTGTGCTTCTTCCAGCCCAGCGTTTCTCATGATGTACTCTGCATATAAGTTAAATAAGCAGGGTGACAATATGCAGCCTTCATGTACTCCTTTTCCTCTTTGGAACCAGTCTGTTGTTCCATGTCCAGTTCTAACAGTTGCTTCCTGACCTGCATATAGGCTTCTCAAGAGGCAGGTCAGGTGGTCTGGTATTCCCATCTCTTTCAGAATTTTTCACAGTTTATTGTGATCCACACAGTCAAAGAAGCATCTGCCTACAATGCGGGAGACCCGGGTACGATCCCTGGGTCAGGAAGACCCCCTGGAGAAGGAAATAGCAACCCACTCCAGTACTCTTACCTGGAAAATCCCATGGACGGAGGAGCCTGATAGGCTACAGTCCACGGGGTTGCAAAGAGTCAGACACGACTGAGCGACTTCACTTTCTAGTGAATTACTGAACTTAAAAGGAGTTGTGGGAACCTGTTGAATTTGGAGTCAGTTGGTCATAAGTGTTGGTGGCCTGGGGCACCCCACTGCTGTCAGAAGTAATGGCAGTCTGGCTGTGAACCATGCATTTATGCCAACTCCAGATGACTGACACAAGAGTTGAGCTTTAGAGGACACAGTGTATACAGAATGTCTTAAACTTGATAGTGTTCACTAGCTCTTCCTTGGAATCTTGCCCCTGCCTTGGCTTCTGTGACTTTACTCTTTCCTTTTTTTTTTTTGATCACTCGCTTTTCAGATACTCCTTCCTACTCTTTAAATAAGATTTCTTTAACTTTTATTTTCATGGAACAAAGTATTTCTGAGCAATCTAAATCATGCCCATAATACTTCAGTTCAGTCGCTCAGTCGTGTCTGACTCTTTGCAACCCCATGAATCACAGCACGCCAGGCCTCCCTGTCCATCACCAACTCCCGGAGTTCACTGAGACTCACGTCCATCGAGTCAGTGATGCCATCCAGCCACCTCATCCTCTGTTGTCCCCTTCTCCTCCTGCTCCCAATCCCTCCCAGCATCAGAGTCTTTTCCAATGAGTCAGCTCTTCGCATGAGGTGGCCAAAGTACTGGAGTTTCAGCTTTAGCATCATTCCTTCCAAAGAAATCCCAGGGCTGATCTCCTTCAGAATGGATTGGTTGGATCTCCTTGCAGTCCAAGGGACTCTCAAGAGTCTTCTCCAACACCACAGTTCAAAAGCATCAATTCTTTGGTGCTCAGCCTTCTTCATAGTCCAATTCTCACATCCATACATGACCACAGGAAAAACCATAGCCTTGACTAGACGGACCTTTGTTGGCAAAGTAATGTCTCTGCTTTTGAATATGCTATTGAGGTTGGTCCTAACTTTCCTTCCAAGGAGTAAGCATCTTTTAATTTCATGGCTGCAGTCACCATCTGCATAATACTTAATATTGTTTAAATCTATGTGTGATAGAATATTTATATTGTTTAAATCTACATTTGTCACCTTGGGGGAATGTACAATCAGAGTGTTAACACCTGTAAAGATTCTTGTAATCACAACCCCAGGTAGGACACAGAACTTTTCTAACATTCTAGAGAATTTCCTTTTGTTGTCTTTATTATTCAGATCTTTGTTCCTCTAATAACTCCTGTCAACCACTGATGTGTTCTCTGCTCCTATATTTTTGTCTTTTCTAGAATTCCATAAATTGAATCATGCAACATGTAACTTTGTAAGACTTTCTTTTTTAATTAAAAAAAAATTTTTTTTTAATTTATTTTAATTGGAGGCTAATTACTTTACATTATTGTAGTGGTTTTGCCATACATTTACATGAATCAGCCATGGATGTTCATGTGTTCCCCATCCTGAATCCTCTCCCACCTCCATCTCCTTCGCATCCCCCCAGGGTCATCCCAGTGCACCAGCCCTGAGTACCCTGTCTCATGCATCAAACCTAGACTGGCGATCTGTTTCACATATGATAATATACATGTTTCAATGGTATTCTTTCAAATCATCCCACCCTTGCCTTCTCCTACAGAGTCCAAAAGACTGTTCTATACATCTGGGTCTGTTTTGCTGTCCTGCATATAGGGTCATCGTTGCCATCTTTCCAAATTCCATATATATGCATTAGTATACTGTATTGGTATTTTTATTTCTGACTTACTTCAGTCTGTATTATAGGCTCCAGTTTCATCCACCTCATTAGAACTGATTCAAATGTATTCTTTTTAATGGCTGAGTAATACTCCATTGTGTATATGTACCACAGCTTTCTTATCCATTCATCTGCTGATGGGCATCTAGGTTGCTTCCATGTCCTGGCTATTATAAACAGTGCTGCGATGAACATTGGGGTACACGTGTCTCTTGCGATTCTGGTTTCCTCAGTGTGTATGCCCAGCAGTGGGATTGCTAGGTCATATGGCAGTTCTATTTCCATTTTTTTTAAGGAGTCTCCACACTGTTCTCCATAGTGGCTGTACTAGTTTGCATCCCCACCAGAAGTGTGAGAGGGTTCCCTTTTCTCCACACCCTCTCCAGCATTTATTGTTTGTAGACTTCTGGATCGCAGCCATTCTGACTGGCATGAGATGGTACCTCATTGTGGTTTTGATTTGCATTTCTCTGATAATGAGCGATGTTGAGCATCTTTTCATGTGTTCATTAGCCGTCTGTATGTCTTCTTTGGAGAGATGTCTGTTTAGTTCTTTGGCCCATTTTTTGATTGGGTCATTTATTTTTCTGGAATTGAGCTGCTGGAGTTGCTTGTATATTTTTGAGATTAATTCTTTGTCAGTTGCTTCATTTGGTATTATTTTCTCCCATTCTGAAGGCTGTCTTTTCACCTTGCTTATAGTTTCCTTTGTTGTGCAAAAGCTTTTAATTTTAATTAGGTCCCGTTTTTTTATTTTTGCTTTTATTTCCAATATTCTGGTAGGTGGCTCATAGAAGTTCCTGCTGTGATTTATGTCAGAGAGTGTTTTGCCTATGTTTTCCTCTAGGAGTTTTATAGTTTCTGGTCTTACATTTAGATCTTTAATCCATTTTGAGTTTGTTTTTGTGTATGGTTTTAGAAAGTGTTCTAGTTTCATTCTTTTACAAGTGGTTGACCAGTTTTCCCAGCACCACTTGGTAAAGAGATCGTCTTTTCTCTATTGTGTATTCTTGCCTCCTTTGTCAAAGATAAGGTGTCCCTAGGTGTATGGATTTATATCTGGGCTTTCTATTTTATTCCATTGGTCTATATTTCTGTCTTTGTGCCAGTACCATGTTTCTTGATGACTGTAGCTTGGTAGTATAGTCTGAAGTCAGGCAGGTTGATTCCTCCAGTTCCATTCTTCTTTCTCAAGATTGCTTTGGCTATTCGAGGTGTTTTGTATTTCCATACAAATTGTGAAATTATTTGTTCTAGTTCTGTGAAAAATTCCATTGGTAGCTTGATAGGGATTGCATTGAATCTGTAGATTGCTTTGGATAGTATACTCATTTTTACTAAATTGATTCTTCCAATCCATGAACATAGTATATTTTCCCATCTATTTGTGTCCTCTTTGATTTCTTTCATCAGTGTTTTATAGTTTTCTGTATATAGGTCTTTTGTTTCTTTAGGTAGATATATTAATAAGTATTTTATTCTTTTCATTTCAATGGTGAATGGAATTGTTTCCTTAATTTCTCTTTCTGTTTTCTCATTGTTAGTGTATAGGAATGCAAGGGATTTCTGTGTGTTAATTTTATATCCTGCAACTTTACTATATTCATTGATTAGCTCTAGTTATTTCCTGGTGGAGTCTTTAGAGTTTTCTATATAGAGGATCATGTCATCTGCAAATAGTGAGAGTTTTACTTGTTCTTTTCCAATCTAGATTCATTTTATTTCTTTTTCTTCTCTGATTGCTGTGGCTAAAACTTCCAAAACTATGTTGAATAGTAGTGGTGAGAGTGGGCAACCTTGTCTTGTTCCTGACTTTAGGGGAAATGCTTTCAATTTTTGAGCATTGAGGGTAATGTTTGCTGTGGGCCTGTCATATATAGTTTTTATTATGTTGAGGTATGTTCCTTCTATGCCTGCTTTCTGGAGGGTTTTTATCCAGATGTTGGATGTTGAATGGATGTTGAA
This sequence comes from Bos javanicus, assembly GCF_032452875.1. Taxonomy (NCBI): domain Eukaryota; kingdom Metazoa; phylum Chordata; class Mammalia; order Artiodactyla; family Bovidae; genus Bos; species Bos javanicus. The sequence goes on along the minus strand of NC_083871.1, from coordinate 25,483,088 downwards.
TTTTGTCAAAGGCTTTCTCTGCATCTGTTGAGATAATCATATGGTTTTTATCTTTCAATTTGTTAATGTGGTATATTACATTGATTTGTAGATATTAAAGAATCCTTGCATCCCTGGGATAAAGCCCACTTGGTCATGGTATATGATCTTTTTAATATGTTGTTGGATTCTGTGTGTTAGGATTTTGTTAAGGATTTTTGCATCTATGTTCATCAGTGATATTGGCCTGTAGTTTTCTTTTTTTGTGGCATCTTTGTCAGGTTTTGGTATTAGAGTAATGGTGGCCTCATAGAATGAGTTTGGAAGTTTACCTTCCTCTGCAATTTTCTGGAAGAGTTTGAGTAGGATAGGTGTTAGCTCTTCTCTGAATTTTTGGTAGAATTCAGCTGTGAAGCCTTCAGGTCCTGGGCTTTTGTTTGCTGGAAGATTTCTGATTACAGTTGCAATTTCCATGCTTGTGGTGGGTCTGTTAAGATTTTCCATTTCTCCATGGTTCAGTTTTGGAAAGTTTTACTTTTCTAAGAATTTGTCCATTTCTTCCTAGTTGTCCATTTTATTGGCATATAGTTGCTGATAATAGTCTCTTATTATCCTTTGTATTTCTGTGTTGTCGTGATTTCTCCATTTTCATTTCTAATTTTGTTGAGTTGATTCTTCTCCCTTTGTGTCTTGATGAGTCTGGCTAATGGTTTGTCAATTTCATTTATCTTGTCAAAGAATGAACTTTTGGCTTTGATTTTTTCCATGGTCTCTTTTATTTCTTTTGCGTTTATTTCTGCCCCAATTTTTATGATTTCTTTCCTTCTACTAACCCTTGGGTTCTTCATTTCTTCCTTTTCTAGTTGCTTTAGGTGTAGAGTTAGGTTATTTAGTTGACTTTTTTCTTGTTTCTTGAGGTAAGCCTGTATTGCTATGAACCTTCCCCTTAGCACTGCTTTTACAGTGTCCCATAGGTTTTGGGTTGTTGTGTTTTCATTTTCATTCATTTCTATGCATATTTTGATTTCTTTTTTGATTTCGTTATTCAGAAGCAGGTTATTTAGCCTCCATATTTTGGAATTTTTAATGGTTTTTTCCTGTAATTGACATCTAATCTTACTGCATTGTGGTCAGAAAATATGTTTGGAATGATTTCAATTTTTTTGAATTTACCAAGGCTAGATTTATGGCCCAGGATGTGATCTATTCTGGAGAAAGTTCCGTGTGAACTTGAGAAAAAAGGTGAAATTCATTGTTTTGGGGTGAAATGTCCTATAGATATCAATTAGGTCTAACTGGTCTATTGTATCATTTAAAGTTTGTGTTTCCTTGCTAATTATCCATAGATGTGGGGTATTAAAGTCTCCCGCTATTATTGTTTTATTGTTAATTTCCCCTTTCATATTTGTTAGGATTTGCCTTACATATTGCAGTGCTCCTATGTTGGGTGCATATATATTTATAATTATTATATCTTCTTTGATCATTATGTAGTGTCCTTCTTTGTCTCTTTTCACAGCCTTTATTTCAAAGTCTGTTTTATCTGATATGAGTATTGCTACTCCTGCTTTCTTTTGGTCTCTATTTGGGTGAAATACATTTTTCCAGCCCTTCTCTTTCAGTCTGTATGTGTCCCTAGGTTTGAGTTGGGTCTCTTGTAGACAGCATATATAGGGGTCTTGTTTTTGTATCCATTCAGCTAGTCTTTGTCTTTTGTTTGGGGTGTTCAATCCATTTACATTTTAAGGTAATTATTGATAAGTATGATCCCATTGCCATTTGTTGTCTTGGGTTTGAGTTTATACATCCTTTCTGTGTTTCCTGTCTAGAGAAGATCCTTTAGCACTTGTTGGAGAGCTGGTTTGGTGGTGCTAAATTCTCTCAGCTTTTGCTTATCTGTAAAGCTTTTGATTTCTACTTCATATTTGAATGAGATCCTTGTTGGGTACAGTAATCTGGGTTGTAGGTTTTTCTCTTTCATCACTTAAGTATGTCCTGCCATTCCCTTCTGGGCTTGAAGAGTTTCTATTGAAAGATCAGCTGTTATCCATATGGGAATCCCCTTGTGTGGTATTTGTTGTTTTTCCCTTGCTGCTTTTAATATTTGTTCTTTGTGTTTGATCTTTGTTAATTTGATTAATATGTGTCTTGGGGTGTTTTGTCTTGGGTTTATCTTATTTGGGACTTTCTGGGTTTCTTGGACTTGGGTGATTAGTTCCTTTCCTATTTTAGGGAAGTTTTCAACTATTTTCTACTCAAGTATTTTCTCATGGCCTTTCTTTTTGTCTTCTTCTGGGATTCCTATGATTCAAATGTTGGGTGTTTGACATTGTCCCAGAGATCTCTGAGGTTGTCCTCATTTCTTTTAATTCCTTTTTTCTTTTTTCCTCTCTGCTTCATTTATTTCCACTATCATATCTTCTGCCTCAGTTATTCTACTGTTGGTTCTCTCCAGAGTGTTTTCTATCTCATTTATTGCATTATTCATTATTGATTGACTCTTTTTTATTTCTTTTAGGTCCTTGTTAAACATTTCTTGCATCTTCTCAATCTTTGTTTCCAGGCTATTTATCTGTAACTCCATTTTGTTTTCAAGATTTTGGATCATTTTTACTATCATTATTCTGAATTCTTTTTCAGGTAGACTCTCTGTCTCCTCTTTTATTTGGTTTGGTGGGCATTTATCATGTTACTTTACCTGTTGAGTATTTCTCTGCCTTTTTATCTTGTTTAGATTGCTGTGTTTGAGGTGGCCTTTCTATATTCTGGCAGTTTGTGGTTCCTCTTTATTGTGGAGGTTCCTCCCTGTGGGTGGGGTTGAACGAGTGACTTGTCAAGGTTTCCTAGTTAGGGAAGCTTGCGTCGGTGTTCTGGTGGGTGGAGGTGGATTTCTTCTCTCTGGAGTGCAATGAAGTGTCCAGTAGTGAGTTTTGAGATGTCTATGGGTTTGGTGTGACTTTGGGCAGCCAGTATATTAAAGCTCAGGGCTATGTTCCTGCATTGCTGGATAATTTGTGGTGTGTCTTGCTCTGGAACTTGTTGGCTCTTGGGTGGAGCTTGGTTTTGGGGTAGGTATTAGGCTTTTGGATGAGCTCTTATCAGTTAATGTTCCCTGAAGTCAGGAATTCTCTGGTGTTCTCAGGTTTTGGACTTAAGCCTCCTGCCTCTGGTTTTCAGTCTTATTCTTATAGTAGCCTCAAAACTTCTCCATCCATATAGCACTGATGATAAAACATCTAGGTTAATGGAGAAAAGATTCTCCACATTGAGGGACACCCAGAAAGGTTCACTGAGTTACATGGAGAAGAGAAGAGGGAGGAGGGAGATAGAGGTGACCAGGAGGAGAAGAGGGGGAATCAAAAGGGGAGAGAGCATTCTAGCCAGTAATCAAATCCCTATGTGCTCTCCACAGCCTGGAACACCCAGAGAGGTTCATGGAGTTACATAGAGAAGAGAAGAGGGAGGCAGGAGATAGAGGTGACCAGGAGGAGAAGAGGGTGGGGGAGTCAAAAGGAGAGAGACATATCTAGCCAGTAATCAGTTCCATAAGTGTTCTCCACAGCCTGGAATACCCAAAGAGATTCACAGAGTTGGGTAGAGAAGAGAAGGGGGAGGGAGGAGATAGAGGTGACCTAGGGAAGAAAAAGAAGAGTCAAAAGTGGGAGAAGGCAATCAAGCCAATAATCACACTCCTAAGTAAAAATGGGTACTGATTGGATTCTTAAAGGTACAGAATTGATAACAAATACCAAAAGCAAAGATTAAAAATCTAGAGTAGAGGTTAGACTCTGAAAAATACAATATTAAAAAAACCCCAAGTCACAAAAATTATAGAAAATATATATGAAGTTTGCTTTAAAAATAAGGTCTTTTTTTTTTTTTTGCAAGGTAATAGTAGGTTATAAAAATGAAAATTAAAGGCATAATAGAGGACTTAAAAATAAAAAAACAACTAAAAAATTAAAAAAATGCTAATAGTAAAAATATATCTATGAATTTCTCTGGAGCTGTTGTGGGCAGTGTGGGGTCAGTCCAGTTTCAGATAGTTCCTTGTTCCAGCTTATACTTCTCAAGATCTATAGGCCCCTTCCAATGTAGTTGGTGCTAACTGCAGGGTTTTAATCTGTTACACCTGTCACTTCCAAAGAGGTTCCCTCTGTTTATTTTGGCTTCTTCTGTTTGCAAGTCTCTTCAGTGTCTAATTTCCACCCTGACACAAGGGAGTGAAAATGGTCACTTATTTAGGCTCACTTGTTCAGTTGTGCTGTGGGGAGGGAAGAACACTGCAAACAAATATCACTGGCATGTGTGAGGAGTGCTTGCAGTGTCTGGGGCACACTGGGTTTGCCCCCGCTCATGGCGTGTGTGCTTTCCCAGTCTACACTGCTCAGGCTCCAGGTTGCTCTACAGGGGAAATGTCTAAAGCGGGCCCTGGGTTGTGTGCACTCCCCAGGTCTAACCCACTCAGGTTCAGGTTCTGGGTTACTCCACAAAGGTGCAGACTCAGTTGGGCCTCGTTTTGTGCCCTTCCCAGGTCCAAGCAGCTCAGGCGACCAGGTGTTTGGTGTGTCTTATCGCCTCCCCAGTCCCAGCTGCTTGGTTTCCTGGGTGCGCATCGGGAGTACCATCTCAGGTGTGCCATGCGTCTCCTCTGGGGAGCTGATCTCTGGCTGCGACCCTCCCAGTGGATGTCAACCGTCCAGGATCCCAGGAAGACTTGGTTAGCAACTGGGAGCCTGCTTGCAGTTTGGTGGAGGATGCCATCTCTGGGGCTGAGTTTGCCCCTTGCCTTCCAGCTCTGGCTGTCGCCCGCCTGCCTGTCTCTGGCAGGGGATAGGCCGGTCCGCAGCGGCAAGCTCTCCTCTGGTATTTGCTCAGTCCTTTGTTCTGTGAGCGGCCAGTAGTGCCTTAGGTTAAGGCCTTTCTCGGGAAAGTTCTCTGTCTCTCTCTTTTCTCTCTCTCTCTCTCTGGCTATCCCACAGTTTGAGTTGCTATCTCACCCTAGCTCCCTCAGATTGTCCTAAGGGCATTCAGGCCTGGTCCTTACCCTAAGCAATGCGGCCCGCACCTCCCTGTTCAGCCCCTGCTTGCTGGTGGTGGATGCGAGCGTCTGGGCTACTTCTCCGTTGGGAGTTGCAATTAGGCACGTAAATCTGTGGGTTTTATTTCTGTATTTTTCCTCCCAGTTATGTTGCCCTCTGAGCTTCCTGTGGCCAGTCAGAGGATTTCCTGGTGTTTGGAAACTTCTCCTCTTTTACAACTCCCTCTCCTGGACGGGTCTTGGTCTCTAACTCTTTTGTCTCTCTTTTTATCTTTTATATTTTCTCCTACCTCCTTTCAAAGACAATGGGCTGCCTTTCTGGGTGCCTGGTGCCTCTGCCAGTGTTCAGAAGTTGTTTTGTGGAATTTGCTCAGCGTTCAAATGTTCTTTCGATGAATTTGTGGGGGAGAAAGTGGTCTCCCCGTCCTATTCCTCCGCCATCTTAGGACCGCCCCTCTAAGACTATTATTTTGATGGGTACAACACATCTGTATGCACTTGTTTTAACTCCCACAGAAACACTGGCCCAAATCTCTCTTATTCTTGGGCTTCTTGCTTCTGAATTGCAGACCTGCCCTGTTCAACTGGATAGAACCACTTAAATTTGACTTTTTCAGTGTCTCTGGAATCATTGTAGATTGGAATTCACTAATCCTCACTGATTGCTTTCCTTGGATTTTGTCCATAGGTAAGAGGGAGCCACTGAGCTTTGAGCAGGGAATGATAAGACTTGAATTCTACAAGGATGACTGTCTGCCTGGTTTGGTAGGTTGACTAAAGGAAGAGTTCAAGGGAACTGAAATTAGTTTGGGATCTATAGTAATGATGCAGCTGAATGATGACAAAGTCTATTAAAGCCAAATGGATAGGGAAGTAGATAGTACTAAAATGTTCAGGGAACTGGACTGACTGGACTTGACTGTTAGTATGGTATGTGAGCCACAGGAAACAGGGGATATGTATTTTGTGTGCTTTTAATTTTTATCTTTCCTGGCAGTAGGCGTCATCTCTTCTCTTGAAATCCCCGTGTTCCTGCCCTCCTGCATCCTTGCCTCCAAGTTTCTGTGAAATTAGGGTTTTGGCACTGATTTTTTTCCTTGCCACATCTCTGCAGACCTATTTATGGAAAGAGTGTTTATCTAAGGGGTATGACTGCCTGGGACCTTTTCCGACCTGGTTTATGGTTTATCTTTTCTCATAAAACAAGGTCTCCTATACTTCCTGTTTTGGATTTTTGCAATATATAAAACAAGGATTTTTGTGTCTGAAACCAGGCTCCAGGCCATATTTGAATATCAACCAGGCACGAGGTTTTTCAATGTTAGCATGATAGACATTTTGAGTAAGATAATTCTTTATTTTTTGAAGTCCATGTGCTGTAGGATAGTTGTGGCATTAATTTTTGTTAGAAAAATGTTAATCTGAAGAGAAACAGTGGAATTTAAATAATGAGAAACTTTGGCATGGGTTGTATGTGGAATCTCTTAGAACTATTCAGCATGATTATTTAGCAGTGATGAACAACACTTTGGAAATTCTGTTGAAGTTAATATGTATGTATATTGAGAATATACTTTAACTACCCAGTTTCATAATTTTATGCAATGTGTTCTGGACTGTTTTATTTAATTTTTGTTTTATATTGGAGTATAGTTGATTTACAGTGTTGTGGTAGTTTCAGGCATATAGCAAAGTGATTCGGTTATACATATATCTATCATTCACATGCTTTTCCCATATAGGTTATTACAGAGTATTGAGTAGAATTCCCTGTGCTCTACAGTAGGTCCTTTGTTGATTGTCTGTTTTACATATCATAGTGTGTATATGTTTATCCCAACCTCCAAATTTATCCCTCCCCTACCACCTTTACCCTTTTGGAACCATAAGTTTGTTTTCAAAGTCTGTGAGTGTGTTTGTTTTGTAAATAAGTTCATTTGTATTATTTTTTAGAATCCACATATAAATGATATCATATGATATTTTTCTTTCTCTGACTTAGTATGATCATCTTAAGGTTCATCCATGTTGCTGCAAATGGCATTATTTCATTATTTCTTATGGCTGACTTGTTTTCCATTGTATATATATTCCGCATCTTCTTTATCCAGTCACCTGTCGATGGACATTCACAGTCGTTTCCATTTCTTCGCTGTTGTAAATAGTATTGGGGTGAGCACTGGGGTGCATGTATTTTTTCAAATTATGGTTTTCTCTGGATATGTGCCCAGAAGTGGGATTGCTGGATCATATGATAGCTCTTTTTAAAGGAAAGTCCATACTGTTCTCCACAGTGGCTGTACCAATTTACATTCCCACCAACAGTGTAGGAGGGTTTTCTTTCTCCACACCCTCTCTGTGCTTAGTCACTCAGTCATGTCCGACTCTTTGCAATCCCATGGGCTGTAGCCCACCAGGCTCCTCTGTCCATGAGGATTCTGCAGGAAAGAATATTGGAGTGAGTTGTCATGTCCTCCTCCAGGGGATCCTCCCAACCCAGGAATTGAACCCAGGTCTCCCACATTGCAGGCAGATTCTTTACCAGATGAGCCGCCAGGGAAGCCCCCAGACCCTCCCTAGCATTTATTATTTGTAAACTTTTGAATAATGATCATCTGACTTGTGTGAAGTGATATCTCATTGTAGTTTTTATTTGCATTTCTCTAATAGTGATTGATGTTGAGCATGTGCCTTTTGGTCATCTGTATGTCTTCTTTGGATAAATGTCTATTTAGATCTTCTGCCCATTTTTGGATTGGGTTGTTTGTTTTTTTGATATTGAGTTGTATGACCTGTTTGTATATTTTGGAGATTAATCCTTTGTGGGTGACTTTGTTTTGTTTTATTACCTGAAACTATCTGCCCTTGTATATCTGTTCAATTAATTATGAAAATGAAGTTGGAAAGGATAGACCAAGGGGAAATAAGTATACCTAGAAATTAAACTTTAGTGGATATCCAAATATATCTCTGATCACATTAAGTTTTATACAAATGGTATTACTCCAATTTTCCAGAATCAAAGTTTCGTATACAATGGGGGCTCCTTATTCCTTTTTGTTGCATATTCAAGTTTAGGGATACTTTGTAGTGATAGGACAATTTGTACAGATTTTCCTAAAATTTATATTTCTGTACTGAATAAGCTATAGATTCTTTCCTTGTAAAAGGAGACTGGAAGTATTCTACTATAAAAATGTTAAATAGTAAAAAATCTCATAACTTACAATGATCAGCTTTGAAGATGTTATTCTGTAAACATTTATTAAGTAGTCTCTGAATAAAGACAACTCAGCTAACTGAAATGGTAATTACCTAGTCAGGGTTTCTGTTGTAGAGTGTCATAATTAGCTTGAATGCAGATGCCTGAGGAGGAATGCATGTTAGTACCTGCTGTGTGGATGGATGATAAGCATTGTTCAATTTTGCTTTTAAAAGTAAACTGTAGAGGTGGGGTTCATTATTCCATATTGAATGATTTGTATCTATGATGATTTCCATGCATTGACATGTGGAAATATTTGATAGATTAGCCTGAGAGGCAAGTAATCACTGTGGTGCTGAGCTGTTAAGCTTCCATTCAGAGCTTATTAGGCTAATTCCCACGGAGACAGTATGTTTGATAATTTGGCAATTATGTTTCATAACAAACTTTTCAGTTGTATTTTAAAGGCAACTGACTTTGCCCATACTTTAACAGAGGAGTTATTTTCACTTGTTACCCTTTTCGCGGGCCTTTTGTTAGTGGGGCTTAGGAAGCTGGTGGCCACCTTTTGATTTCAATTGTCTTTATGTTGTGTTACTTTCCAAGTGATATTCTGGCTCCCATAGAAAACAACCTAGTAATTTCTGGAACACGCCAGTCCTACCATAATGACATCTAAGTTCTGAATGATCTCTGCTCTTAATGTTAGTTTTCAGTAATCAAAATGAGGGTCCATAGATATACATCTTAGAAATCCTCTGTTTAAAAATACTGAAAACATGCAGAGAACTTCAGACACTTGAAGATACAACACGTGGTGTAATAAATATAACACAACTAGATACTCTGTCCCTGCCTTGATTATGCTTACTTGTCCTAGACAGATAAACATTATCTTGAAGTTTGTTTTCTTGCCCTTTTGTTCAATTTTGTAGCATGTATCCCTAAAGAACATACTAGTTGGTTTTATTTTTTTGGTTGAGGTATAATTCACACAGTCACCAGATTTTTAACTGCTTTACGTATATTTTGATGGCATGTTATTTGCACAGTATGTTGGCAGAAACCTGTTCATGTGACTCTGTGCAGCTATAATGCGTTCATGATCACTGCTTCATGTGTGGGAGCTGAGAGAGTGAACATAGGTGCCTTGGATTCAGACTGTGGCAGTAGAAACTGAAACGTTGGGCATATTTGTAATACTTGAAACTGATGTTTTGCTGATGGATTCATGATGAAATGTAAGACAGCAGAAAAAAAATGACCTTCAAGGTTTTTGGTAAGAATAACTAGAAGAATAGATGTGTATGTAGATGGGCAAGTCTGTTGAGGAGCCAGTTTGGGGTGTGTGGTATGGGTAAAACCAGAACTTTGATTTTATAGTCCAGATGTATGTTTTGAAATGAACAGAGATGTTAAATAGGTATTTGGATGTACAAGTCCAGATTTAAAGAGAACTTTCTGGGTTGGGTGTATAGATTTGCATGGTCTAGTGTAAGATGGTATTGATACTTGAAGCTACGGGGTTGAGGAGGTCATCTATGGAATGAATGTAGCTAGGGGAGTCTGAGGTCTGAGCTCTGGAAGTACTCTCCACTTAGAAGGAGGATTTAAGGATCTAGTATTTCAAGTGTGGAAAGATAAGAGGGTTTCCTTGGTGATAACGGTTTCTGAAAACCAAGTGAACAGACATTCTCAAGAAGATAAAGAGCAATGTGGAGGTTCATTGTGAGCTTGAAAAATTTATTTTGTGGAGTTGTGGAGATAAAATCCTAATAAAAGTAGACCATAACATGCATGAGAGGAGAGAGAAATTACAGATAAGGAGTAGTACAGTACAGACAATTGTTTGAAAGAGTTTTGCTTTAAACTGGTGTGGAGAAATTTGATAATAGCTGGCAGATGTATGATCGATGGAAGACTGATTTAATGATGGGAGGTGTCACAAATGGCTTGCATTCTAAGCAGTTTGTCTCTAAAAATGGAGACAATTTAATAAAAGAATAAAAATTGAGGCAGGACAGACTATTGTATGAAGATCTACATGGGAAGGAATGGATGCCTGTAAGTATGTGGAGATGTTGGCCTTTCTATAAGAGGTAGGACATTTTTTTGTAGTTCTTAGCATGTTTGGCACATACTGACTATATCTAAATATATTATCCTTTTGTTAAATATACTTTAAGTGTTCCTAAGTGTTCTTATTGAAGATACTGTAAATGAATTACTTTTGGATTGTTCATTGTTAATATTTAGAAATACACTTTTATGTATTAATCTTGTCCGCTGCGTTCTTGCTGAACTAGTTTATTTGTCTAATACTTTTTTAATGGATGCATTAGAATTCTCTGTATACAAGATTAGGTCATCTGCAGATGAAGACAGTTTTAGTTTCTTGGATGCCTGTATTAGATTTTCTTGCGTAACTGCCCTGACGAGAACTTCCAGTGCTTTTATTGAAAGTGGAAACAGTGGACATCCTTGTTCCTGATGTTGAAGGGAAAACATTGAGTCATCACACCATTAAGTATGATGTCAACTGTGGACGTTTTGTAGATGCCCTTGATCAGATGGAGCAAGTTCTCTGCTGTTAGTTTGTTGCATGGCTTTTTTCTTGAAGGAGTGTTGGATATTGTCAGATACTTTTTCTAAGTCTCTTGAGTTGTTTGTGTCTTTTTGTTCTTTATTCTATTAACATGGTGTATTACATTGGTTTTTTTTTTTTTTGGTATGTTTAATATTAAATTTCTTGGGATAAATCCTACTTGGTCATGGTACATAATACTACTTGTTGCCAAATTTGGTTTGTTATCTTGACTTTTGTGGGTTTTTTTTTTTTTTTTTTTGTACTTTTCTGGGATATTTATCTGTAGTTAGGTTTTTTGGTGATGTCTCTGGTTTTGGTAATACTTGTCTTAAAGAATGTGTTGGAGAGTGTTCCTCTTTTTTGCCTTTTGGGATAGTGTGAGGAATTGGTGTTTACAGTTTTTTTTCTTTTATTATATATAACCAGTGAAGCCATCTAGGCCTGGGCTTTCTTTGTGGGAAATTAAAAAATGCCTAAATTTATTAAAAGTCTATTCAAATTTTCTATCTTTGAAGTAATTTTGGTTGTGTCTCTCTGGATCATTGTAATTTTATCTGTAACCTAATGTGTTAAAATACACTTACAATTTTCTTACTCCTTATTTCTGCAAGGTTAGTGGAAATGTCAACACTTTCACTCCTGATACTACTTATTTGAGTTTTGCAAACCTTTAGCTAAACTAGAAAAAAGTGGTTAAATCTTTTCAAAGAACCAACTTTTGCTTTTGTTTTTTCCTTTTCCCATTTTCTGCTTTTATGTTCACTATGCCCTGTTAACTTTAGTCTTTCTCTTTTTCCAGTATCTTGAGGTGGAAGGTTAGGTTTTTGATTTGGAAAATGTCTTTTTTATATGGACAATCCCAGCTGTAAATACTTTAGCTGCATTCTCAGGTTACATTGCCTTGTGTATGTTGCTGCTCTCAAAATATCATTTTCACAGTGACTTCTCTGATTCATTTAGTAGTCTGTTGTTCAGTGGCTGTGTTCTTAATTCCCACATTACTTTTTGGTTCTCTAAAACATTTTTTGACGTATACATCATACTGGATTCAGATATACAACATAATGTTTCAACATTTGTGTACATTGAGAAATTACCACAATAAGTCAGTATCTTATCACCATATATAGTTACAGAATTTCTTCTGAAGAGACTTAATGATCTATTCTTTTAGCAACTTTTAAATATGCATTATAGTATTAACTGTAGTACATCCCCATGACCTATTTCATACCTGGAAGCTTGTACCTTTTGACTTCCTTCACACGTTTTTCCCCCTCCCCCCAACAGCTTGTTCTCTGTATTGATGAGCTATTTTTGTTTTGGTTAGGTTCCACACAGTGGGATCATACAGTATTTGTCTTTCTGTCTGATTTATTTCACTTAGCACATATGAAGAACCTGGAGTTCTTCATAAGTCATTGAAAATGGCAGAATCTCATTCTTTCTATGGTTGGTTAATATTCCATTGTATGTATTCTACATTTTCTTTATCTTTTCTTTCATGTGGCCATTTAGATTTCCATGTCTTGGCTATTATAAGTAATGCTACAGTGAACAAAGGAGTGGGTATCTTTGAGTTTGTGTTTTTATTTGCGCCAGATAAATGACCAGATGCCATAATCTTTGTTTTTTGAATGTTGAATTTTAAGCTGGCTTTTTCACTCTCCTCTTTCACTTCCATCAAGAGTCTCTTTAGTTCCTCTTCACCTTCTGTGATAAGGGTGGTATTATCTGTATATCTGAGGCTATTGATATTTCTCCCTGCAATCTTGATTCCAGCTTGTGCTTCATCCAGCCTGGCATTTTGCATGATGTACTATACATATAAGTTAAATAAGCAGGGTGACAATATACAGCTTTGATGTACTCCTTTCCTGATTTGGAACCAGTCTGTTGTTCCATGTCCAGTTCTAACTGTTGCTTCTTGACCTGCATACAGATTTCTCAGGAGGCAGGTCAGGTGGTCTGGTATTCCCATCTCTTTTAGAATTTTCCACAGTTTGTTGTGATCTACACTGTCAAAGGCTTTGGCATAGTCAATAAAGCAAAAGTTGATGTTTTTATAGCACTCTCTTGCTTTTTTGATGATCCAACAGATGTTGGCAATTTAATCTCTGGTTCCTCTGCCCTTTCTAAATCCAGCTTAACCATCTGGAAGTTCATGGTTCACATACTGTTGAAGCCTGGTTTGGAGAATTTTGAGCATTACTTTGCTAGTGTGTGAGATGAGTGCAATTGTGCAGTAGTTTGAGCATTCTTTGACATTGTCTTTCTTTGGTATTGGAATGAAAACTGACCTTTTCCAGTCCTGTGGCCACTGCTGAGTTTTCCAAATTTGCTGGCCTGTTGAGTGTAGTACTTTCACAGCATCATCTTTCAGGATTTGAAATAGCTCAGCTGGAATTCTGTCACCTCCACTAGCTTTGTTTGTAGTGACGCTTCCTAAGGCCCACTTGACTTTGCATTCCAGGATGTCTGGCTCTAGGTGAGTGATCACACCCTTGTGGTTATCTGGGTCATGAACATCTCTTTTGTATAGTTCTTCTGTGTAGTCTTGCCACCTCTTCTTAATATCTTCTGCTTCTGTTAGGTCCATACCATTTCTGTCCTTAATTGCACCCATCTTTGCATGAAATGTTCCCTTTGTATCTCTAATTTTCTTGGTGAGATCTCTGGTCTTTTCCATTCTATTGTTTCCCTCTATTTCTTTGCATTGATGGCTGAGGAAGGCTTTCATATCTCTCCTTGCTGTTCTTTGGAACTCTACATTCAAATGGGTATATCTTTCCTTTTCTCCTTTGCCTTTCTCTTCTCTTCTCAGCTATTTGTAGGGCCTCCTCAGACAGCCATTTGGCTGCACTACTGTTTTCTAATTTCACTTTTAAGGTTGGAGAACATATTTAATATGACTCTAATTTTTAAAAATTTACTGTGTCTTTTTTATGGCTGAGTATTTGGTCTGATCTGGAGAATTCTCCATGTACGCTTTAGAAGAACATATTCTTGTTGGTGGAGTATTTGATACATTAGGTATAGTTGGTTTATAGTGCTTTTCAAGTCTTATTTCCATAATGCCTAGTTGTTCTACTCTTTATTGAAAATAGGATGTTGATGTCTCCAATGGTTGGATTATTTATTTCTCCTTTAAGTCCCACCAATTTTTGCTCCATGTACTTGGGGATCTATTAGATAAATTTTTATACTTTGTTGAATTGCCCTTTCTTTTTTGATTACAAAAGGATTTTATCTGTTTTTTTTTTTTTTTTTGATATAGCTACTTCAGCTTTCTTATGGTTACTGTTAGCTTGATATATATCCTTTTCATCCTTCTGTATTCAGTGTATTTTGATCTTTGAGTCTCAGATTTTTGTTTCCTATACATAGCATACGGTTGGGTTTTTAGTCCAGTTTGACAGTATGACTTTAGATTGTTTAATCCACTTAAAATTAATGTTACTGATATTTTTGAGTTTACATTGGCCAGTTTATTTTGTTTCTTGTGTGTCTTTCCTCATTACTGCTTTCTTTCATATTAAAATAATGTTTTCTATTGGAACATTAATTTTCTTATTTTTTCATTTCAACTTTTATTTTCTTAGTGACTGTTCCATGGCTTATAGTATATATCTTAACATAATCCAGATATATGCTAACTAAAATCTAGGAAGATACAGGAATGTTACCCTTAAATAGCTCTATTCCCTCTTCCGCCTTTTTGTGTTATTTAATGTTAGACGCATGTATGTTAGAAACCCAAATAGTCCACTGTTGTTATCACCTCATTTTATTTTACAACAGTTACAGAAGCTGAGAAGAAAGGTGAGCTGTATTTATAAGGAATGGCATCACCTGGGAAGCCCAATGTCATATTAACCTTCTTGTTTTCTATTTTCAGTTTTCACTTGTTACTGTGGACTCAAGGTACCATTATTTTCTTCTTATAATACACTTTTACTAATCTTTTATGCTGTTTTTGTCAAATACATGTTTCAATGTTATAGGTTGATCAGTTACTTATATATTTTATAGTTTCTTTTTAAACCTCATAAGACAGGAGAAATAGGCATTTATACTATTTCTTTCTTGTTTTTTTTTTTTTTAATGGTGGTCTTTTTTTCATGTGGATTTGAATTACTGTCTACACTTGGCTTTCTTTCAGCTTGAAGTTTGTAGGGTGAATCAGCTAGACATGAAATCTGCTTGTTTGCTCTGAGTTATTTTGATCTGATTTTTGTAAATTCTCATTTTGCTGGACTTTATGTTTAACAGGTTTTTATTTTGAGCAGTTATCATATCACCTACCTGCCTTCTTCCTTCCATTGTTTCTGATTAGAATCTGTTCTTAATCTTATTGGTGTTCTCTTGTTAATGATAAAACATTTTTCTCTGGTTGCTTTCAACATTTTTTCTTGTAATTTTAGCTTTTTCATTTTTTACTATGATATGTCTGGATATAAATTTCTTTGTGTGTATTCTGCTTTGAATATATTGATCTCCTTGAGTGTGGAGATTGTTTTCCTTGGGAAATTTTCAATCATAATTTGTTTGAATATTTTTTCTGCTCCTTTCTTGCCTTTATTCTCCTTCTGGTATTCCTATTACAGAAATGTCTGTAATGATGTCCTGCATATCTTGGTGAATCTGTTCATTTTTTCTTTGTAGAATCTATTGATATAACTTTAAATTCAGGTATTCTGCAGTTCAAATCTATTATTGAACCTCTCTAGTGAATTTTTCATTATAGTTACATTTAATTCTAAAACTGCTACTCAGTTTTTAAGATATCTCTTCTTAATATTGATGATACTAATGGTCATCATACTCTGTTTACACATGGTATCCTTTTGTTCTTTGAACATGTTTGTAATACCTGATTTGACGTCTTACCTGCTTAAGTGTGATATCTGGTCCTCTCGCAGGCAGTTTCTGTTCCTTGATTTTTTTTTTTTTCTTTGTATAGATTCACCTTCCTGTTTGGATCCATGTCTTTCCATTTTTTTGTTGTTGAAAAATGCATATTTTAGAAAATGTATTTTGTCTATCTCTGTAGGGCTTATTTTCTTGGCTACTAAAATAAACCAGAAAAGTCACAGTCTTGTTCCTGTACAGGGCAAAACCTCTGAAGTCACTTCACAGAGGGTGGGGTTATAGATGTGTGTTTAGTCATCAGAGAATAAGAGTGGTTTTAGCAGTCTGATCTCTTTGTTATACTGCCTGCCTCTGACACCCAACTGACAAGTTCCATTCATTGCCTGCTAACTGTTTTACTTTGGACCAGTGCCCAGTACATAGAGTGCCCTATGGTTCCATCCAATTAAATTCTGGCGCCTTGGCAGGGATAGTTTGTGAAGCCAGTATTTGAGGTTTGCTCTGACTCTAGGGATTGGTGGGAGATTCTTGTTAGCTGTCTCTTGTTCTGGTTGTCTCCGATAAACTAGCTTGCCTATGGTTCAGCTTTTTGCTCTCATGAAGTGATCACCTTCCTCTTAACTGCTTATCATGCTGATCTCTGAGCGTGTACTTATCCTTAAACTTTCTCACACTCACTTCCAATTAAGTGAATTCCCTTGGGGCGAGCTTCATAGTTGTCTGTTATTAGAACTTGTCTTTCTCCCTGTGCAAAGTCACCATGCCTGTGTTTTGGGGCTATTGGTAGGCATGCTGTGCGAGCGACATCACTTCTTCATGAGTAAGGTGCTGCCTAGAGGCAATAGCCTCCTCTTCTTTTTGCCTCTTCCAGCACAGAACCTCTGCCCTCTGTGTGAACTGGGCCAAGGGTGATGGCCGCAGTGTTCTCTGCCTACCATGCAAGGGGTAGGTGTTCACTCTGTGGGTGGAGACTGTGGGAGACTCTGTGGGAGAAGGACTCTCTTACCACCTCTTGGCCACACTTGTCTGTAATTGAGCCTTTGTGTCTTGGAGTTGAGTGGGCTGGGAAATGCTCCGCTCTGCCCCTCCCACTGGGAGCTAGGGGTACAGGGAAGCCTGTCTTCTTGGTCACACCTACTCTGAGTGGAACTTTAGTCACACTGAGCTGGGTGTTGTGGAATGAAGGAAAAAATGGATGATGGTTCTAGTACCACAGGCTTCGTTCTTTACAAGATTTAAGAGAGATTCTTAAATGTTAATTTGTTGAATGCCCTTAGGACAATTTTCAAAGACTTTAAATGGTTGTTTTTGAAAAATGTTTTTCTTTAGTTACAGTTGTTTTGCTGGGAAGAGACTCTGCACAGCTCTTGGTGACATTTTGTGTATCTCATGTTCTTCTAATGTTATGACATAGTCTGGCATAGAGTGAACTGTAAGTAGTTGAAATAGAACTATGTTTTTTCTCTTAAAAAGCACTATGTACATGTGTGAATTCCTTTCCTGTCTTGTCTTCCAAAACCTCTGCTAATAGGTGCTAGCTTGACAAGTTGGATTTGCTCTCTCTCTCTCTTTTTTAAATTTTGTTGGAGTATAGTTGATTTATAATGTTATATTAGTTTCAGGTGTACATCAAAGTGAATCAGACACACACATATATATATATCTCTTCACTCTGTTTTAGATTCTTTTCCCATAGAAGTCATTACACAGTATTGGGTAGAGTTCTCTGTGCTGCCTGTGCCGTATAGTAGGTCCTTATTAGTTATCTGTTTCATATAGTGTGTATATGTTAATCCCAACTTCCCAGTTTATCCCTCCCTGCTACCTTACTCCCTTGTAACCATAAGTTTGTTTTCTACATCTGTAACTCTATTTCTGTTTTGTAGATAAATTCTTTTGTACCCTTTTTTTAGATTCCACGTATAAGGGATATCATGTAATATTTGTTTTTCTCTGTCTGACTTCACTCAGTACGATACTCTCTAGGTCCATCCATGTTGCTGCAGATGGCATCTTTCTTTCTTTTTTAGTGGCTGAGTAATATTCCATTTATATATGTTCCACATCTTCTTTACCTATTCCTCTGTTGATGGACATTTCTGTTGCTTCTATGTTCTGGCTATTGTGAATAGTGCTTCAGTGGACATTGGAGTGCATGTATCTTTTTGAATTGTAGTTTTCTCTGGATATATGCTCAGAAGTGGGATTGCTGGATCAGCTAATCTATGTCAAAGGAGGCAAGAATATATGCTGGAGAAAATACAGTGTCTTTGATGAGTGGTGCTGGGAAAACTGGACAGCCACATGTAAAAGTATGAAATTAGAACACTCCCTAACACCATACACAAAAATAAACTCAAAATGGATTAAAGGCTGGATACTATATAACTCTTAGAGAAAAACATAGGCAGAACACTCGGACATAAATCACAGCAAGATCTTTGTGGTTCCACCTCCTGGAGTAATAAAAGTAAAACCACAAATAAACAAATGGGACCTAATGAAACTTAAAAGCTTTTTGTGCAACAAAGGAAATCATAAACAAAATGAAAAAAAAAAAAACCCCTCAGAATAGGAGAAAATATTTGCAAACAAAGCAACTGACAAGGGATTGATCTCTAGAATACACAAATAGCTCACGCAAATAGCTCAATATTAAAAGAAAAAGATTTCTCCAGAGAAGATATACAGATGGCTAGAAAGCTCATCTTTTCAAGGTGCTCAACATCACTAATTATTAGAGAAATGCAAATCAAGACTGCAATGAGGTTATCACCTCTCACTGGTCAGGATGGCCATCATCAAAACGTCTACCCATTGTAAATGCTGGAGACGGTGTGGAGAGAAGGCAGCCCTCCTACACTGCTGGTGGCAATGTAAACTGGTACATCCACTGTGGAGAATTGCATGAAGGATCCTTAAAAAACTAAAAACAGAGCTACCAAATGGGCTTGCTCTTTACCTGTCTTTCATCCACTTGGACATGATCACTCCCTATCAGCCCTGGCTCTCTCTTCACTTTTGCTTTTATGCCTAGGCTCCAAATCTCTGCTTGAGTCATTGGAAATGGTGACACAGTTTGTACACTGTCTGCTTGGCTCACACATTAGCTTTGATTTTCAGCCAATCCCTTGGCTTTTGTAAACTAGTTTGTGGACAGTCTATATTTCTCAGATGTGGTCTCCTGGAGACCAAATTCTTCTTAGGTGTTAATGTTATATGCTGTATTTATATGAAAGATAAGACATTTTACAGTTAATCTAGGACAGTTGGGTTAATTATCCTAACTGGGAACTTCATTTTAAGGCTACTTCACCAAGGTAGCTGTATGGTATTGACCTGCAAGACTATATTACAGTGTAACTTTATTAAAGGTAAAGGGAAAAACTGTCAGATAAGGTGTATTTTTAAAATTTAGATGCATCTATTAATGAGACAGAGCTTTCACCAGAGCAGTTTAAATCAGTGGACGCTTTGCCTTGGGGAGCTTCACATGGATGCTGTGTTTGAAGGGAGCTATTTTTCACAGGAATTAGAGCAAGGCAGAAATTCATTGTCATTTGGGTGGTGGCAAAGCTCATTTTGGAGATCTTAGGGAATGTGTTTTTTTCCTTAATGATCTAATATGTAAATTAAATACTTGAAGGCACATTAACAAGTAAATGTTCATGTGTAACCCATTTCATTCTTGGACAATAGTCTCTTTCTGTCTCTCATCTTCAGGGAGGGTCCAATTTTATCTGAGCATCCTTTCTTAATATTTGACTTCAACAGCCTGTGATGAAAAGGATTTTGGACCCATAATGAAAAATTATTTATATCTCTTACTATATAGAACTGCAGTGGTTTGAGATCGGTGGGGACTTTTTGGCTGCACTGGGTCTTTATGCTGCACGTGGGCTTTCTCTAGATGTGGCGAGCAAGGGCTATACTTGAGTTGCGGTACCCGGGCTTCTCATTGTGGTGGCTTCTCTTGTCGTAGAGCATGAGTTCTAGGACACATGGGCTTCAGTAGTTGTAGCTTGCTGGCTCACGAGTTATGGCTTCAGGGCTCTAGAGCATGGACTTAACGGTGGCGCACAGGCTTTGTTGCTCCACGACTTGTGGAATCTTCCTGGATCAGGGATCAAACTCATGTCTCCTGCATTGGTAGATTTTTATCCACTGCATCACCAGGGAAGTATTGAGACTGGTTTTTGATTGTAAATGATTTTATTTATGAGCCAAAATAAAGACTTGTTTGAATATTTTCTTGAGGTAGCTTGTTGAAGGTATAAGATCCGTTTCAAGACAGATCCAGAGTTCAGAATTTAACTTTTAGATATTTTTTAGGTCATGTAAATGTGTCATTTGCATCTCTGTTCTTTAGGCCTCAGGAGCAATCCGACCTCTTGTATCTACTGTCATCAGTCCATCTGCAGACAGCTGCTTAGACCACTCACTGGAACGTGCCAGATACAGGGCAAGTGAAATGCCACAGGCCTTTCTATTTGATGTGATCTATGACGCATATCAGCAGGTAAGAATCTTGGCTTTTTAAAAATCTGCCATATTGGGCATCTTTAAGAATCACTCCCATATGTGGAGATTAGCTAGAAGAACTCATGGTGCTCTAGAGTGAACTCAAGGCTCAAATTAATTAGAGTGAAGTTGGTTCGTATGTGAAAAAGACCCAGACAGAGTCTGGAGGAGTCCATGTGAAATCGTCCTCGTGATCTGTCCCTTCCAGGGTGACACAGGCACACCTTCCTTCCAGCAATGACAAGGCAGCAGCATGGGTGTGATGCTTCTTTCCAGGGAAGCCCATTGGAGACTTGGTGTCTTAAGGCATTGGGTTGGTCATGTAGATAGTTCTGCCTTGCACATAAATTTCAGATTCCCAGGAGGAAAGCAGGTGTTCAGCGTAAACCATATTGTTTACATGGATGTCTAGGCACAGTGAACCACTCTTATCAGTTAACTATCCCTGGAAACACGCCAAGAAGCAAACTCCCTGACGCTGGCCGAGGGCCTGCCTGGTGAGTGGGTCTTTGAAAGTTAAGCAGTCTTAGCCCTACTGTAGTAAACAATCTGCACAGCTGTAGAGACATTGTGTTAAAATTTTAAAGGTAAGTGATTTCAAAATACCAAATCATTTATGTTTAGGTTATACTACATTATCTTTGTTTTCATGTTTTGGAAACATTTTGTACCTGTAAATTTTACTGCTATTCATTTCTGTGTTTATTCATTAAACAGTTATTAAATATCAGGTATCATGCTTGACAGAAACTTTCCAATGAAAAAGGATCATTGCAACAGCTAAAGCAGTGCTTGGCTTGGTTGATGTTAAATAATCAGTAACTAGAGATGGATGGACTGTAGAGATATATGAGATAATAGTAACATAAATATTGACATTTTATAATAAAAGAATACCACAATTTGGATAGTTGTTTTTGTTTAGTTGTTAAGTCATGTTCAACTCTTCTGGAACCCCATGGACTATAGTCCGCCAGGCTCCCCTGTCCATGAGATTTTCTAAGTAAGAATACTGGAGTGGGTTGCCATTTCCTTCTCCAGGGGATCTTCTCAACTCGGGGATTAAACTCATGTCTCCTGCCTTGGCAGGAGGGTTCTTTACCACTGAGCCACCAGGAAAGCCCACATTTTGGATAAAAAGTAGTTAATGACATAATGAATCAATCTTGATTATCAATTACTGTTTTAAATATTGAATTCTCAGTAAATGAGAACCAGTTTTCATGGTATGAATAGTTGACCATGGTTTGTTTTCTTAAAATTTGCTACACAGAAATTTACCTTCATTTGGTCATTAATCAAATGTTACCCTATTAAAAATCATAAAAGCCTAAATCTTGCTGAGCTAGACATCTGCTTGATATTTCTAATATTTTTTAAGATTAATGAAAGAATTTGTTCATCTTTATGTGAGCATTCACTTTAAGAAGAATAAATGTTAGCTCTATTTTAGAAAATTTAATATAATCCTGTGAGCCTCACATTAGAGTAGTATTTTTCAACAATTTTTGATAGAGAATTAAGCCCTAAAGCACTGAGGTACTGATTCTCAAATTATGGTTACCAGCCCAGCAACCTTAAGCATGTTTTAGATCTTGTTAAAATGCAAATTCTGGGCCTTCACATCAGACCTACTTAGTTAGAAACTCTGGGAATGGAAACACCTATTTGTGTTTTAACAAACAAGCCTGTCATGTGATCCTGATTAACCCTGATGGCTCAGATGGTTAAGCGTCTGTCTACAATGTAGGAGACCCGGGTTCGATCCCTGGGTTGGGAAGTTCCCTGGCGAAGGAAATGGCAATCCACTCCAGTACTATTGCCTGGAAAATCCCATGGACAGAGGAGCCTGGTAGGCTACAGTCCATGGGGTCGCAAAGAGTCAGACACGACTGAGTGACTGAGCGATCTTTGGGAACCAAAATTTACCACATACATCCCTAAGGTATTCATTGTATGTGGTAAAGTCTCTTCTGTTGCATTCTTGGGAGAATTGAGAATGGAGTCACACAAAACCAACTCTTCTATGGTTCAGATGAGGAATGCTCACAGCATTTTGGAGGTTTTGATGCAAGTTCTTATGAAAATCATTTTTGATCATAAAGTCATTCATAAGGAAGTTTGTATAAAATATTTTTCTCTTATCTATACTATTTGTGTATATATATGTTTTGGTTTTAACAAGTAGAAAAGAGTAAAACAGGACAGAATTCCAGGGGTGGGAAGTCATTTTCTATAGATTGGTCAGAGGTACCATCTGAAAAGGTAAAATTTAAGCCAGCATTGGGAAGTAAGTGAGGAGATAAGTCATGCCAGTAACTGAGAGCGTTATTTTAGGTACAGGATGCAGAATCTAAAAAGGTGGCATGAGGCTAGAGAAGAATGACATCATGGAGGGAAGTAGGAGATGTGGTTAGGGAGGCCCTGTGTGTGGTATCTTGTAGCGTCTTAAAGGCAGTGATATGGGCTTTAGGTTTTACCTTGAATGAAAGGGGAACTTTAGATGGTGCTGTGTGAAGTCCTACTTCTGTGGGGCCACCCTATCCCTTGTGGGGATGGTACCTTACAGAAGGTGAGGGAAGAAGTAAGCTATTGTGATGATCAAGGCAAAGATGATGACAATTAGGGCGATTTGTGCAATATAGTATTTGGTGTGAAGTGTTTGTGTTCTGAAGAGATTTAGAGGTAAAGTGAGGCTAGGCCATTTAGTCTATCCTGTTCAGGTAGACTAAATGGCCTGTCTGACTAAGTGGCCTCTAGAAACCGGAAATGTCAAGGAAATTTCAGAATGGGAAGACCAATGGGTCCGAGGATTTGCTCTGAATAACTAGAACACAGTGGTCCTTTATTGAGATAGGAAATGCTAGGGAAGAGAGTTTTTGTATGATTAGATCAAAAGTTTGCTTCTGTTGTACTGTTTGAGATTTCCTGTAGACTTTGTAAAAAATGTGAAGGAGATAGTTGAATATGCTGCTGCTGCTGCTAAGTCACTTTAGTCGTGTCCGACTCTGTGTGACCCCATAGACGGCAGCCCACCAGGCTCCTCCATCCATGGGATTCTCCAGGCAACGGTACTGGAGTGGGGTACCATTGTCTTCTCCAATAGTTGAATATATGAAACTGTAATTCTGTGGAAAGATCCAGATAAAGATAGGCACTTGACTTCCTGTAGAGCTCAGGGAACCCTACTCAGGGCTCTGTGGTAACCTAAGTGGGAAATAAATCCAAAAAAGAGGTGATATATGCATATAGCTGACTCACTTTGCTGTACAGTAAAAACCAACACATTGTAAAGCAACTAGACTCCAGTGAAAAATTAATAAAAAGAGAAGAGCTAATGCCTATCCTTCTAAAACTCTTTCAAGAAGTTGCAGAGGAAGGAACACTTGCAACCTCATTCTACGAGGCCATCATCACCCTGACACCAAAACCAGACAAAGACAACACAAAAAAAGAATACTATAGGCCAATATCACTGATGAACATAGATGCAAAAATGCTCAACAAAATTTAGCAAACAGAATTCAGCAACACATCAAAAAGCTCATACACCATGATCAAGTTGGGTTTATTCCAGGGATGCAAGGATTCTTCTATATATGCAAATCAATCAATGTGATGTACCATATTAACAAATTGAAAGATAAAAACCATATGATCTCAGTGGAAGTGAAAGTGAAGTCGCTCAGTCGTGCCCGACTCTTTGTGACCCCATGGATAGTAGCCTGCACCAAGGTCCCCCATCCATGGGATTTTCAAGTCAAGAGTACTGGAGTGGGTTGCCATTTCCTTCTCCAGGGAATCTTCCCAACCCAGGGATTGAACCCAGGTCTCTCACATTGTAGACAGTAGATGCAGGAAAAAGCCTTTGACAAAATTCACACCCATTTATGATTAAATGGTCCTAGAAGGAACTTACCTGAACATGGTAAAGGCCATATATGATAAACCTACAGGAAACATTATTCTCAATGGTGAAAAACTGAAAGCATTCCCCCTAAGATCAGGAACAAGACAAGGGTGTCAACTTTCACCACTATTATTCAAGATAGTTCTGGAAGTCCTAGCTATAGCAATCAGAGAAGAAAAAGAAATAAAAGGAATTCAGATTGGAAAAGAAGAAGTAAAGCTCTCGCTGTTCCCAGATGACATGATACTGTACATAGAAAACCCTAAAGATAGTATCAGAAAATTACTAGAGCTAATCAGTGAATATAGCAAAGTTGCAGGATACAAAATGAATGCACAGAAGTCACTTGCATTTCTATATACTAATAGTGAAAAATCAGAAAGGGAAATTAAGGAATCAATCCCTTTCACCATTGCAACTAAAAGAAATATCTAGGAGTAAACATACCTAAGGAGACAAAAGAACTGTACACAGAAAATTATAAGACACTAATGAAAGAAATCAAAGGCAACATAAACAGATGGAGAGATATATTCCATGTTCCTGGGTAGGAAGAATCAATATTGTGAAAATGGGTATACTACCAAACTCAATCTGTAGATTCAATGTGATCCCTATCAAATTACCAATGACATTTTTCACAGAACTAGAACAAAAAATTTCACAATTCAGATGGAAACACAAAAGAATAGCCAAAGCAATCTTGAGAAAGAAGATTGGAGCTGGAGAAATCAACCTTCCTGACTTCAGATTACTACAAAGTTACAGTCATCAAGACAGTATGATACCTGCATAAAAATAGAAATATGAAACAAGATAGAAAGCCCAGAAATAAACCCATGCACCTATGGGTACCTTATTTTTGAGAAAGGAGGCAAGAATATACAATGGGGCAAAAACAGCCTCTTCAATAAATGGTGCTGGGAAAACTGGATAGCTACATGTAAAAGAATGAAATTAGAACACTTCCTAACACCATACACAAAGATAAACTCAAAATGGATTAAAGACCTACATGTAAGCCCAGAAACAGTAAAACTCTTAGAGGAAAACATAGGCAGAACACCCGACGACATAAAGCAAAGCACAATCCTCTATGACCCACCTCCTTGAGTAACAAAAATAATAACAAAAGTAAACAAATGGGACCTAATTAAACTTAAAAGCTTTTGCACAGCAAAGGAAACTATAAGCAAGGTGCAAAGATAACCCTCAGAATGGGAGAAAATAATAGTAAATGAAACAACTGACAAAGGATTGATTTCCAAAATATAGAAGCAGCTCATATAACTCAATGCCAGAAAAACAAACAACCCAATCAAAAAGTGGGAAAAAGACCTAAACAGATATTTTTCCAAAGAAGACATACAGATGGCTAACAAACACATGAAAAGATGCTCAACATTGCTCATTATTAGAAAAATCCAAATCAACACTACAATGAGATATCGCCTCACATTGGTCAGAATGGCCATCATCAAAAAACCTATAAACAATAAATGCTGGAGAGGGTGTGGAGAAAAGGGAATGCTTTTGCACTGTTGGTGGGAATGTAAATGGATATAGCCAGTATGGAAGACGGTGTGGAGATTCCTTAAAACACTAGGAATAAAGCCACCATATGACCCAGCAATCCCACTCCTAGGCATATACCGTGAGGAAACCAAAATTGAAAAAGACACATGTATCCCATTGCTCATTGCAGCACTATTTACAGTAGCTAGAACATGGAAGCAACCTAGATGTCCATCAACAGATGAATGGACAAAGGAGTTGTGGTACATATACACAATGGAATATTACTAGGCCATAAAAAGGAATGCATTTGAGTCAGTTCTAATGAGGTGGATGAACCAAGAACCTATTATACAGAGTGAAGTAAGTCAGAAAGAGAAAGAGAAATATTGTATTTTAACACATATATACAGAATCTAGAAAAATGATGCTGAAGAATTTATTTATAGGGCAGCAATGAAGAAACAGAGAGAATAGGCTTGTGGACATGGGGAGAGGGGAGGAGAGGGTGAGATGTATGGAAAGAGTAACATGGAAACTTACATTACCATGTGTAAAATAGATAGCCAATGGGAATTTGCTGAATGGCTGAGGAAACTCAAACAGGGGCTCTGTATCAACCTAGAGGGGTGGGATGGGGAGGGAGATGGGAAGGAGGTTCAAAAGGGAGGGGATATATGTATAGCTCTGGCTGATTGATTCATGTTGAGGTTTGACAGAAAACAACAAAATTATGCAAAGCAATTATCCTTCAATAAAAAAATAAAAAGATAGGCACTTGATAATTATCATCTTTCAGACATTTAATGCTGTGGCATTGACTGAGATAAGTAGAAAAACTGGTAGAGAGAAAATAGGAGGGACAAAGGCTGAATCCTGGGGCAGTCACAGATTCTGAGTATGAAAAGATGTATTAGTTTCCTGTTACTGTTGAAACAAATCCACACTCTCAGAGAACTGAAAAGAGAACTTTAAAATTCTGGAGATCGGAAATCTAAAATCAAGATGATAGGGCTGTGTTTCTTGAGACTGCAGTGGAGACTATTTCCTTGACATTTCCGGTTTCTAGAGGCCACTTCATTCTTGGCTCCTGGCCTGTCCTTCGTACTACTCTTGCTTTCAGTGTTCCTGCCTTCTGTGTCCTGCCTTCCTCTGAGAAGAATTCTAGTGATTACATCAGGCCCACCTAGGTCATCCAGGATGATCTTCCCGTCTCAAAGTCTCTAATGTTATCTTCAAAGTCCCTTTACCATATTAATGGACATACTCAGATTCTGGGAATTAGGAAATAGATATCTTGGGAAGAAGATTTTTCAGAAGAGGAGTGGCCGCAGAGTAAGAGGGTAATGTCCCAGGAGCCTAGTAAAGGAGTTCAAGAATGATTCAGTGCTCCATAATGGTTTAAACAGAAGAAAGGATTGAGAACTGACCATAAGCCTTACTAATGTGAGATGAGTGGTGTTTGAAGGGGAGGAGTAGTAACAGAAGCCTGGGTGCAATTGATTGGCTAGTGAATAGGAGGCCGCTCTTTATAGGAACTTCCATGCATATGGAGGAGACATATGGGCGTAACTGAAAGGGGTTATAAACTAAGAATTTTTTTTGTGAAGGTGGATGACGTAGCATATTGACTGTAGTTATTGTTGTTCTGTCACTAAGTTATATCTGACTCTTTGTGACCCTGTGGACTGCAGCACGCCAGGCTTCTGTGGTCCTTCACTATCCCCAGAGTTTGCTTAAACTCAATGGACAAAAGTGTCCATTGAGTTGGTGCTGCCATCCAACCATCTCATCCTCTGTTGCTCCTTTCTCCTCCTGCCCTCAATCTTTCCCAGCATTAGAGTCTTTTCCAGTGAATTGGGGTCTTCACATCAGGTGGCCGAAGTATTGGTGCTTCTGCATCAGTGCTTCCAATGAATATTCAGGGTTGATTTCCTTTAGCACTGACTGGGTTGATTTCCTTACAGTCCAAGGGACTCTCAAGAGTCTTATCCAGCACCATCAGTTCTTCAGCGATTAGCCTTGTTTATGATCCAAATCTCGCATTTATATATGACTACTGGAAAAACCATAGCATTGACTATGGCAGACCATTGGCAAAACCAAACCAAACCAAACCATTGGCAATATGACGTCTCTGCTTTTTGATACACTGTCTAGGTTTGTCACCGTTTCTTCCAAGGAGCAAACATTTTATTTCTAGGTTACAGTCACCATCCACAGTGATTTTGGAGCCCAAGAAAATAAAATCTGTTACTGCTTCCACTTTTTCCCCGGACTGTTTGCCATGAGGTGATGGAATCGGATGCCGTGATCTTAATTTTCTGAGTGTTGAGTTACAGGCCACCCTTTTCACTCTCCTCTTTCACCCTCATCAAGAGGCTCCTTAGTTCCTCTTCACTTTTTGCCATTGGAGTGATACCATCTCTTTTTATGAGGTGGTTGATGTTTTTCCTGGAAATCTTGATTCTAGCTTGTGATTCATCCAGCCTGGCATTTTGCATGATGTACTCTGCATATAAGTTAAATAAACAAGATGACAATATACAGCTTTGACATACTCCTTTCCTAATTTTGAATCATTCACATGTTCCATGAAAGGTTCTAACTGTTGCTTCTTGACCTGCATTCAGGTTTCTCAGGAGACAGGTAAAGTGGTCTGGTATTCCCATCTCTTGAAGAATTTTCCAGTTTATTGTAATCCACTCAGTCAAAGGCTTTAGCATAGTCAGTGAAACAGAGGTAGTTGTTTTTTTGGAATTTCCTTGCTTTTTCTGTGATCCAGTGGATGTTGGCAATTTGATCTCTGGTTCCTCTGCCTTTTCTAAATCCAGCTTGAACGTCTGGAAGTTCACGGTTCATGTACTGTTGAAGCCTTGAAGGATTTTGAGCATTACCTTGCTAGCTTGTGAAATGAGCACAATTGTACAGTAGTTTGAACATTGTTTGGCATTGCCCTTCTTTGAGATTGGAATGAAAACTGACCTTTTCCACTCCTGTGACCACTGCTAAATTTTCCAAATTTGCTGACATACTAACTGCAACACTTTAACAGCACCATCTTTTAGGGTTTGAAATAGCTCAGCTGGAATTTCATCACCTCCTCTAGCCTTGTTTGTTATAATGCTTCCTAAGTCCCATTTTACTTCAGACTCCAGGATGTCAGGCTCTAGGTGAGTGACCACACCATGTGGTTATCTGGGTGATTAAGACCTTCCTTGTATGGTTCTTTTGTGTATTTTTGTGATTTCTTTTTAATCTCTTCTGCTTCTGTTAGGTCCTTACCATTTCCGTTCTTTATTTTGCCCATCTTTGCATGAAATGTTCCCTTGGTATCTCTAATTTTCTTGAAGAGATCTCTAGTCTTTCCCATTCTTTTATTTTCCTCTATTTCTTTGCACTATTCATCTAAGAAGGCCTTCTTATCTCTCCTTGCTATTCTTTGGCATTCTGCATTCAGTTATTGCATTAACATATTGATATGCTGATGTAATTATTTTAGTTCAGGTCAGTCGCTCACTTGTGTCCAACTCTTTGTGACCCCTTGGACTGCAGTATGCCAGGCTTCCGTGTCCATCACCAATTCCCAGAGCTTACTAAAAGTCATGTCCATTGAGTTGGTGATGCCATCCAACCATCTCATCCTCTGTCATCCCCTTCTCCTCCCTCCTTCAATCTTTCCCAGCATCAGGGTCTTTTAACATGAATCAGTTCTTCACATCAGGTGGCCAAAGTATTGGAGTTTCAGCTTCAGCATCAGTTCTTCCAGTGAATATTCAGGACTGACTGATACTGTATTGAGAAGGGATAGGGTATCGTATAAGGCTACAGAGACAGGAGCTAAGGCCATATTTGGGTATAGATATAAATTAATAGATGTAGGGAAGATGTGGAATTTGTAGTCTGGTTTTTATCTTCTCAGTGATATGGGGTGCAAGTATTAGGTGAGACCCAGGGAGGGGTGGTATCTAGGCTTAGGAAAGAGAAGGTTTGAAAGAGTAAATACTGTCTTGTGTTCTTAAATTCTTATACTTTAGCTAAAAATATACAAAACTTGTCCCAAGGGAAAACACAAAGCTGTCCCAAGGAAAAAAATACATCTATATTCAAGGATTATTTTCTGGGCATTTGTGGAAAATTGAAATATTGGATTGAAAAACCACCTAAATGGGTCAGTCATTAATGTGACCTTGAAATATGTACTTGACCTGTGAAGTTGTTATATATTATCAAGGGTGTAACTTTCCTTTGTGGAACTCATATAGAAAATACATAATAGTGTTAATCATTTCCTGAGTTCATCAGAAATTAGTTAGTTGTA
Source organism: Bos javanicus (assembly GCF_032452875.1). Classification (NCBI taxonomy): domain Eukaryota; kingdom Metazoa; phylum Chordata; class Mammalia; order Artiodactyla; family Bovidae; genus Bos; species Bos javanicus. The sequence continues at coordinate 25,453,137 of NC_083871.1, read as the reverse complement.
AGTCTAACAGGTCACATGAGATTGAATTATATGCAGAAGAAACACATCTTAATCTGATCTAGAGTCATATGGCCATGACCAAAAAGGTTTTTTTATTTTCATTTTTTTAAAATTTGAGATTACGGATGACTTTTCCTCCTCAAATGGTTCCGTGGTGCTGGGCGCTTATAGATGTCAGGACGCAAGTTCTGTACGTGGCTCTGCTGTGTTGTTTTCCCGACCATTTCTCATCTGCTCTCATCATTCTCCTGTTCTATGTGCTCTAGTTATGCTCACCTTATTTCCTCAAATACAAGTTTGGTCTAGAAGTTTACTTCCTATCTTGCTATATATCCTTTAGATAGTAAGTAGATTATCATTTAAGGAAGACTTTACTGTCCACCCTCACATCCACTGGGTTAGACCAGCCTACTACACGTTTCCAAGTGCCCTGTTTTTTCTGCCCAGCATCACAATTAGAGTGGAATAATTACTTGTGAAATCAATTATGAAATGTCCAACTCTCCTGCTAGACCATGAGCCCTGTGAAGGTAGGGATGGTATCTGTCTTAGTAACTTGCCTGACACATTGTTAGTATCAAGTACATATATGTTCAGTGGAGGAACAGAAAAGAATATGCATATAAATATGAAAAATCTCCAATGTACTGGTTCTTTTGGGCCACTTCAAGATATTAACACTGTTTCCACTCTGCATTTAGATGCCTATGCAAATGTTACCTCATTAAAGGAGCTTTCCACTGATAACTTCATATAAAATAATATTCTTCATCATGTAATGCTTTATTCTGTTTTAGTTTCATATCACTGACGTATTTTTGGTAGGTTTTTTCTCTTTCCTGAATGTTCCATAAGAGCAGGGATTTTGTCTTATCTCTAGCACCTGGAAGAGTTCATGGCTTCTGTGAAGTTTGTAATATTTTCAAATATAAGAATTTTATACATATATAGGTATACATAGGTATATGTTTATTTGTTATCACTTAGGTTATCACTTAGGTCAGTTATCACTTAGGTCAGTTATTTGGAGAAGGCAATGGCACCCCACTCCAGTACTCTTGCCTGGAAAATCCATGGACGGAGGAGCCTGGTAGGCTGCAGTCCTTGGGGTCTCGAAGAGTCAGACATGACTGAGCGACTTCACTTTCACTTTTCACTTTCATGCATTGGAGAAGGAAATGGCAACCCACTCTAGTGTTCTTGCCTGGAGAATCCCAAGGATGGGAAAGCCTGGTGGACTGCTGTCTACAGGGTCGCACAGAGTCGGACATGACTGAAGCGACTTAGCAGTAGCAGCAGCAGGTCAGTTATTATATAAAAAGCTTTGCATGGGGACACTATAAATGTGTATGTACATACTGAATTCTTTTCTAAAACCTTCAAGAAATTCGTCTGAGAAATCAGAAATGTAGACAGATATTTGGGTTTAAAGCTGGTGATTTGCAACATTTTTGTAAATGTGAAAAATTATATTTGTCCTCTATTTCTAGAGACTAGTTTAATTAGTAATTTTAAAGTGTCACTTAAAGTTGTTTTGAGGGAGTTTTTATGGAGCATGAATATGCTCATGATATTATATTAATATAATTTGTTTTGTTAGCTCTATATAATGTGTTTTTATGCTTACATGTCCAAATGTATGAGTACATACACACAGTAGGAAAACTAGTTGGATATGTGAATACTGACATGTGACTGAGGTGACAGTAATTGAAGTCATTAAAAATCTATAGATGTGATATACATTTAAGATATATTAATACTAAGTATTTGGTTTTGATTGGTTTTGGACTTTCCAATGTACTTGATTTTGTTGCTTAGTTCAGTTCAATTCAGTCTCTCAGTTGTGTCCGACTCTTTGCGACCCCATGAACCACAACACGCCAGGCCTCCCTGTCCATCACCAACTCCCAGAGTTCACCCAAACCCATGTCCATCGAGTCAGTGATGCCATCCAACCATCTCATCCTCTGTCGTCCCCTTCTCCTCCTGCCCTCAATCTTTCTGAGCATCACAGTCTTTTCAAATGAGTCAGCTCTTTGCATCAGGTGGCCAAAGTAGTGGAGTTTCAGCTTCAACATCAGTCCCTCCAATGAACACCCAGGACTGATCTCCTTTAGAATGGACTGGTTGGATCTCCTTGCAGTCCAAGGGACTCTCAAGAGTCTTCTCCAACACCACAGTTCAAAAGCATCAATTCTTCAGCGCTCAGCTTTCTTCACAGTCCAACTCTCACATCCATACATGACCACTGGAAAAACAATAGCCTTGACTGGACGGACCTTTGTCGGTGAAGTAATGTCTCTGCTTTTGAATATGCTGTCTAGGTTGATCATAACTTTTCTTCCAAGGAGTAAGTGTCTTTTAATTTCATGGCTGCAGTCACCATCTGCAGTGATTTTGGAGCCCAGAAAAATAAAGTCAGCCACTGTTTCCACTGTTTCCCCATCTATTTGCCATGAAGTGATGGGACCAGATGCCATGATCTTAATTTTCTGAATGTTGAGCTTTAAGCCAACTTTTTCACTCTCCACTTTCACTTTCATCAAGAGGCTCTTTAGTTCTTCTTCGCTTTCTGCCATAAGGGTGGTGTCATCTGCATATCTGAGGTTATTGATATTTCTCCCGGCAATCTTGATTCCAGCTTGTGCTTCCTCCAGCCCAGCGTTTCTCATGATGTACTCTGCATATAAGTTAAATAAGCAGGGTGACAATATACAGCCTTGACAAACTCCTTTTCGTATTTGGACCAGTCTGTTGTTCCATGTCCAGTTCTAACTGTTGCTTCCTGACCTGCACATAGGTTTCTCAATAGGCAGGTCAGGTGGTCTGGTATTCCCATCTCTTTCAGAATTTTCCACAATTTATAGTGATCCACACACTCAAAGGCTTTGGCATAGTTAATAAAGCTATTGTTGCTTAGAAATGATTAAAAAAAACTTTCATTCTTTGAATTTTTGATGACATCAAGCAGCTGCTAAAGAAGAAGATGGCTAAAGAATAACAAACAAATTCAGCAGTGAAAATTATGCAGTCTATAGAAACACGAGGGAAAGCACTAGATTGGTTCAGAGTATTCTTATTGGATATTCAATACATAATCATGTTCTATACTGCTTTTGAAAAATTTTGTACAAAAGCTTTTAAAATTACATGAATCAGTTTTTTGAGGAAAATTGATATGGTAGGTACAGATGGTATTCTAAACTTTATTGAGAGACCTGGCCTCATTTCTAACACAAATGTTTAAGTTTTCAGTGAGAATCTTAGAAGATAAATTTTTGTGAAAATGCACACGCATGGAAGACACATCAGGTCTCAACTAGTGACAGAATTGTTCTTTTGGTGTTAACTATGTACTCTTTGATATCATAGACTTTACTGTAGAGATTAATGTGTTAAATTTTCTCCATCTCCATTAAGAGTATTTTAATAAAAACGAGTGTTTAATTTGAAAGGAAAAAAAAAACATCTTTCAAAAACATGCCTAAAACAACCATTTGATTTTTAAAGATTCCTGTCACTTAATTAGGTCCAAGAATACAGTCATACAATTAAAGGAATATAACAGGAATTTCCCTTTGTAATATGTATCCTGCCCACCCCCCACACGTATTAGAATGACTAAGACTTGTATCTTATACTGGGTATTAACACATTAGGCTTTAAATGCTGAGTTAACAAGAAACCAATTTCGAACATGAAATTTTGTGAAGTCCTTTCCTTATATCCACAAGCAGTACACTTCTCAGCTGTTGTATTGCCATTTTTAACATGATGTGCTTGCCCGTTCCTTCTCCTCCCCTACTCAGTGTTTAGGTAGGCCTGGATTGGAGTTGGAGTGATCAGGAAGAGCCTTAGAATAAAGTCTCAGAGGAAATCTCACATTACATGGAGTTTTGAAAAGGAAAAGTAGTTTTGATTTGCATTTCTCTGATAATGAGTGATGTTGAGCATCTTTTCATGTGTTTGTTAGCCATTTGTACGTCTTCTTTGGAGAAATGTCTATTTAGTTCTTTGGCCCATTTTTTGATTGGGTCGTTTATTTTTATGGAATTGAGCTGCAGGAGTTGCTTGTATATTTTTGAAATTAGTTGTTTGTCAGTTGCTTCATTTGCTATTATTTTCTCCCATTCTGAAGGCTGTCTTTTCACCTTGCTTATAGTTTCTTTTGTTGTGCAGAAGCTTTTAATTTTAATTAGATCCCATTTATTTATTTTTGCTTTTATTTCCAATATTCTGGGAGGTGGGTCGTAGAGGATCCTGCTGTGATGTATGTCGGAGAGTGTTTTGCCTATGTTCTCCTCTAAGAGTTTTATAGTTTCTGGTCTTATGTTTAGATCTTTAATCCATTTTGAGTTTATTTTTGTGTATGGTGTTAGAAAGTGTCCTAGTTTCATTCTTTTACAAGTGGTTGACCAGTTTTCCCAGCACCACTTGTTAAAGAGATTGTCTTTTCACCATTGTATATTTTTTCCTCCTTTGTCAAAGATAAGGTGTACATAGGTGTGTGGGTTTATCTCTGGGTTTTCTATTTTGTTCCATTGATCTATATTTCTGTCTTTGTGCTGGTACCATACTGTCTTGATGACTGTGGCTTTGTAGTAGAGCCTGAAGTCAGGCAGGTTGATTCCTCCAGTTCCATTCTTCTTTCTCAAGATTGCTTTGGTTATTCGAGGTGTTTTGTATTTCCATACAAATTGTGAAATTATTTGTTCTAGCTCTGTGAAAAATACCTGGCTGCGATCCAAAAGTCTACAAGCAATAAATGCTGGAGAGGATGTGGACAAAAGGGAACCCTCTTACACTGTTGGTGGGAATGCAAACTAGTACAGCCTCTATGGAGAACAGTGTGGAGATTCCTTAAAAAACTGGCACTAGAACTGCCATACGACCCAGCAATCCCACTGCTGGGCACACACACTGAGGAAACCAGAATTGAAAGTGACACGTATACCCCAATGTTCATCGCAGCACTGTTTATAATAGCCAGGACATGGAAGCAACCTAGATGTCCATCAGCAGACGAATGGATAAGAAAGCTGTGGTACATATACACAAAGGAGTATTACTCAGCCATTAAAAAAGAATACATTTGAATCAGTTCTAATGAGGTGGATGAAACTGGAGCCTATTATACAGAGTGAAGTAAGCCAGAAAGAAAAACACCAATACAGTATACTAACGCATATATATGGAATTTAGAAAGATAGTAATGATAACCCTGTATGCGAGACAGCAAAAGAGGCACAGATGTATAGAACAGTCTTTTGGACTCTATGGGGGGGGGGATGACTTGGGACAGTGGTATTAAAACATGTATAATATTATATAAGAAACAAATCGCCAGTCCAGGTTCGATGCAGGATACAGGAAGCTTTGGGCTGGTGCACTGGGATGACCCAGAGGGATGGTACGGGGAAGGAGGCGGGAGGGGGGTTCAGGATGGGGAACATGTGTACACCCATGGCGGATGCATGTTGATGTATAGCAAATCCAATACAATATTGTAAAGTAAAAAAAAATAATAATTTTAAAAAATAAATAAAAAAGAAAAGGAAAAGCAGGAAAGATAGGGGGGCACAAATTGTTTTTATAAATGAAGAATTGACCTGCTTTTGCTGTCTCCCATGGATTTTGGATAGTTTACATTTTCCTTTGTTTCAAGGTATTTTGCTTTTGTCTTTGATTTTCTTGTCCATTGGTTGCTCAATAACATGTTTAGTTTCTACATTTGTTTTTTCCAGTTTTCTACTTGGAGCTGCTCTTTAGTTTCATGGTTGGAAAAGATGCTTGATTTTATTTCAGTCCTCTTAAATTTATTGAGACTTGTTTTGTTACCTAACATGGTGTCTATCCTGGAAAATGTTTCACGTGCACTTGAAAGTAATGTGTATTATATAGTTTTTGTATGGAAAGTTCCGTATCCAGTCTATCTGGGCTAATGTGTCTTAAGGCCATTGTTTCTAGATCAGTTTTTTTGGTCTGGATGATCTGTTCATTGTTGTGAGTATTAAAGTCACCTAGTGTTACTATATTGCTGTACATCTCTCACTTTATGTCTATTAATGTTTACTTTATGTATTTAGGTGCTCCTACATCGGGTGTATAAATATTTTTGTATTATCTTCTTTTGGATTAACTTCTTTATTACTCTTTGATGCCCTTGTCTTCAGTTAGTCTTTCTTTTACAGTCTTTTTTGTTGAGTATGCATGTTGCTATCCCCAACTGTATGATTTTGCTTCCATTTGTATGGAATTTTTTCCATCACTTCACTTTCAATCTTTTTGTGTCTTTATATCTTACACTAGTCTCTTGTAGGCAGCTTATAGATAGGTCTCATTTTTTTTGTCCATTCAGCTGGTCTGTCTTTCGGAGCATTTAGTTTATTTACTTTAAAAATGATGGATACGTATTGACAGATATTGTTTGGGTGATTTCCACTATTTTGTCTTCTAGATTGAAGATACATTTTTCTCTATCATCTAATCTGCTGTTGATTGTTTCTAGTGTATTTTTCATTTCAATTGTTGTGTTCTTCAGTTCTGAGTAGTTCTTTCTTACAGTTTGTAACTTTTTGTTAATAGTCTTTTCTCTGTTTTTGTCCTGAGTTGGGTAAGCATGTTTATGACTGTTACTTTTAACTCTTTATTAGGTAAGTTCTCTCTGTTTCATTAGACTTGGGGAGAGCCGGTTTATCTTGTTCTTTAATTTCTGCATATCTTTGAATTAAGCAGAATAGCGCCTTTTCTGGTCTTAGGGCTTCCCTGGTGGCTCAGCTGGTAAAGAATCTGCCTGCAATGCAGGAGACCCCTGTGTGATTCCTGGGATAGGTAGTTCCCTGGAGAAGGGATAGGCTACCCACTCCAGTATTCTTGGGCTTCCCTGGTGGTTCAGATGGTAAAGAATCCTCCTGCAATGCAGGAGACCTGGGTTCGATCCCTGGGTTGGGAAGATCCCCTGGAAGAGGGCATGACAACCCACTCCAGTATTCTTCCTTGGAAAATCCCCATGGACAGAAGAGCCTGGTGAGCTACAGTCCATGGGGTCACAAAGAGTCAGACATGACTGAATGACTAAGCACACACATGCACCTGGTCTTAAGGGCCTGGCTCTGTTTAGGAGTGTGCCTAGTGTAGCCTCTGTGGGTTGGGTGACTTGGAGAGGTGGGCTGGAATGGTCTTGGGCTGGAGGGTCTCTAGGTGCACTGTGATGGGGCTACCTTGGAAGGACCACTGGAACTTGAATGGGCACTGTGAGGTTCTGGTGTTACTATAGGAGAGCTGACTTGGTAAGATGCCTGGAGCTGGTATGGGCTCAGAGGTTATGGGGGCACTGTGGCAGCATTGGCAGGCCAATTGAGTGCCTGGACCGTGTTCCCACCTGTGCCATCAAGGTTGAGGAATGCAAAAAATGGCAGTCTGTGGTGACTCTGATCCCAGAGAGATTTTCAGCTGTTCCTCACTATCCCTATGCCTTTCATTTGGCAAATGCTCTTTGGTTAGTAAATGCATTTCCTTCATGTAGTATAGGTGTCCTTTAAACCACTGTTTATTTTCCATGGTGCCCCAGGACAGGCAGATCTGTGCACAGGCCCCTTGGTGATGTCCCTCCTTACAGCAAGTTGACACATTGTGGGGTGTGATTTTCACTGGTACCATCTCTCCTACCCATCTTTATCTGTGTGGTCTTTCTATTACTTGTTGTGAAGAATGTGTTCAATCAGCCCTCAGTTCTTCAGGAGGAAGTGCTCGGTGTGTAGGTGTAGACTTGGTGTGTCCATGTGAGGAGATTAGTTCTAGGTCATTTTATAATGTTGAATTGGACTGGAACCTGATTGCTATTGTTAATTAACATTTCAGTGTCTATAATGGTTATTGAACTATCAAAGCTTTGTCATATTCCTGGTGCCAATTTTGACATACTATGTTTGTCTGGAAATTTATCTGTTGATATTTCAAATTTATTGACATATTATTTTTAATTTTTATCTATAGGAAGAGGCTATTTGTATAAAAATCGGCCAATTATATATCTTCTTTGGAGACATGTCTATTCAAGTCCTTTGCACCTTTCAAAAACTGGATTGTGTTCTTGTTCAGTTGTGGAAATTCTATATATATTCTGGATATTAATGCCTTACCAGATTAGCTATGCAAATATTTTCTCCTACTCTGTAGACTGCCTTTTCAGTTCTGGTGATAGTACCCTTTGATGCATGGGTCTTTTAATTATGATATACTCTAATTTATCAAATTTTGTCTGTATTTTGGTGCCATATCCAAGAAACCATTGAAAAATCAGTGTCCTGAAACCTTCTATGTTTTCTTCTAAAAGGTTTACAATTTTAGTTTTTACACTTAAGTCTTTGTTTCATTTTGAGTTAGTTTTTGTGTATGGTGTTAGGTCAGAGTATAACTTGATTCTTTGGCATGTGAATATTCATTTTCCCCAGCATCATTTGTTGAAAATGCTATCCTTTCCCCATTAAATAGTCTTTGGACTAAATAATTTGACCAAAAATGTAAGGGCTTATTTCTGTTCCACTGGTCTGTTTGTCTGTCTTTATCCTAGGACCACACTGATTTGATTACTGTAGTTTTGCATTAAGTTTTGTAGTTGTTTAGTATGTTTTGAAATCACAAAATGTGAGAATTTCTTTTTTTTTAGGGTTGTTTGGGTATTTGGGGTGATCATGCAGTCTTGAATGTAATTGTCTCCACTGCTGCTCTGCTGCTTAGTCGCTTCAGTTGTGTCCGACTTTTTGTGACCACATTAACTGTAGCCTGCCAACCTCGTCTGTCCATGGAATTTTCCAGACAAGAATTACTGGGGTGGGTTGCCATTTTCTCCTCCAGGGATTCTTCCTTACCCAGGGATGGAGCCCATGTCTCCTGCATTGGCAGGTGGATTCTTTACCACTGAGGCACTGGGGAAGCCCCTAAACATATTTAACTCTGAATCTTTCTTTTGTTTTCATTGTCTAGCAAAGTGCCTCAAATCTAGTAGATGTTTAATGCATGTTGTTGTGAGAATTCTAAAATTTGTGAGGTCTTGGTATAATAAATTGTAAGAGCATTGTATATTTTATATTATATACTTAGTGTAGAAACCTTAGAGAATATATAAAGTTTTTTCATGCTCTTACCCTGGTTCATACCTATTCTTTAGGAAAGTGTACTAATAAGATATGAATATCTGTCTTTACCTGTGTTAGGTAATGTTTTAAAAAATGCAGTGTGGAGGCAGTCTAATTACAATTGTTTGTAAGAAAAACAAACGGCAGACAAAAGATGAGGCAAATGGGACATAGAATCAGACTGAAGAGGGGATCACAAAAACAATAGGGTTATTACTTTCTTCCTGTAGTTTGTCCTGAGTTCATGACATTGTAATGGAAAAATAAGGTGGTAGGAAAAAAAAAATTTCCAGTCTGGGAGATTACTGGAAATCTTTGCTGTGTTTGTACCTTTCTGGTAAGAAAGTTAAAGGTTGAGGGGTGGGGGGGCGGAATGGAATGCGAGGAAAGAGGCATCCAATGGAAATATGTGCTCTGTTCTGAGCAGTAGGCAGAGGGCCTCTTGGAGCTGTCAAAGGCTTTTTGTTTTATCTCTAAAATCCTGATCTTTTGGTTACAGAATTTGGCAAGATAAGCTGCTTTTTTTTTTTTTTTTTAAGTAAACAGATGAACTGAAGAGATATAGTATTTTCTCTTTTTGACCTTTTACTACGAGAGTCTGCATCTCACAGTAGGAGCTGACTTCTGGAGGACTGTTGGGAGAGGGCAGGATTTATAAGAAGGTTTGAGAAATTACATGGACACCGGAGAATCAGACATAACTGACCGTCCAGTTCCAGGCTTTGGATGTGACAGGAGATGACCGACAGCAGCCCACAGGCAGTCCTTCTAATTTATGCTCTTCCAAAAATGACAGACTTCCTGACTACCAAGCAATTCCATGATCACATCATGAACCATACTGTGTACTAGCAAAGAGATGCTGTTATTTAGAGGGAAGAAATCAGTTTCAGAATGAAAAAGTTCTTGGTTCACTTGACTGTAGAAGGAAGCCTTGTAAGGTTTGGGTTCATCCACAATCAGATGATGAATTAAATTTTGATCTCATTTAGTTCTTGGACTTCTTATGTTAATTTGTGTAGTATATGTTTTAGCATCTGGGTGTTAACTTACCAGCTCGTGAGCAAAAAAGCTTTGGAGGCAGATTTAAGAACTTAAACTCTTATGTGAGGGTCTTTTTAAAAAAATTTTTTTATTGGAGCATAGTTGAGTCACAATTTTTTTTTTCAGGTGTACGACAAAGTGAATCAGTTATACATATAGATTTATCCCCCTTTTTAGATTCTTTTCCCATATAGGCCATTATGGAGTACTGAGTAGAATTCCCTGTGCTACACAGTAGGTCCTTATTAGTTATCTACTTTATCTGTAGTAGTATGTGTATGTCAATACCAGTTTCCCAATTTATCCCTCCCGAGGCTCTTTCCTTTTAGGAAAATTAGAGAATGATGGGAAAATATATAGTGAGCTATTTGGAGTATATACTTTATCATGAAGGAATTTAAATTTTAAAATTCATAGCATTTCATTCACACCTGTCAAACTGTATGTTCTGTTAAGTGGGTGAATTAATGACTGTTCTTTTCTGTGCATCTCTGAATTATGACCTCTTGTATTGGGTATCTGAATTATACCCATCTGTGGTAGGCATTGTAGGATCAGTTTGGCTAAATTGGAAACTATTTTTCTATGTTAGATTGGCCAAAAGGACAGTATGAATGAGTTTTGGAAGGCTGAAGGAAAGCAGAAGGCATTTTTCTCCTGAAGTCTTTTTGTTGTCAGATAGATTGACCAACAGACGCAAAGATGCCTGGTAGCTGCACCCTGTCCTCCCCATGTCCCTCCACCTAGCTTGTCTATCTGACTAATAATGCCATTGACAGTTACTAGCCCCAGTTCACCACAAGACAGACACTGGACTGGGGGCCAGTTGAGGCCGTAGCTACACAGACCTCTCCGCGACTTCCCCTCAGCATCCCGCTTCGGTGGCAGGGTGTGTTTGTCTACTGAGATTGACTGATCAGTGTTGCCTTCTCTGATCCTTGAGCCTGCATGTCCAGTGCACATCTTCCCCAGCCACACACAGCCTGAAGTCTAATTCCTGTAACCCCGTATCACATGTTACTCCTCAGACTGGTACATCTAATTCCGGTGTGGAGTTTTGTCCAGACTGTGTCCACTTAAATATGGTACAAGCAACTCTTACTGTTTTGTGTTGTTGCTCAATTATTCTCTTAGCATTTTAAAAAGATGCATATGTCTCTTATAAAGTAATAATTTCACATGCTTTTTGATGCCAAAGTTGTTTGTGTTTGTAATATAGCTTTCTTCTTGGGTGTTTCACAAAGCATTGCCAAAAGAACCAGAAGGAAAGTTTTGCTTTTAAGTGCTTCCGGCAGGGTTTTGTTTTATTGGGCTGTTGCCTAGAACATTGAAAAGTCATGTATAGTGACATAAAAAAGATTCTTAATCTGGCATTTTAGGAGCCATGTTTGTTGTAGAGAATAGCTGTGTCTGAAATAGTTGTGTGGAGCCAACCCTTCAGACTATCTGCCCTTCAACATGTTCTGATATATTTTTGTGGACTTCTAACAAATAAAAATTTAATCTCTGCCCTACACATGATTTCAAAGTTTGTCATGATTTTATGGACATTGTTATTTGTGGGCATAAATGTCTTGAGAAAGAGTTTGATATTTCCAAATATAACCTCGAGATGTAGTTTAGCATTATCTCAGCCATTAAAGGAGACATTGTCATAGGTTTTTAATAAACTGAATTTCTTTTATAACTAGTGGAATTATTATTATTATTATTTTTTAACTGAGATCATTTTGGACAGGGTTTTAGTGAAACTTAGGAGCACTGCAAAATGCCAAGATGGCCATACATGTCATAAACCTCCCAGTAGGTAATCTGAAACGAAATAGTGGTGGTTCTCTGCTTATGATGTTCTCCAGGTTCTGTGTCAAATCATTTCCTACGGTTCTTGGCTCCTAGTCAGGACAGAATTCCTTGAATAGACAGCTCTTCAGTTTATCATTCAAAAACAATAAACTCCAAATCTTCCTTGAGAAAGAGACATGGGTAGAGAAAGAGAGATGAGATACGTATGTATATATGTGTGTTTGTGTAAAGGGAATGAGGACCAAAGATATGCAAAAGTGGGAAAGAATTCAACCCTTGAAAGAAGGGGATCGGGCTGGGTAAGATACATATTTATACAGTGTGGTGTGTGCGTGCTAGGTCGCTTCTGTTGTGTCTGACTCTGTGCGATCCCATGGGCTGTAACCTGCAAGGCTTCCCTGGCCAAGAGATTCTCCAGGCAAGAATATTAGAGTGGGTTGTCATGCCCTCCTTGAGGGGTTCTTCCCCACCCAGGGATCAAACCCACATCTCCTTCAGCTCCTGCATTACTGGTGGATTCTGTACTGCTGAGCCACTGAGGAGGCCCATACAGTGTGGTACTCGGCTCTAAATCCAGTCTGCACTGCATTGCTGGATCCCATAGACGTGGACATCTCTCCTTTGCTGCAGAGCATGCTAATGACACACTGCAGGAGGAAAAGGCCTTTCTTCTTGAGTCTGGTGTACTTTCATTCCTGCTAGATACACAGCTGCCACCTGAGAGTGTGTGGCACTCAGTGCCAGTCACTCTTGAACGAGCTTTTGATGCGAGTTCTGGCCTGCCGTTCTCTGCCCGCTGACAGGCTGCTGGAGGATTCCTGCTTGCAGTCCTGGACCGCACTTGTGTGCATGCCAATGTTGGTTGCTTGGCATTCCAGCAGGAGGATTTGGGCTTGTCAGTCCCTGTCTGCATTTCCTTGTTCATCAGTCTCAGGCTCCCGGCCATCCAGAGGGGCTCTTAGCTTGCCAGTCCTCCTTGCTCGTGGTTTCTGAAATGCCAGTCTTAGCTTGTTGACTGTGTACCATCTCTGGCCCAGGTCAAGAGGCTAAACTCCTCCACCATACAGTGGGCCACAGCCATACTTTCTCCAGTGAGATTGCAATCTCAGCCTTGGGTTGAGGCCCTACCCTCTCCTTTTTCCAAGTTGTTCCTTCCTTGGGTGTGTTCCCTCAGAGTTGGTATGTTTTATAGAGTTCTGTTCTACTCATTTGTAGTATAACAATTGTACATAGTTAATAATACTATATGTTAAATCTCTCCTATTGAAATCTTTGTGTAGTTGACGACTCCCGACTGATACATGAAGTGCTTCTGCCTGAGGTAACTTCTTGGTCTCTGAAATGGTCAGCCCGAGAACTTTTTTTTTTTTCTTTTGGTCCTGAGAAATTAGATGGTGGAGTTTGGCTTGCGAAGGAAGTTGGCCATTGAAAGGGCTATTCCAAAATGTTGGGAGCCACAGAGGAGGCAGGCCTGAAACACGCGTATGAAATATCCTCAAGCCTTTGCCGACTTCCAGGCTGTGCATTGTGCAGTATTCACAGTATTCTAGAGTCTCAGGGAAAACATCAATGGGAAGCCTGAAGGACATGAACAGAGAGACCTCAGCTGCTCACCCTAAAGGAAGACAGGATTTGGAGTCAGTGTCTTGGTATGCTAAAGGGAATTGGTAAACACCTCTGGCTTCTCATCAGTATTCTAGGAGGACTACATTTTAGGAGTGCCTCTCCCCAGGAAACACCATGGAGAACAGTAATCTATAGTTCGTATAAAATACGTCCTCTACAGTGTCTAGTATGTGTTTCAAGCCATTAAACAATTAAAAAGGTAAAAGTGACTCAGGTTAGGAAAAGTTTAAAGAAAAAGACCCCAAGATGGGAAAGCAGTGTGACTTTAAAATAATCATGACAAATACATTGAAGAATCTACAAGACGTGGTTTGACATACAAAGTTCATAGAATGGGTGAGTGAGGAGTTTCAAGACAAATACAGAAAGGGTTGAAAAATCAAACGAACATTTGAGAACTGAAATATATCCTGGATTTAAAAAGCCTGTAATGAATCTACAGACTGTGATCAACAGTGAATTGAAGAGTGGGACCGTGAACTTGAGGTTAGCCTGGGTTCCAGGAGATCAAGGTGGAAGCTGCTGGTCTTGTGACAGCCTGTGCCCAGGTCTGAAGCACCACCACTTCCGTTGTTGTCTATCTGTCAGAATAGTTAGAGTCCAGCTCGTATATTTAAGGAGAGGGAAAACAATGCCACCCCACCCCAAAGAATTTATGTCTCCCTTTGCTGCTGCTGCCGCTGAGTCGCTTCAGTTGTGTCCGACTCTGTGAGACCCCAGAGACGGCAGCCCACCAGGCTCCCCGGTCCCTGGGATTTTCCAGGCAAGAACACTGGAGTGGATTGCCATTTCCTTATCCAGTGCATGAAAGGGAAAAGTGAAAGTGAAGTCTCTCAGTCGTGTCCAACTCTTAGCGACCCCATGGACTGCAGCCCACCAGGCTCCTCTGTCCATGGGATTTTCCAGGCAAGAGTACTGGAGTGGGGTGCCATTGTGTCTCTCTTTAATCCACCACAATCATCATGTTGTAAAAGTAAAAAGTGTGGAATCTCCCAGGCCTGTTTGTGTTTAGTTTCTGCTACTTTTATTTTCAGTCATTTGCTATACTTTTCTGAGTCATGGTAATTTTGACCATGAAAAGGGAAAAGATCTTTGTTGGATTGTTCAGAAGAAATAAATAGAAGCAGCAGTGATTAGTGGAAGTTGCACCTTGCTGTGAATCCATTGTTGGCTTCAGTTTGTTCACTCCCTAGTGAAGTGTTCCCATGTAAAAACTTACTGTTGTTCAGAAACAAAGTTGTGTCTGATTCTCTGTGACCCCCTGGACTGCAGTACACCAGGCTTCCCTGTCCTTTACTTGTAAAAAACTTGTTGTTAATTCTTTAAACTTAATTTCTTTAACTTTCGTAATGTTAAGATTTGGAAGTAACCTATAATTTTTTCCCTGAAATTTTGTTGTTGTTCAGATTATATTTTGTTATTTGAGCTTGGATGGCGTATATAAGGGGCTTCCCTGGTGGCTCAGATGGTAAAGCGTTTGCCTGCAATGCAGGAGACCCTGGTTTGATCTCTGGGTCGGGAAGATCCCCTGGTGAAGGAAATGGCAACCCACTCCAGTACTCTTGCCTGGAAAATCCCATGGACAAAGGAGCCTTGTAGGCTACAGTCCATGGGGTTGCAAAGAGTTGGACACGAATGAGCTACTTCACTTCTGGAGTATATAAATTGTCAAGTCAGCGAGATGAATAGAGGTTGAAAAGATCATCCAGTGGAAATTTGCTTGGTTTCATGAGCATAAACGGGCCTGGGATGTTAATGCAGCCCAAGCAGACTGAGCTGATGGAAGGATGGAGTTAAAAATATGAGGAGTTAGTGGTAAATGCATTTACCAGATGAATCACCACAGGGATATTTTATATTGTGTTAGAAAAGAAACAGTTGCTTTGAAAGAGATTTCAGGCTTAATTTAGTAGGGGGAAAAAACAAGTTTGTTTCAGTGGGGAAAATTACTGGTCTTTATGCAAAGCTCCAATAATAATTGATCTTTTAGCTTACAGAACTGAAACAGATTTAATCACATCACATTTCTGTTCAATGACGTATTTCTTCTTTTAAAATTTCTACATAACAGTTAGATGTTAGAATGTACTCATTGAACAAGTGATGAATCGTATTACTTGGGTTGGAGCTACTTGCTCTTGGCTTTGACACTTCTCATTTGGGTGCCTGTTGGTCTAAGCATCCACTTTGAGCAGGTGTTTATATCTGTTCCTTACAGCTGTGTGAGCTGGAAATGTGTTTTGAATGGAAATTGATCTGGCAGATGTGTATGGTGTCTTTAAGGCTATTTGGTCCTTTGAAAATGATTTAAAATGTCCTCTTTGGCTTCCCTTGTAGCCCAGCTGGTAAAGAATCTGCCTGCAATGTGGGACACCTGGGTTCAATCCCTGAGTTGGGAAGATCCCTGGAGAAGGGAAAGGCTACCCATTCCAGTATTCTGGCCTGGAGAATTCCATGGATTGTATAGTCCATGGGGTTGCTAAGAGTTGGACACGACTGAGTGACTTTCACTTGCATTTTCTTTCACTTTCCTTGGCCTCATCCTAGGACTTTGGTCGAATTCACGTTGGAGTTTTTATTCATGCAGAGGGAAAGGGAAACTAGTTAACTGAGTAGTCTGTGGAAAGCAGCGTAACTGGTAGGTGATCTTCCCATTTGGTAGTTAAGAAGTCAAGGTACTTAAAAGCGCTCATATGTATGAAACAGCAAAAACAAGATAAACATTACAGCCCGAGTACCTGTGGGGTTTCCTGAAACTGATTCTTTACACAGTGGTGTGCTATATTCTAATTCATTTTGATAATAAATTGCCCATAATAAAGTATAATTTCTTTTGCAAGTATCTTTTAATAAGGTTTGATAACCTAGGAGGAAAAGATTAGAGACTATGTCCTTAGCTCAGTTGTGAATATATTGAGCAGTCAGTTTTTATTAGCATGTTGTCTCTTTACCTGTGTGGTTTTCATCTTTTCAGTTTCACTTTGAAATTTGGTTCTAATGTTGAATAGGTTTTAGACATATATGCCATAGGAGAATGAGTATATTTGAAGTGAAAGTTAAAGTCACTCAGTCGTGTTCGACTCTGTGAGACTCCATGGTCTATACGTGGAATTCTCCAGGCCAGAATACTGGAGTGGGCAGCCTTTCCTTTCTCCAGGGAATCTTCCCAACCCAGGGATAGAGCCCAGGTCTCCTGAATTGCATGCAGACCCATTACCAGCTGAGCCACAGGGAAGCCCAGGAATACTGGGGTAGGTAGCCTGTCCTTTCTCCAGGGGATCTTCCCAACCCAGGAATCAAACCCAGGTCTCCTTCATTGCAGGCAGATTCTTTACCAACAGAGCTATCAGGGAATCCCATATTTGAAATAGAAGCAATAAATAGGATGTTAGTATCTGATGTCTGTAATTCAGTGGGGAGGTTCAGGAAACACTCTATTCAACGTACGTGTTTAATGACACTAAATTCCTTTTTTAGAAACACACCCTTAACCATTATTGTCTTAGGATAATAAGAAAGCTTCAAGGAAAAACTTTATATCCTCCATTTCTAAGAAAAACTAAAAATTCTACAATACTTTGGCCAGACTTATTTTTTTTCCCTTTTCCTTAAAGTAATCTCAAGTTTCCTTGTAAATTAAAAAAAAATAGTAAATGTCCAAAGCTTCCTTAGGCTGACAAAGATAGGATAAATCCTTTCATACAGTCTGTGTGTTCCCTACCACAAAACAGTAAGTGGAACTGGGAGTTTCAGGAAGTCACAGACTTCCTGTCATTAGAAGTAGGGTAGTCTACTTCATACCTAAGTCTGATGGATTGTGGAACACATAAATGCCCTTTGTTTTCAACCATAGTACAAATCACCACGTTATGTCATGTCCTTGTGGTATAAAAAGCAGTATAAAATTATGTAAAAAAAATGAACTGTGCGTTGAGTGCTGCATTTAAATAAATTTCACTTTTGATACTTACCATGGCTTTCTTGATTCAGATAAAGGAATTTACTAAATTCAGTATATTCCTAAAATAAATATTCTTGCCATGATACTTTATTTTCCAATAGGATATTGTCACTATCAAATCTGGAAATAATATTTTCAGTAAGACTTTTTGTAAAAACTGAATTTTCTTAAAATTTTTTCTTATCTAATGTAAATGATAAATAGTTACATTTACTTTGCTGGTATAACTGCTTGCTTTCACTTTCTGGAAGATGAAACAGTATGATCATTTAAAATGGTATCAAAGCTTGGTAGCACTCTGTTCAGTTTGTACCTAGGTAAAGTAGGTCCCAATAGGGCAGGAACAGCGAAAGTAAATCTGGAAACACCAATTCGAGTTTGTAGTTTATTTTTTATAATTCACGTTCGTAAGTGCTAGAAAAGAAATAGCACAAGAATATACATACTGATACTGTTGTTAGCACACTGGAGCCAACTTAGGAGAAAGGGCACCATCAAAGTAATGAGGAGCCACAGAACTTTAAAATTAGACCGATTGGGTTTCATTCTTGGTTCTCACAGTCATTAATGGTGTGACTGTAAGCAGGTAATTCAACCTGTCACTCTCAATTCCTTATTGGTTAAATAGGGCTAAAAATATTACCTATGGCGAAGGATCAATGCAAGGTTTGGATGAGCTCACACATGTAAAGTTTCTAATACAGTGCCTGATGTTACAACTGTTGGTTACAAATGTTTGTCTGCTGTTATTTGGTACAAATATTCCCCCCAAGACCCCACAGCATGCAAAAACAGTCATTCTCACTTGAATGGATTGCATGTTGGATGAGTGTTGGTTGATATAAACCAGGCTTGACTGGATGGCTCTTACTATGCTTGGTCTTGTTACTGATTGTAATCTGTAATTGTCTACTTGGTCTGGTTTACATGTCTGGTACCTTTCAGTTCAGTTCAGTCACACAGACGTGTCTGATTCTTTGTGACCCCATGGGCTGCAGCACACCAGGCTTCCTTGTCCATCACAACTCCTGGAGGTTACTCACGCTCATGTTTATTGAGTTGGTGATGCCATCCAGCCATCTTGTCCTCTGTTATCCCCTTTGCCTTCTGCCTTCAATCTATCCCAGCATCAGGGTCTTTTCAAATGAGTCAGTTCTTCGCATCAGATGGCCAAAGTATTGGAGTTTCTGCTTCAGCATCAGTCTTTCCAATGAATATTCAGGACTGATTTCATTTAGGATTCACTGGTTTGAGCTCCTTGCAGTCCATGGAACTCTCAACAGTCTTCTCCAGCACCACAGTTCAAAAGCATCAATTCTTTCGTGCTCAACTTTCTTTACAGTCCAACTCTCACATCCATACATGACCACTGGAAAAACCATAGCTTTGACTAGATGGCCTTTTGTTGGCAAAGTAATGTCTCTGCTTTTTAGTATGCTGACTAGGTTGGTCATAGCTTTTCTTCCAAGGAGCAAGCGTCTTTTAATTTCATGGCTGTAGTCACAGGCTGTAGTGATTTTGGAGCCCCCCAAAATCAAGTCTCTCACTGTTACCAGTTTCCCCATCTATTTTCCATGAAGTGATGGGACTGGATGCCATGATCTTAGTTTTTTCAATGTTGAGTTTTAAGCCAACTTTTTCACTCTCCTCTTTCACTTTCATCAAGAGGCTCTTTAGTTCTTCTTCACTTTCTGCCATAAGGGTGGTGTCATCTGCATATGAGGTTATTGATATTTCTCCTGGCAATCTTGTTTCCAGCTTGTGGTTCATCCAGTCCAGCGTTTCTCATAAAGTACTCTGCAAGTAAGTTAAATAAGCAGGATGACAATATACAGCCTTGATGTTCTCCTTTCCTGATTTGGACCAGTCTGTTGTTCTATGTCCAGTTCTAACTGTTGCTTCTTGACCTGCCTACAGATTTCTCAGGAAGCAGGTAAGGAGGTCTGGTATTTCCATCTCTTTCAGAATTTTCCACAGTTTGTTGTGATCCACACAATCAAAGGGTTTGGCGTAGTCAATAAAGCAGAAGTAGATGTTTTCCTGGAACTCTCTTGCTTTTTCGATGATCCAACGGATGGTGGCAATTTGATCTTTGGTTCCTCTGCCTTTTCTAAATCCAGATTGATCATCTGGAAAGTCATGGTTCACATACTGTTGAAGCCTGGCTTGGAAGATTTTGAGCATTATTTTGCTAGTGTGTGAGATGAGAGCAATTGTGGAGTAGTTTGACCATTCTTTGGCATTGTCTTTCTTTAGGATTGAAATGAAAACTGACCTTTTCCAATCCTGTGGCCATTGCTGAGTTTTCCAAATTTGCTGGCATATTGAGTGCAGCACTTTTACAGCATCATCTTTTAGGATTTGAAATAGCTCAGCTGGAATTCCATCACCTCCACTAGCTTTGTTCATAGTGATGCTTCCTAAGGCCCACTTGACTTCACATTTCAGGATGTCTGGCTCTAGGTGAGTGATCACACCATCGTGATTATCTTGGTCGTGAAGATCTTTTTTATACAGTTCTTCTGTGTATTCCTGCCACCTCTTCTTCATATCTTCTGCTTCTGTTAGGTCCATACCATTTCTGTCCTTTATTGTGCCCATCTTTGCATGGAACGTTCCCTTGGTATCCCTAATTTTCTTGAAGGGATCTCTAGTCTTTCCCATTCTATTGTTTTCCTCTATGTCTTTCCACTGATCACCGAGGAAGGCTTTTTTATCTCTCCTTGCTATTCTTTGGAACTCTGCATTCAGATGGATATGTCTTTCCTTTTCTCCTTTGCCTTTCTCTTCTTTTCTCAGCTATTTGTAAGGCGTCCTCAGACAACCATTTTGCCTTTTTGCATTTATTTTTCTTGGGGACGGTCTTCATCACTGCCTGCTGTACAGTGTCACGAACCTCCATCCATAGTTCCTCAGGCACTCTATCTAGCAGATCTTATCCCTTGAATCTATTTGTCACTTCCACTGTATAATCATAAGGGATGTGATTTAGGTCATATCTAAATGGTCTGGTGGTTTTTCCTACTTTCTTCAATTTAAGTCTGATTTAGCAATAAGCAGTTCATGATGTGAGCCACAGTCAGCTCTTGGTCTTGTTTTTGCTGACTGTATAGAGCTTCTCCATCTTTGGCTGCAAAGAATATAATGAATCTGATTTTGGTGTTGACCATCTGGTGATGTCCGTTTAGTGTCTTCTCTTGAGTTGTTGGAAGAGAATGTTTGGTATGACCAGTGCATTCTCTTGCAAAACTCTATTAGCCTTTGCCCTGGTTATTCCAGGTATCTTTTGATTTCCTACTTTTGCATTCAAGTCCCCTATAATGAAAAGGTCATCTTTTTTGGGTGTTAGTTCTAGAAGGTTTTATAGGTCTTCATAAAATTGTTCAACTCAGCTTATTCAGCTTTTGGATGTGCTCAGTAAATCTTTAATCCAGTTTTCTGTTGATGGGCGGGGCTGTGTGCCCTCCCTGTTGTTTTACCTATGAGCAAACTGTGGTGGGGGTGATGAAGACAATGGTTACCTCCTTCAAAAGGTCCAGTGCATGCACTGCGGCTCTCAGTGCCCCTGACCCTGCAGCAGGCCCTGCTGGCCCACGCCTCTGCGGGAGCCTCCTGGACACTCACAGGCAAGTCTGGGTCATCTCTTGTGGGGTCTCTGCCCCTTTCTCCTGGGTCCTGGTGTGCACCAGGTTTTGTCTGTGCCCTCCAAGAGTCTGTTTCCCCAGTCCTGTGTAAGTCCTGGTGGAACTATGGTGGGGTTAATAGCGAGTCTTGTGTAAGTTCTGACAGCTCTATGGTGGGGTAAATGTTACCTTTATCGCCCCTGTAAGTTGTAGTCTAAGAAGGAGGGGACTTTGTCTTGTTCACTGTGTTACCCTAGTCCTGAGCCCAGTGCCTGGCATGGAATAGCCACTCTGTTAAAAAAAAAAAAAAAAAAAAAGTCCCTTATTTAAAAAAAAAAAAAAACAATTTGGAAGAAATGATGGACATAGGCTTATATTTTTAGCTGAAATTGACTATTTTCTAGAGTATCTTATTTTGATGTGGCAGTTTACTACAAGCATTTTTAAATACTGCATTAGAGCACTTACCTATATAATACAGAATAAATAATAGTGTTTTCATAGGGAAGTTAACTTAGCAACAAGCAAATGAAGCCTTTATATATAATATTTGTTAAGTTACATATAATGATGCAGAGGACTAAAGGAAATCATTTGGGTTCTGGTGCAAATAAGTGAGTAAAGGTTTCAGCTTTGATGACTTGGACACTCATGGGCATGCTTACACTTTGAGTGAATTTTCTTTGTATAAACTGGGGTAATTGTACATATTTATTAGTTTTATAGTACTGAGAGCAACATTACAGCAGAGTTCCAAGACTGATGACCTAATGGTTGAGTACTGCCTGCAGATATGTTTGTCTGTCCTACATAATTGTTTATTGAAATTTTTCTGACATTAAAAGAATTACCTTGATTTGCTTCTTAGACAATACAAGAGTCAACAGTGCTCTTCCATTGTCTACTTTCTATACACTAGTTTGTGCTATATTGTCATATAAATTGCATTTTTATACACTGCATGCCCTTCAATCATAATTATTGCTCTTTGCAATTGTCTTATAAGAAGAAGAAAAAGTTAAACCAAAAATATGTTATACTGTCACTTACGCTTACCTTTGTGTGTAGATATATTTACTGGTACTCTCTATGTAGGTTCAGGCTGCCGTCTAGCGTCCTTTCATTTTAGCCTCAGGATCTCCCTTTGGTGTTTCTTGTAGACCGTGCTGTCCACAAATTCTGTCACTTTTTGCTTACCTGGGAATGCCTTAATTTCTGCATCATTTTTGAAGGACTGCTTTGTTAGCTACAGAATTCTTGGTTGAATTTCTTTTTGCACTATGAATATATTTTCCCACTGCCTTCTGGCCTCCATGGTTTCTGCTGAAGAATTGTTAACTTGAGTGATGAGTCTTGTGCATAAGTTACTTGTTCCCTTCCAGATTCTTGTTGGTTTTTTTTGACAGTTTGGTTGTCATGCATCCAGATGTGTATCTCTTCCTATTTATTTTTTCGAAGCTCATTGAGTTTAAATGTGTATATCAACATGTTTCATCAAACTTAAGATGCATTCAGACATTACTTCTTTGCAAATTCTTTTTTGCCCCTTTTCTCCTAGGTGGGACCTCATCAAGCATACCAACATAGGAGACCTGTCTTCATTGAGCCAGTTATTTCTTCTGACTGCTCAACCATATTGTTGTGTCTGTCTAGTAAAGTTTTCATTTCTGTTACAGTTTTCAGTTTCAAATTCTATTTCAGTTCCAGAATTTCAATCTGGTTTTTATTAGTGATTTCTACTTTGTTAATATCCTCTAACAGACAAGGCAACTTTTTAATACTTTAATTCTTTAGACATGGTTTCCTTTAGTTCATTAAACATATTTTAAAAAACTTAGTCTTTGTCTAGTAAGTCCAAAGTCTCAGCTTCTTCAGACAGTTTCTTTCCCATAATTATTCTCTACTTATATTTCATTTTCTTTGTATATCTGTTATATTTTTGTTAAACTGGATCTTTTAACAGTTTTAACAGATCTTTTTAACAAAACTTCATTAGACAGCTGCTCCCAGGGAAGCACTGCACTGGAAAGCTCTGACTCTAGTCAAATAAAGACAAACCTTGGGCTTTGGATTTTTCAGGGAGCTTCTGGACAGGTTGGATTATGACAGTTATCTGGGAAATGGATTTGAGAAGTTGTGACCTTGTTTTGCTTTTGTTCTAACCTTCTGGTTTTTGTTGTCATTGAACGCAGTTGGTTTGCAAGGCTGTTATGCCCAGAAGAGAGTGTGTGGCAGAACAGAGTATATTAAAATTGTACAACATCTATTTTTACCAAGATTTGATGTTATGTATTAGAACAGTTCTACAGATTGTCACATGCCTATGTTTACTTTGCAGAGTTCTTAAAAAGTTGATTTTCATAATATCTGCTAATGATTTTGTTGTTCTTATGGAAAAAGGAATTTTTGGAATACTTAGCTTTTTTTGCTTAGCCCTCTCAACAAGTAATTTTAAATCAAGTAATTGCATTACTTAATTTTTGCAAGTCAGTTATGCCTGAGTTTAGGAGTATCAGTGTCAAATATGCAAGAACCAAATATGTTAAAGTTGATACTATGTATACAATTTACATGTTGTATCTATCATGTTAATTATTTTAAATTATATTTAAGTACTAAATAAATATCTTCTAAATGTCTTGTTCTTTAAATTGGAAATATCTGTCTCTAAAATGTGTTTATATCTACTTTGATGTTTTCATTATGATTCAATAGATATGCTAACTTGACAGATCAGGCATATTTTCTCCCATTAGACTAGTAGATAATTTTCACATTAGATGAAATTAGTGCCTTACTGCCCTTTGATTAAATAGGTAAAGTGGACAAGCTTGAGAGATGTTTCTGGAAATAAGAAAATCAGTGTCTAACACAAAGCACATACATACTTTGCTGCTGCTACTGCTAAGTCGCTTCAGTCATGTCCGACTCTGTGCGATCCCATAGACAGCAGCCCACCAGGCTCCTCCGTCCCTGGGATTCTCCAGGCAAGAACACTGGAGTGGGTTGCCATTTCCTTCTCCAATGCATGAAAGTGAAAAGTGAAAGTGAAGTTGCTCAGTCGTGTCCAACTCTTCGAGACCTCATGGACTGCAGCCTACCAGGCTCCTCCATCCATGGGATTTTGCAGGCAAGAGTACTGGAGTGGGGTGCCATTGCCTTCTCCGACTTTGAACTAGTAACTTGAAAATAAAATCTTAGGGTGCATAATCAAGGTCTTGATTGTTAAACATGGGCTTATTATTAATATATAGATGCTATGGTTGGCATGAAACCAGTGGTTAGATTTTTCTGAAAGAAGTATAGGGGTGGGGAGAGAGAGAGAGAAAGGAAGGAAGGGAGGGCTGGAAAGGATGAGAAAGAAATAGATACAGATATGAGGGTGGGGTGGGGGAGAGGAAAAATAGAGAAAGTGATAGAACAGAGACAAAATAAAACAGAGGGAGAGACTAGAAGAGGGAGATGGACTGTGAGCATGTTCTGTGGAAAAGTTGAACTAGGAAGGGTTAAATCATAATTTTTCAAGCTGTAGTCCATGGAACTTTGTTCTTGAGAATAGTAAGGTTTGGGAAAAGATTTCTTGGTGAAATATACTTGGGAAATGCTAGACATGATAACCCCTATTCGAATATTCAAAATGTGTATTAGTAAACCAAAGTCTCTGAAATGAAGTTGCTGAACTTTGTGGAAGTTAGCATTTCCTGAACTTATTTGCAGAAGGAACACTTGCTGTGGATCACAGCTAGTGACACTCAGAGAACACAGTGCACTTCTGCAGAAGCAACTGATGGACTTGGAGACAATTTTTAATGTATTTTTGTTTTTCAATTAAAGCTAAAGGGGAGATAAGGGTATATTATGTGAGGAGTGGTGGCAAGTAAAGATGACAGACAGTCTTATGCTGAATCTTTTTTTGGGGAGGAGAAATATACTTGTTTTCACTAAGGTATGTCATAAAATAGTGTGGATAATGAAGTGTTTAAAAACAGACAAAATTAAAAAAATTTCTTATTTGTGACACACAACTTTTAGAATGCAGTGAGTTGGTTCTTATTACTTTGCACAGTTCCTGACCTATGGCAGTTGATAATTTGTGAGTGTGTATGTAATGGATGAGTGCATTTGTTTTTATTGTGATCCTTAAGATCAGGGGTGTCTACCACTACCTCCCCACCTTCACCCCCAGTCCATGGAAGCATTGTATTTCATGAAACCAGCCCCTGGTGCCTAACAAATTGGGGACCACTGCTTAAGATAATATGGTTTCATGGAGTTTATTACTTAAAGCTAGAGGAAAATGAGTTATTTTCAGCTCCTGATCCTTGGTGACTGCACTTTACCTTTTCTAGTTTGGTAAACTGAGGGAAAGCTGTTGAAAACTTCTGAAATAAGCAGGAACTTCTGCTGGTTTGTGTGCTCAGTCTTGAAGTCACGTCTGACTCTGCAACCCTGGGGACGTAGTCCACCAGGCTCCT
The DNA here is from genome assembly GCF_032452875.1 of Bos javanicus. NCBI lineage: Eukaryota > Metazoa > Chordata > Mammalia > Artiodactyla > Bovidae > Bos > Bos javanicus. The sequence goes on along the minus strand of NC_083871.1, from coordinate 25,427,465 downwards.
CTGTCTGTGGAATTTCCCAGGCAAAAATACTGGAGTGGGTTGTCATTTCCTTTTCCAGGGGATCTTACCGACCCAGGATTCAACCCGCTTCTCCTGCATTGGCAGGTGGGTTTTTTACCATTGAGCCACCAGGGAAGCTCCTGCTGGTTTAACCTGATCTAAAAATTCCTTGGAGTTGAATGCAATATTTCTTTTACTTGTGGCTGACTTCATGGTTTCTAGGGACTTGTTCCTTTTTATGACTTTTGTGACTGCAACCAAAGGAGAATTAATTTTATTTAGACCTTTTTTTAAACTAAAGGAATTCCTTATGAAAATACGTAAGTTAGGGCTTAATCTGATTGTGAAATCCCTGGCCTTTTGTGTGTGCGTGTGTATGTTGTGTGTGTAGGATTGTTTATACTATTACTTTGCAGTTTGACTGATGAGAAGAAAAGATTGCATGTGGATAAAGCAGTACCTAAGGAGTTAATTTTCCACATGTTTAATATAATGCCCTCCTATTGAAGTCACTGTTCCTTAATCATTAGTCAAATACTATTTGTACATAATCTAAGGACAGTGAAAGGCCTGACTACTCTAAAAGCAGTCTTAGATTAAAAATTGGTGCAGACAAGCTATTCTCAGGTAATCCAGATGGTGGTAGTATATGGTTTCTAGAGCCATATGATTGACACTAAATTTTAGTAGGAATCTGATACCTCTGGAATATAGTTTGAAAATATGCTATCTTTGATTACAAATTCCTTTGCATTTTTATCAGGCACTGGTAGAAATGCTAGCAAATAATGGATGGAATAATAAATTCAGTATTTCACAAGCTCCTAACTTTTGTTAGTGCTAAATTCATTTTGCATAGGGCCTTGAATAGGTTTGACCTACCTCTTGGATATAATCAGTGATTAAAACTGTATGAAAAAACATTTATTTTAAAAGTTACACTTTGAAGTTTCCCATAGTGGGGTTATAATGTTTTAATTATTTTGATAATTTAACTCCAGGTCTTGTAGATAAGCTGCTCAGAAAGCCATTGGTAAAGGATTCAGTTTTCCTACTGCGGCCTGAAGTGTGTTGTTTGGTTAGCAGGCTATCATGTTAAAAATGACGCCAAATTACCACACATTCTCTCTCGAAACACAGTTGGAAGCATTCCATTTTGAAAACAAAGGTAGAGTTACTTGTCTGTAGTTCTTCTAAGCAAAGCAGAAAGTTAGGAATTCGTTTATAAGAATATTATGATTTAATCTAACTGTGGTGCTATGTAGTGTTTTTAATTTGCAGTAAAATTGAAGTAAGACTAGTGTTTTGAATGTAGTCTACTACTTACTTAAATTGTTCTGTATTTAACCAGCTTATTTGCACAATGAAATGTCTAGATATCTAAGTTCTTCAGTTAAAAATTAAGTCAGGGCTCTCAAATCTTTTAAGAAGAGATTTGAGGAAAATAATAACAAGGAATAAACAATAGGAGAAGAAACCATTAAAAACAAAAACTCCTCTAAAAATATCCTGGACAAATTAAGATATTTTCTCATTCAAGGTTCTACGGTGAGTAAACATGTGAGTTAGTATCATCTTCTAAGGTGAAATATATGTGGCTTTCAAAAATACTAGATAAAATGAGAAGTTACAGCAGGAGCCTTTGTAATCTGAATTTTATGGAGAACTAAAATAAAAGGCATTATACAGTTTCTTAGCATTAAGCAAAGACAATGTGTGGTGAATCTGGCCTAGTATTTTGTTGCAAATCAATGATATGGGACACACCTGGGTCAGGTGCGGTGAATTTCCACTCTGTACAAAGCAAGGGGGTGTGTTGCACATTGCATCTTTACTGCTGAACCGTGGAGCGCCCCCTTGTTAGTGCCTATGTTGATACATGTATGGTGTTGTCCTCAGTTCTGTCCAACTCTTTGTGACCCTTTGGACTGTAGCCTGTGAGGCTTCTCTGTCCATGGGATTTTCCAGACAAGAATACTGGAGTGGGTTGCCATTTCCTCCTCCAGGGGAATTATCATACATAGATGCTGATATATATGTACTGATATGAGCATATATGGGCTTCCATGGTGGCTCAGACAGTAAAGAATCTGCCTGCAGTGTGAGAGACCCAGGTTCTATCCTTGGGTCAAGAAGATCCCCTGGAGAAGTCAGTGGCAACCCACTCCAATATTCTTGCCTGGAGAATCCCATGGACAGAGGAGCCTGGAGGGTTACAGTCCATAGACTTGCAAAGAGTTGGACATGACTGAGTGAATAACACACACACACACACACACACACACACACACACACACGAGCATATATATTGCTATATATTTTCTTAATAAACATACATTTTTAGGATAAAAATCATCATTTAACTTAAAATTTTTAGTGAACTAAATGTATGAAATAAAAAGTAGTTTATGCTGGAGAGAGTCTATGGACCTTTCCAATGGCTGTTCCCTTAGAGTTACCGTTTTTCTGTTTGCACAAGATGCACTATAAACAAAAGTGTTAAGGTGCTTGCTGCTTGATACCCCTGAGTGCTGGCCACCTTCCCTTGCTTTTCCTCAAAGCTGAGGTCATTTAAGGTAATCAGAGTTTGACCTGGAATGAATTGGAGCATTCTCCACTCTCAGGAAAGGAGAAAATAAAAGAACTGCTGTCTCTTCAAGGTGATGATTGAAGGGATACTACAAAATACTTAGATTCTTTTAGGAAAACCAGGAAAGAGTTAAAACATGGTAAAAGTGAACTGGAATGTCTATTCAAGGTGTTGATTTTCATTTTATTCTAACCTGGAAAACATCAGTTTCCAGCTCCTTTTTCTCTGACAGTTGAAGCAAGGCACCAAAACTGGCCCCGGGTGGAGCAAATATGGTGGCGTGTTTGGGATTTGATGGTTTAGACAGTAGATAAAGTCCATCCTAATTGGAGTTACATGAGGGAAGGAAGCTATCCTGCGACTGTGCATTTGAACAATCAAGAGATAGCTTTCAGTGTTCAGTGCTGTTCACCCAGAGATCTTTCAGAAGCATCATACTTCATGGAAAAGAAAATCACACCACTTAACAAACTACACAAGATTTGGCAAGAATTTTTAGAAATGTTTCAAATCTTTCTCTTAACCTCAAAACATAACACATGCAGAACTGATTACATGTATTTAACAGAGATTAATTGCTTCTTTCAGGACTATTGCTTCCGCTTTTTTTGTGGTTCCAAAGCCTACAAATAAAGATAATTTTAGCTCATACTGGACTTGATGGCTATTAAATCTTCTAACAGGAGGATTCCCTGGAGAACAGGACCTCTGTGACAGCCTTTGTAAGGACAGATGATCTCTCTTGATCCCAGGACATCCACATTTTAAGAGGGATTTCCTTCTTTGATAGCTACATAAGTTTCCTACTCTTGATATTTTCACAGTGAAACCTAATCAGAGCTGTTTCTTTTCCTGTAATTTTTTTTTTTTTTTTGGTACTTCATCTGGGCCTTCATATGTTGGATGTCTGTTTAATATCATGATAATCCTTTTGGAAAGAGAATATGCTTTCACTTACATTGAGTAACAGGGCATAGATGTCAGCATTCAGGAAATAATTATTACTCCAGGAGGGACTGTAGTTCTTTCTGAGGCCTGAGAGCTGGAGTTGGGTATGAGTCGTGAGCTTTGTCCTTCATGGTATCCCTTGAAATGTCTTTGTTTTTTTTCCCCAAGTTCCTCTTAAAACATATCCCGATCTTGCAAAGAGGTGTTACTACGCTATGCTTTTTGAGCATCAAGACTAAATATTTTCATAGTAGGTTTCAGACAGACTGTCACTTACTTATTACCAAGTTCACTATATATTCCCAAACTATGGTTCAAAAAGGAGGGCCATTCCTTTTGATGTTGGCTGTATGGTTGATGTATTCCATTGTACAGGTTTACTTTAAGGTTAAAGATGGAATTTTTTGAATGTTTGGTGCATGGAAGAAGAGTTTTCAGTTTGATGGTAATGAACTGAGTCTCTGGAGACTTCACATGTGTTGTGAAAGGGGTACCTGTGTCGCATCCTCACAGAGATGAGTCAGTCTTGTACTTTTCATGGTATGGGCAAGGCTTTTGGGCAGTTCATCATATTTACAAGTAATTATCAGTGATGCTGGTAGTCATGAAATCTTTCAGAAGGATTTTGAGAGAATTGTCTCTATCAGGAACTTTTATCGACACTAGAACTTTGCAGTATCCATGGAACATTCCTGATTAAATCTTGAGTTTGTAAGGAAGAGAGATTCAAAGTTTTCCAAGAAAGATACATAAGTGATTGGGAAAAGATAATTGACTGGTAACTGGCAAGCTGTTGAGACCCCAAGTTATTTTTAGGGATTTTGGTGCCTTGTGATTAATCTACTTTCTTTCACTACCTGCTAAATTTATGATTTCTCTTTTCCTGTAACTTCAGATTTAGTTGTCATACCTCTCGAGCTCCAAGAAGAATGCATGCTGTAGTAGATTTGACTTCCTTTCTCAACTGGCTCAAATTCTTTGGTTATGTACTACTTCAAATTTCTGGGATACAGAACCTCCATCAGCCAGTTCATCCAGATCATAAGCTACTGGTCATCTGATTGATTGGCTACTCTGGGGGTAGGTCCAGACCAGTCAGGAGGCTCTATGAAGCGGGTTTGGGAAGAGAGGGATATGACAGGAAAAATGAAACAAGGTTGATGCTTTCTTGGTCAGGACTGTAGATCAGACATTTCCTTAGAAAAAAAGGAGCGGGGAGGGGAATGAGATGAGGGCATGTCAAGCATCTAATAATTTAAAAATTCAGCTACAGTATCTCAATGATGCCTAAATTATGGAAACAGAAGCAGATAAATTCAGGTGAAGCCAGAAAATCCTACATTGTTTCAGGCACTTTGTTGTGATAAAAATGAGAAGGATGAAATTAAAATCTTGTGCTTTTTATAATTCAGTTGTTACATCATTGGATGGATTACATAGTGATAGGATAATGAGGGTAGTGAATGTGTAGAGCAGAGTGTTCTTTGTCTCTAGGCCTTGTGAATAGCAGTGCAACATGTATTTGCCTCCATCTGTACTAGCGGTGGCAAGAGCCAGTGTAATTCATTTTGAACACAGGGTCTGAGTCCATCAAAGGCTGGCGCACTGAGTGAGGTGTGGCACAGAGGAGTTGGTGTTTGCCAGTGGCGTGCTCTGCTGGTCTATGCTGAAGTCCATAGAAAGTGCCAAAAAGGAGCAGGAAAGTGACCTCCCTCCTGGGCTGTGTTTTTACTCACTTGTTCTATGCTTGTTGACAACAAACAAAATGATCCCCATTCCTTATTGCTAAGGAGATCTATTAAATTTCTTAGTATAGGATGTTACCTATTATAGAAGTATTGCAACCCAGCTGTTCCTGGTTAACATCCCAGTGTCCCTACACAATCCTATTAAGTAGTTACTCACTGGGCTGCAACGGGGCTATGGTTTCATCCTGCCCAGGAACCTCAGCCTAGCTCTCTGACGGTGAGAGAGGGACCTGTAGGCCTCAGTCTAGTCTCTCATCAGTGTGCGTGTGTGTGTGTAGGGGGGGTGGGTGTGGTTATTCGTGTGCTCATATGCTGTGCTTTGAGGCCATTCTTCTTTGCACTGAGGGTGTATGCTGGCTGGACAGCTCTGCTCCATTCTTGCACCTTTGTTTGACTAGCAGTCTGTCCAGGCATGGTCTTCTCATGGAGTTGGAAGAGGTGTAAAAGGATGGGAACACACGAGGTTTCTTAAAGCCTAGACTTGCCACTGGCACACTGTCATTGCTGTCTTCTATTGGATAGGGCAAATCACATGTCCAAATCTGTAGTCAGTTACCTTCTCCCACCCCTAAGATTAGCTACCACCTATCTGTTTTCGCCTCCTTTTGAATTTGCTTTTCTAAAATGTCACATAAATGGGAATTATAATCTGTAGTCTTTTGTGTTTGGCTTCTTAGGCTAACGCATAATGATGGTGAGATTCATCCATGTTGTTGCACAGATCAGTCCGTCGTTCATTTTATTGCTGAGTACCTTTTTATTGCTATTAGTTTTAGCCTTAGTGGCCTAGTTTTGAGGCAGATTTAATTCCTGTTCTCTTAGCTATGACTTTTCATGATTGAAAGATGTAGGTTAGGCTGTAGAGAATAGCTTTTAGGAGCCACAGTTCAGTTCAGTCACTTAGTCGTGTCCAGCTCTTTGCGACCCCATGGACTGCAGCATTCCAGGCCTCTCTGCCCATGACCAACTCTCAGAGTTTACTCAGACTCATGTCCATTGAGTTGGTGATGCCATCCAACCATCTCATTCTCTGTCGTCCCCTTCTCCTCCCACCTTCAATCTTTCCCAGAATCAGGATCTTTTCAAATGAGTCAGTTCTTCACATCAGGTGGCCAAAGTATTGGCCACCTTCAGTATTGGCCAGCTTCAGCATCAGTCCTTCCAATGAATATTCAGGACTGATTTTCCTTTAAGATGGACTCATTGGATCTTCTTTCAGTCCAAGGGACACTCAAGAGTCTTCTCCAGCACCACAGTTCAAAAGCATCAATTCTTTGGTGCTCATCTTTCTTTATAGTCCAACTTTCATGACTACTGGAAAAACCATAGCTTTGACTAGACAGACCTTTGTTGGCAAAGTAATGTCTCTGCTTTTCAATATGCTGTCTAGGTTGGTCATAACTTTTCTTGCAAGGAACAAGGGTCTTTTAATTTCCTGGCTGCAGTCACCATCTACAGTGATTTTGGAGCCCCCAAAATAAAGTCTCTCACTGTTTCTACTGTTTCTCCATCTATTTGCCATGAAGTGATGGGACAGGATGCCATGATCTTAGTTTTCTGAATGTTGAGTTTTAAGCCAGCTTTTTCACTCTCCTCTTTCACTTTCATCAAGAAGCTCTTTAGTTCTTCGTTTTCTGCCATAAGGGTGGTGTCATTTGCATATCTGAGGTTATTGATATTTCTCCCAGCAATCTTGATTCCAGCTTGTGCTTCATCCAGCCCAGCATTTCGCATGATGTACTCTGCATGTAAGTTAAATAAGCAGGGTGACAATATATAGCCTTGATGTACTCCTTTCCCTATTTGGAACCAGTCTGTTGTTCCATGTCCATTTCTAACTGTTGCTTCCTGACCTGCATACAGGTTTCTCAGGAGACAGGTCAGGTGGTCTGGTATTCCCATTTTTTAAGAATTTTCCAAAGTTTGTTGTGGTCCACACAGTCAAAGGCTTTGGCATAGTCAGTAAAGCAGAAGTATATGTTTTGCTGGAACTCTCTTGCTTTTTTGATGATCCACCAGATGTTGGCAATTTGATCTTTGGTTCCTCTGCCTTTTCTGAATCCAGCTTGAACATCTGAAAGTTCATGGCTCATGGACTCTTAAAGCCTGGCTTGGAGAATTTTGAGCATTACTTTACTAGTGTGTGAGATGAGTGCAATTGTGTGGTAGTTTGAGCATTCTTCGGCATTGTCTTTCTTTCTAGGAGCCACAGAGTTTCCTAGAAAACTTGAAAACAGTTTCACAGTGTTTAAGTGAAAAGTTGATGCTGGGGGAACTAGATTGTAAAGTGAGACTTGGAAGAAATATTTGAAAACATCACATGAAATATGCGAACCAGGGAGAAGACTGAAGGTACTGAAATTAGTCTAAAGAGTGGGTCAACAAAAGGTATTGGGCAAGTTGTTGAGAAGGTGGGATAATTTTAAAACTGTGGTTTCAGAAGAGATAATGAGATACTTTTTGACTGGGGTTTACAGTATATTGTTACAGTTTTAAGTATTACACTAAACTCAGGTTAAATTTGTGCAACTTGTATCAGTGAAGGGAAAGTAAAACTAATATCATGAAGTCATTGGTGCTTTTCTACATTTCTCCTAGCCTGTGAACACACACATTTGATTTCCTTATGTTTGATTTGCTTGTATAATTTCCCCCAGCCTCATTCATCCTTCTCAGTGCTTTTAGAGAAGGGTGCATGGTAAATTTTCCACTGATATTTGCTTAGTATATGGGTAGTGAAGTGAAAGTTGCCCAGTCATGTCCGACTCTTTGCGACCCCATGGACTATATAGTCTGTGGAATTCTCCAGGCCAGAATACTGGAGTGGGTAGCCTTTCCCTTCTCCAGGGGATCTTCCCAACCCAGGGATCAAATCCAGGTCTTCTGCATTGGAGGCGGGTTCTTTACCAGTTGAGCCACAAGGGAAGCCCAAGAATACTGGAGTGGGTAGCCTATTCCTTCTCCAGTGGATCTTCCCAACCCAGAAATAGAACCAGGGTCTTCTGAATTGCAGGTGGATTCTTTACTAACTTAGCTATGGTATCTGGGTAGATATTCCCCAAGTTTTCTAATTATTCTTTATCTGTTTCTCTCATAAGTGTTGGACATGTATTTCCAACTTCTTTTGTGTATTCCTACTAGTTGTCCTACAGGGAACTTAAACTGATGCCTTGAATCTGATCAACAGACCTCTTCTCTTTTTCTGCACCTTCCAATTGGGGTAATAGCGTCTCCAACCTTATTGATGCTGAAATAGCTTCTAGCTCCAGTCCTTCCCTTCTCTATTCCTAGATTTATTTCAGATCTTCATGATCTCTTGATGAGATTACAACAGCAGCCATCTAACAGTTCTCCCTGCGTGAATTTAAAGTTGCCTTATCTTTGAGGTTGGATATTGATTTAGTGTTTCAGTTTTTCCCTTAGTTGTTGACACTGAGGCTGGATAATGCATGTGTGATATGTCTACTCAGTGGGTTTCTGGGTAGCATCTCAGTTTCTTAATTTGATAACTTTGATCATTTTCTTTTTCAAAGAAGTTACATAAAAGTAAAATACTCCAGTGAACTTCATAGTTTTTAATAAAGCTTGACAATATTTGATTGTGAAGGTCAACAGAAATAGCTAAAAACAGATATAAAATTGCCACTGAAATTCACGTTTCCATGTTATTTTCATCTCTAATTATCTGGATGCAGCAAAAAAAGTATCACCTTCTAGGTAATAATTAACTGATGTATATGGGTGGTGTTTGTCTATAAGCTCAGTAGCACTGGCAAAAAAAATCTGAATAAAGTGATAGTATTTTTAAAACTGGTGTTTGAAAGCCTTCTGTAATGTAATCTATATAAACTCATCTAAAAATTTGTACTAGAAGAAATCTTGTCCTTAGCCAGGTCATTACACTTTGTTTCCTAAAGACTGAGGACTGCATCCATGTTATCAACCTCATATGGACTTAGTCTGAGTTGTTTATTTACTCATACAATGATTGGATGTATTGTAAGAACAAAGCTTCTTGGACAACTGTCTCTCCTGTAGTTCTAAAATACGTTGCATAATTCAAACAATGTAAATGTATGCAAAAGCTTCAAGTCTGATTTTTCAGATGATAAATTGAGTGCAGGTGTTCATTATTTACCTCATTGTAAGATGGCCTATTTTGTTTCTACTTGAAACATTGTGAGTAGGATTCTGTAATGGCAGAGTGAGAAACTTGTGCATGCATGCCTTTGGTTTAGTGTTTCTCCAGTGCATATATTCTTTGTTGGGCAAGTGTCCCAGGCTGCTTTGCAGAAATAAAACTGCAAGTGATGCTGAAGCTGGAAAAATAGATACATGATTGGATTATTTGTAACCGTGAACCATTACATGATCACCATAAAACAATAGTCCCTTACTTTTTTGTGTTACAAAAGCTCTGACACTTGTTGAATCCCTCCCCAGAAAAATAACCACATTATACACAAAATAATATTTTTAGAGGTTTTTCCAGTCCCTCTGAGTCCTTTTCATTTACCTCATGTTAACAACTCTGCCACATTCTCATATGTTTTTGATGGAAATGTAAATTGAAGCGATCTCAGTGGGTGACAATTTAGAATTACTTACCTAATTAGAATGCACATATTCCTGTTTCAGGGTAAAGATAACCAATGGAACATGGATCTAGTTTTGTTTACTAACAAAACCTCATTAAAGTCCCTTAGCAAGGGACTAAAAACAATGTGAACCCATAGGAATAAGGAGAATGAAAAGTGGTGATGGCAAACAAATAACTAGAAAGAAAGTGAATGAATAGTAACTGACAGCAATGAATCTGAGAAGGCTGAATTAGCAGGGAATTGTAGGGAAAGCTAAGAATTAAAATTGACTACAATAGAATTTCTCAAAAGTTCAGAAACTAGTAGCCCCAGGTACCCCTAGACAGAGGATGAGCTGGTTGGATGGCATCACTGACTCAGTGGACATGAGTTTGAGCAAACTCTAGGAGAATAGTGAAGGGTAGGGAAGCCTGGTGTGCTGCAGTCCATGAGGTCACAAAGAATCAGACATGACTTAACAACTGGACAACAGCAACCCATAGAACTGAGTGAAGTGGACAAAATTAGGGGACTTTAGTGGAATGTAAAAACTACTAAAAAGTAGTCTGATCTCTAGATCACCTTATCTACTCTATGACCCTTCTCATCCCCACTACAGAAGCAGGTGTGGAGCAAGAGCTCCCTCCGTTCGGAAGAGAACACTGGTTGAAGGAAGGAGTGCCTTGCCCCAAACAATGACTAACAGACCATGTGCATCCTGCCTACTTGATGGGGGAAGCCCTTGGCGTCTTCTCCCACTCAGCAGCAAATATCTTGGTGGCTTGGTTTTCTCTCCTGGCTGGACATTGGAAATGTTTTATTTGAATAATGTGTTTAGTCTAAGAATGAAGACCTAAAAGTACTAACCTCAGAGATTCCCTGGTAATCATCTCAACCCCATCAGCCTGTAGTGAAGCTCATGGTTTACAAACCCCACTCCTGCACTCATTGCTGAATAGGTTTACCATCCCACTTGAAGAACGCACTTACCGTGGAAGATAGAGACCAAAACAAAGAGAAAAGCATACCATGAGAAGACAGCGAATATGCAGAGAAAGGAAAACTCTTAAAAAGTTAATATCATTACAGAGGTAAAACTTCATTGCAAACATGAACTAAGATCAGAATGCTCAAACAAATTAATGTTCAGAGGATAAAAACAACATCTGGAGTTAAAATCTGAGGATCTTTCCCCCAAATATTAAAAGATGAAATACAGTGAAGAAAAGAAGATTAGAAGTCCAATTAAAAAAGTAAGCATTCGATGACAAAACTTTCCCAAAGAGAAAATTGAGAGGAAGAAATATCAAAGAAATAATGGAACAAAAAGTATTTTTAAAGCTTACCTCTTGAAGTCCTTTTCTCAGAAAGCTACTAGAGGATGTGTACAGAGAGTTATTCAAAAAAATTACATGGCCGTTGGAAATTCATGGCAGGAGAAAGATGAAGAGTATCCCCAGGATGATGGTGTAGGGTGTTCTCAGGAGGATGGCTGTGTGTCACTGTCACCAGTCCCTGAGGAAAAAGGTCAGAAGACTCCAAGGGCGACTGCTTCAGGAATACAAAGTTGGTGAATACCTTACCTGTCTGAATATCTTTGGAGTAGATCTAGACAAATAGTTATTTGCTGTTGAATGACTCATAGGTATATTGAAAACTAAACAGTTGAAGCAAAAGAGAAGTTGTAACTCCAGGAAAAACAAAGACTGGTGCAGGAAAGGAATTTCAGTGTAGAACTTAGCTATGAGTGATGATGACATAGTCACTAATGTAAACACTCGATGTAACCAAAAATTAAGATACTGAAGGCATGGGAAATAGGAAGTGTTGGTGTGTATTGTGATGCGGGGAGGAGAGGAGACACAATTCTTCTATATCTGCGGGCTAACTCAGAAAATAGAGCTGTATGTTCTTTAGAGAGATGGTGTGATAGTAAACTATTTCAATTGTTCAGGCCTGACAGTATTCTGCTTTTTACCTTTACTGTGTCCTCCTGGTAAGTGAAGTCTTTCTCTGTTCCTTGATTCTGGATTGAGCCTGCTAGCTTGCTTTGGGATTTTTGCAGAGGAGATGTAGATAGAGGCATAAATGTGCCTCTGCTGTTGGGTTTGCCCTTTGTTGCATCTGTTGTCCTAAGGAAGGCACAGTCTGGTCTCTGTCCCTCCAGTGTGACCTGCAGTGTGTGACCCACGGATCAGAAGTGCCACAGCCAACCTACAGTCCTGCAGTTTACAGCACAGTCAGCCTCAGCCATCCCACAGCTGTGTGTGAGAAAGAAGTCAATTGCTGTGTGCTACTGAGATTTGTATATTTGTTAATCCCCAGTGGCTCAGATGGTAAGGAATCTGCCTGCAGCGCAGGAGACCTGTGTTCGATCCCTGGGCAAGGAAGATCCCCTGGAGGAAGTGATGACAACCCACTTCAGTGTTCTCGCCTGGAGAATCCCCATGGACAGAGGAGCCTGGCGGGCTACAGTCCGTGGGGTCACAATGAGTTGGACTAAGCACAGCACACAGTAGTTGACTTGTTACACATGGAAATGAATATTAGAGGCTTAACTGAAAGAAGGAAAAGTGATTGCCTATGGTGAAGACAAAGTAGAGCAAAGGGAGTGAGGTTGACTTTTTCATAACAAATCTGGTAGAGATAGTTGGTTCTTTGCACTATGTACTTTGATAACTGAAATCTATGAGCTAAAAATTTAGAAAACAGATGACATGATTTTGTACTTGGAGTTTATAGAGGAAATCTAGTGGATGGACAAATGATCAAGGCAGTTGGGGTGCTAGTAATAAAATTTTCTGTGCCTTCAACCATAGTCTCCTGGTTGATGAAGGACAGTCTAGAAAAATGAGCATGAGCTAATCAAGAACCAGTGGAGGTTTTACAGGATTGGATGCCTCATTCAGGGTCACTGGGAGAGGAGAGTAAGAGAAATGATGGTTGGAAGTTGCAGTCAGATTGGATTATGAAATGAAAAGTTTCAGAGGAGTCTCAGCTGAAGGTAAAAATAAAGTTCTCCACAACAGAAATTAGTTGTTCAGGTGAAAATAAAGTCTAGCAAGGAAATGGCTAGAATATTTAAAGTTTGTGCACATGGACCTTGGATTCAGCCGGTATAATGTTGGTAATTTGAGCAAAATGGAAGACTGATCCCACATGTCTGAAATGGCAGAGCCTATGAAGTAGTGACAGACGACAGTATTTTGAAGACTGGAAGATTTGTTGAGATGGCGTGCATTTTGGAGGGACAGAGGGTTTGCACAGAAAGAGAGGTGCAAGGGTCTGGAATGTTAATCCTGCCTGAAGTAGTGGTGGTTGGGAAAATCAGGAGAAAGCACTTGAGAGTGATGGTGAGAAATGGGTGTTCTTTCATATCTAGGAAGTGAGGACTCTATAAGTAATGAATTTGCAGCAAAACAGGATGGTACAGGGGAATGGGCAGCGGAGGAGGTCGTTAACTCTAGGATGATGGTCCATGGAGACTGACTGAACAGCGCAAGAGGTATATTGCAAGCTATTTGACAGTAGTCACTTAACTACTACATAGAAAAGATGGAAAAAGAATATACACATAACAAAAGCTACCAACTATATGTGATTTATAGAATGAAACAAAATGAGAAGAGGCTATGTTTGTCATTGCCACAAGTGAGAATAAAATTATAGTTTAAACCTTTTTTTTTTTTTTTCGATTTTATCTTTATTCTTCCAGTTTCACTGCCAGTGTGTCTTCCGTTTTTCTTAATGGAAACTAAGCGTGAGGAAAGTAGAAGGAAAAGGTTGTACACAATTTCAGAGTTACCCCCAGAATCACTACAGAAAACATATAACTCTATATAGCCATTAGATATTACTGAATAGCTATTACTGAGTAACTACTTTTTAAATCTTGATTTGGGGCTCCCTGGTGGCTCAGATAGTAAAGAATCTGCCTGCAGTGTGGGAGACCTGGGTTTGATCCCTGGGTCGTGAAGATCCCCTGGAGAAGGGAATGGCAATCAGCTCCAGTTTTCTTGCCTGAAGAATTCTGTTGGCAGAGGAGCCTGGCAGGTTATAGTCCATGGGGTTACAAAGAGTCGGACATGACTGAATGACTAACAGTTTCAGTTTCGCTTTCAAACCTTAATTTGTACGTGCTGTGCTTAGTCACTCAGTCGTGTCTGACTCTCTGTGACCCTGTGGACTGTGGCCCACCAGGCTCCTCTGTCCATGGGTATTCTCAGGCAAGATTACCGGAGTGGGTTGCCATGCCCTCCTCCAGGGGATATTCCCAACCTAGGGATTGAACCCAGGACTCCCGCATTGTAGGCGGATTCTTTACTGTCTGAGCCACTAGGGAAGCCCTTAATTTGTATGGTTAACTATATTTATAGCCCCTAACTATCTAGACTTTATCAAGGAATAACCATAGACTAGACACTATGCCAGGCACCTCACATGGCTATTATGCTAGTTCTTTTCAGTAGTTTTTATTCTCCATTTCTGAAAATGGAAGAAGCTTGAGGTACAGACTTGTTTAAGTATTTTCTCTCCAGTCAGATAACTTGTTATGTAGAAGAACAGAGTTGGAACCCAAGTCTTTTTGACTTCAACATCAATGCTCCTAACCACTTGGCAACAATGCGTCAAGTTCAGTCAAGTACACATATACTTTCATTAATTAAGCACAGCCCCATCTATGGACTTGTTATGAATCTTAATGCACAGTTTGCAGATTGCTTTAAATTACTGCTAGAAAAAAAGTAAGAATGGGAACAAATTGAGGAGAACTATCCCATGTTTATCATGATGCTAACCAGATTTAATATTTTATAGTAGACATATTGTTTTTAGATCTGCATGCTCAGAGCTTTAAATGCTCTGCAACTTAATTATTACCAGGACATCAGATTGATTTGCTGAAAGCATTAAATATATATGTTTGGAAACAAAATCTTAACTCTTGAAAGCATATATTTCTTGAGAATATAACAATTATATTGCATATTATATTATACTACATAAATACTGTATCAAGTTTTTTTCCAGTAAGAGCAAGGACCATGTGCACATGTCAAGGGTGAAAATTAAATCTTCATGTTAACCTTGTCCCTTAGTCTTTCTTCTCAGAGGCAAACAGGTTCTCCTGAGACCTTCTGAAGGGATGCAAATTCATTCTTAACCTTTTATTTTCCATCTGTAGGCATCCATTCTGCGGAACTACAATTCCCGTTACCTGTTTTGTCACTCTGCCTCCTGCATAGCAATTGCCTTGAGACTGTTCCTCCCCA
Organism: Bos javanicus; assembly: GCF_032452875.1. Lineage (NCBI taxonomy): Eukaryota > Metazoa > Chordata > Mammalia > Artiodactyla > Bovidae > Bos > Bos javanicus. The sequence continues at coordinate 25,412,326 of NC_083871.1, read as the reverse complement.
CTCTCCTGGCAATTCTCTTTTTTCCTCACCTATTAGAATATCTTGCTTCCTGCATCCTATGTCTTCCCTTTTCTCACTGTGCTCCCCAAGTTTGTGGAGCACATCCCCATCTCCTGAGAAAGAGTATGTGGGGAACTTCTGCTTTCCCAGGCGTGTAAGGAACTTAGAAATGATCACCCTATCCTAACAGTACAAAGCTAAACAAACTGAAAAATAAAAAACGTGTCTTAAATCTAACAGAGAAGTGAGATAACAGGACAGATTGGTGTCCTGAAACAGGCAGACACAGTGGAGTAGGAAATGGCAACCCACTCCAGTATTCTTGTCTGGAAAATCCCATGGACAAAGGAACCAGGCGGGCTACAGCCCATAGGGTTGCAAAGAGACACGAGTGAAGTGACTCAGCACTCACACTCACGGTGGTTCTATGTTCACATTCTGAGAAACCTCCTTATTGTTGTCTACAGTAGCTATACCAATTTACATTCCTGTCTACAACACACAGAGTTCTCTTTTTGCTACATCCTTGCCAGCAGTTTGTAATTTGTGATCTTTTTGATGATAGCCATTCTGAGAAGTGTGAGGTGATATCTCATTCTGGTTTTGTTTTGCATTTCTCTAATCAGCAATGCTGAGCGTCTTTCCTGTGCCTGTTGATTACCTATAGGTTTTGTTTGGAAAAATGGCTCTCCAGGTCTTCAGCCTATTTTTTTAAAATTGAGTTGTTTGAATTTTTGATGGTTTATATGAGCTGGTTATATATTTTAGATATTAACCTTTTATCAGTCACATTGTTTGCAGGTATTTTCTCCCATTCAGGAGGTTGTCATTTAATTTTGTCAAAAGTTTCCTTTGCTGTGCAAAAGCTTTTAAGTTTAAGTAGGTCCAGTTTATTTGTTTTTGTTTCCTTGCATTAGGAGGTAGAGGAAAAAAAAAAAACAAACCCAAAGCTTTCACAATTTATGTGAAAGAGTGTTCCTGTGTTTTCTTCTAGAGGTTTTTTGGTTTCCAGTCTTACATTTAAGACTTTAATACATTTTGAGTTTATTTTTGTATATGGTATAAGGAAATGTTCTAGTTTTATTCATCTGCATGTAGCTGACTAGTTTTCCCAGCACGACTAGTTGCAGAGACTGTGTTTTCTCCGTTGTATATTATTGTCTTCTTTGGCGTCAATTAAATGATAGTGACAGCCTATCACTATCATTATTTCTGGGCTCGCTATTCTGTTCTTTTAAACTAGGTGTTTTCATGCCAGTGCCATATTGGTTTCTTTTTTCTTTTTACCATAGCTGTGTAATATAGTTTGAAATCAGGGCGTATGATACCTCCAGCGTTGCCGTTCTTTCTCAACGTTGTTTTGGCTATTCAGGGTCTTTTGTGTTCCCATAGGAGTTTTTAAATTATTTGTTCTTTCTTTGAAAAATGGCATTGGTATTTTGATAGGGATTGTATTGAACCTGAGATTTTGATACTCCACCTCATCACCAACTCTGGATATTGTCAGTGTTCTGGATTTCAGCCATTCTAATAGATGTATAGTGATATCTCATTGTTCTTTTAATTCACATTTTCATACAGAATTCATTGCTGGTGATAATGCAAAATGGCACATCCACTTGGGAAGACAATTTGACAGTTTCTTACAAAACTAAACATACTCTTAGCATATGATACAGCAGTTGCACTTCTCTGTATTTACTGAAATAAGTGGAAAGTTTGTATCTATACAAAAGCCTACACTTCAATATTTGTACCTGCTTTATTCCTAGTCACCAAAACTTGGGAGCAACCGAGATTTCCTTATACACACAGACACTGTGGTACTTCCAGATAATGGAATATTATCTAGTGCTAAAAATAATTCAAGTCATGAAAGGCGTGGAGGCACTTTTAATATATATTACCAAGTGAAATAGACCAGTCTGAGCAGACCACATACTATTTGATTCCAGATATGTGACTTCTGGAAAAGACAAAACTATCGGGTACAGGAAAGAGTTAATTAGTTGCACGGAATTGGGAGAACAGAGGAGGATGAATAGGAGAACAAAGAATTTTTAGTGCAGTGAAGGTATCCTATATGTTACCATTGTGGTGGGTACATGCCACTATACACTTGTTACAATGTGTAGAATGTGAAACACTAAGAGTGAACCCTAATGTAAACTATTGACTTCAGGTAGGAGCGACTTCACTGTCACTTTTCACTTTCCTGCATCGGAGAAGGAAATGGCAACCCACTCCAGTGTTCTTGCCTGGAGAATCCCAGGGACGGGGAGCCTGGTGGGCTGCCGTCTATGGGGTCGCACAGAGTCAGACTTAGTAGTAGTAGTATGTAGGTTCAGTGCACCGCTCTGGTGTACGATTTTGTTAGCGAGGGAGCCTATATATATGTGGGGATGGCAGTATATGGGAACTAGCTGTACTTTCTGCTCAATTTTGCTCTGAACCTAAAACTCTTTAAAAAAAAGTAACCTGTTAAGAAACCTAGATTGAAAAAGTACATAGGAACTAAAATTCTACTGAGACTTCCAGTGTTTCTGTAAGTCCATATTCTGCCTTCAGATAGGATATATAGCTTTTATGATTTTATATTGACAATCACTATCTTCTAAATTATGAAGAAACCCTTCCACTATTTATCTGATTTTCATTGTTGGCTATTAAGTAGTCTTGTCCAGTTTGGATTCCTGCTTCTTTACAAGAGACTTTTTGTTTTTGTTAATTGGATTTGGTGTGTTTTCATCTATTGGCATCTATATTCTGTAAGATTGTTTAAATTTGGGGACTCGTTCCTTATTACTGCAATTAAAAATTATTTGGTTGTTTGCTTCTCCAGACCTTTTACGTTCTTCTGATTTTTATTAACATATTGGACTTTGACTCATTATGTTTTTCTGTTTTCTGCCCTTCTGAATATTATCCTTATTTTACGAGTATAAACACTATTATTCTGGGACTGTTAAACCTTTGTTGACTGTGTAGTTTCTAGTTTCTCCAAAACATTTTTTGACATTTTGACCTTATCTTTAATGTTAGTCTTACCTTGCATTTCAGTTATAACTGGCTTTTCTGTTCATGTGTATATGTTGGTGATTGGTTGTACTTTGTGAGTTTTATAGTGGGGGGTGGCTGTTGATTGTGAATTTCATTCTAAGGTGACTGGGCTGGACAGTCAATAGTGTGCCAAGGGGTTATACCTGAGGATAATATTCAGCTCAGTCCAGTTGCTCAGTTGTGTTCAACTCTTTGTGACCCCATGGACTGTAGCACTCCAGGCCTCCCTGTCTGTCACCAACTCTCGGAGTCCACTCAAACTCATGACCATTGAGTCGGTGATGCCATCCAACCATCTCATCCTTTGTCCTCCCCTTCTCCTCTTGCCTTCAGTCTTTCCCAGCATCAGGATCTTTTCAAAAGAGTCAGTTCTTCGCATCAGATGGCCAAAGTATTGGAGTTTTAGCTTCAGCATCAGTCCTTCCAATGAATATTCAGGACTGATTTCCTTTAGGATGGACTGGTTGGATATCCTTGCAGTCCAAGGGACTCTCAAGAGTCTTCTCCAACACCACAGTTCAAAAGTATCAATTCTTCAGTGCTCAGCTTTCTTTATAGTCCAACTCTCACATCCTTATATTACTACCGGAAAAACCATAGCTTTGACTAGACAGACCTTTGTTGGCAAAGTAATGTCTCTGCTTTTTAATATGCTGTCCAGGTTGGTCATAACTTTTCTTGCAAGGAGCAAGGGTCTTTTAATTTCATGGCTGCAGTCACCATTTGCAGTGATTTTGGAGCCCCCAAAAATAAAGTCTGTCACTGTTTCCATTGTTTCCCCATATATTTGCCATGAAGTGATAGGATCAGATGCTATGATCTTCATTTTCTGAATGTTGAGCTTTAAGCCAACTTTTTCACTCTCCTCTTTCACTTTCATCAAGAGGCTCTTCAGTTCTTCTTTGCTTTCTGCCATAAGGATGGTATCATTTGCATATCTGAGGTTATTGATAGGAGAATATTATTAATGCTATTTTGAGCTCCTGGTTTAGGGAGGCAGAGGATTCTCAGCATCTACATATTTGTGTGTTTTTCATGTGATCAGTGATAACACTACGGCCCCCATGCTGGATAATGTCCACATTTTGTGCAGCTACACCTTAATTAATTTGGTGGTAGTTTAGTCACACAGTCTTGTCCGACTCTTTGAGACCCCATGGACTGTAGCCCACCAGGCTCCTCTGTCCATGGGATTCTCCAGGCAAGAATACTGGAGCGTGTTGCCATTGCCTTCTCCAGGGGATCTTCCCAACCCAGGAATTGAACCCAGGTCTCCTGCATTGCAGGAAGATGATTTACAAACTGAACTTACTTGATTAAAATCTAACATCTTGCTGGTTGCTTTATTTTTGTTCCTTTTCTTTTTCCTGTCTGCCTTTGTATTTTTCATTTTATGACTCCCTTTTATTCCTATTGACTTCTTACTCTTACCTTATAAAGCATTTGTCTAGTGATTACCTTGAGTTTAGAATTTGATGAGCACCCAGTTGGGTTGCTAAAGAAAAGTCTGAATGGGGTATTAACTCATGTTGTGTTTGTATTTCCCAGAGGTTCTATATTCTCCTAATTGCCTCTATTCAGTATTTATAGTTTGTTGAAATTTTTAGGAGATTTTATCTTATTGTCTGTATGGGACCTGATGTTTCTTCCTTTTGTGTTCTGCTATAGGTGAGCTGGTGATGGCATCTTCTACTTCTTGGGGGAGGATGCCTTTTCTTAGATTTAGTGCTACTCAGTTATCCTGTGACCTCAGCTTTGATGGTTTCAAGAAAAAGTTCTGTTTTTGTAGTTTATCTGCTTTTTTCTTTTGTTCTTGAAATGAGCATCACTTTTGCTAGCTTTTCATATCCTAGGCAGTAGAAATCATCATCCACGTTCTTGAGAAACAAATTCAGATTTTAATTTGTCATAAAGTATGCACTTTTTTGAGGTAACCATAGAAGTAAGGTTTAATGCAAAAACATTACCAAAACCCCATAATTGAAGTGAAAGTTGCTGAGTCGTGTCCAGCTCTTTGAGACCCCATGGACTACAGTCCATGCAATTCTCTAGGCCAAAATACTGGAGTGGGTAGCCTTTCCCTTCTCCAGGGGATCTTCCCAACCTAGGGATCGAACCCAGATCTTCTGCTTTGCAGGCAGATTCTTTACCATCTGAGGCACTGGGGAAGCCCAAGAATACTGGAGTGGGCAGCCTATCCTTTCAGTGGATCTTCCCAGCCCAGGAATCAAATTGGGGTTTCCTGCATTGCAGGTGGATTCTTTACCAACTGAGCTATCAGGAAAGCCTCCAAACCCCATAAATAGTTGTAAACTTATTCTATACAGTGAATGACAAGTTCAGAGTATTTCTGCCAAGATCGCTCAGTTTCTGTTTTGGTGTATGCTTTGGAAGTATCTGATCTGTCATTTCCTTTGCTTCCTACTGGCTCTGTTGATTGGAGTCCTGAAGACTTCTTGCACTTGGTAAACTGTTGCCATTCTTGGTTGGTGCATCACGTGACTGGCAGGAGCACAGCATCAAGTACTTCTCATTCCTGAGATGGGAAGAAAGAAGCTGTTTTTCTCAGTATGCACTTTGTGAGCACTTTTAAGGCTGTCCATGAATATGTTCAGTATTCTGCATCTGGAAAGAGAGGCAGGAAAAGGGTTATTGGTAGTCTTCTTTGGAGTTTAGAGAGAGAGAGAAGTGAAAGTCACTCAGTCATGTCCAATTCTTTGCAACCCCGTGGACTGTACAGTCCATGAAATTCTTTAGGGCAGAATACTGGAGTGGTTAGCCTTTCCCTTCTCCAGGGGACTTTCCCAACCCAGGGATTGAACCCAGGTCTCATGCATTGCAGGCAGATTCTTTACCATCTGAGCCACCAGGGAAGCCCATCTGAGTGACTTTCACTTCACTTTGGGATTTAACCAAAAATAGTTATTTTAACTGTAGATTGGCCTTACTTGCATACTACTAGATGAGATTGTGCAGATGTTGGAATTATTAATAGAATGTGGAGATTTTGTTGTTGTTTAGGCACTAAGTCATGTCCAACTTTTTGCCACCTCGTGGACTGCAGTATGCCAAGCTTCTCTGTCCTTCACAATTTCCTGAAGTTTACTTAGATTCATATGCATTGAGTTGGTGATGCTATCTAACCGTCCCATCTTCTACTGCTTCCTTCTTCTTTTGCCTTCAGTCTTTTTCAGCATCAGGGTCTTTTCCAATGTGTGAGCCCTTTGCATCAGTTGGCCAAAGTATTGGAGCGTCAGCAACAACCCTTCTGATGAATATTCAGGGTTGATTTCCTTTAGGATTGACTGGTTTGATCTTGCAGTCCAAGGGACTCTCAAGAGTCTTCTACAGTACCGCAATTCAAAAACATCAATTTTTTAGTACTTAGCCTTCTTTTGGAGAAGGAAATGGCAACCCACTCCAGTGTTCTTGCCTGGAGAATCCCAGGGACGGAGGAGCCTGGTGGGCTGTCGTCTATGGGGTCGCACAGAGTCGGACACGACTGAAGTGACTTACCTTAGCCTTCTTTATGGTCCAACTTTCACCTCTGTACATGAGTACTGGAAGAACAATAGCTTTTTACTATAAGGACCTTTATTGGCAAAGTGACGTCTCTGCTTTTTAACATGCTGTCTAGGTTTGTCATGTCTTCCCTCCCAGGGAGCAAGCTTCTTTTAAGTCCATGGCTGTGGTCACCATCTGCAGTGATTTTGGAGCCCAAGAAAATAACATGTGTCACTTCTTCCACCTTTCCCCCATCTGTTTGCCATGAAGTGATGGGACCAGATGTCATGATTTAATTTTTTTTGAATGTTTGAGTTTCAGGCCAGGTTTTTCACTCTCCTCTTTCAGCCTCATCGAGAGGCTCTTCATTTCCTCTTTGCTTTCTGACATTAGAGTGGTATTATCTGCATATCTGAGGTTGTTGATATTTCTCCTTGCAGTCTTAATTACAGCTTGTGCTTCATCCAACCAAGCATTTCTCATGATGTACTCTGCATATAAGTTAAATAAGCAGGGTGACAATATTCAGCCTTGACGTACTCCTTTTCCTATTTGGAACCAGTCTGTTGTTCCATGTCCAGTTCTAACTGTTGCTTCCTGACCTGCATATAGGTTTCTCAGGAGACAGGTAAAGTTTACTAAAGCATAATGTATTTGTATGTAGCTACAGGTATGACCTAAATCAAATATCTTATGATTATACAGTGAAAGTGACAAATAGATTCAGTAGATTATATGTGATAGACAAAGTGCCTGAAGAACTATGGATGGAGGTTCGGGACATTGTACAAGAGGCAGTGATCAAGACCATCCCCAAGAAAAAGAAATTCAAAAAGGCAAAATGGTTATCTGACGAGGCCTTACAAATAGCTGAGAAAAGAAGGGAAGCTAAAGGCAAAGGAGAAAAGGAAAGACATATCTATTTGAATGCAGAGTTCCAAAGAATAGCAAGGAGAGATAAGAAAGCCTTCCTCAGTGACCAGTGCAAAGAAATAGAGGGAAACAATAGAATGCGAAAGACTAGAGATCTCTTCAAGAAAATTAGAGATATCAAGGGAACATTTCAAGTAAAGATGGGCACAATAAAGGACAGAAATGGTATGGACCTAATAGAAGCACAAGATATGAGGAAGAGGTGGCAAAAATACACAGAAGAACTATATAAAAATAACTTCATGACCCAGATAACCATGATGGTGTGATCACTCTCGTAGAGCCAGACATCCTGGAATGCAAAGTCAAATGGGCCTTAGGAAGCATCGGTATGAACAAAGCTATTGGGGGTGATGGAATTACAGTTGAGCTATTTCAGATCCTAAAAGATGATGCTGTGAAAGTGCTACACTCAATATGCCAGCAAATTTGGAATACTCAGCAGTGGCCACAGGACTGGAAAAGGTAAATTTTCATTCCAGTCCCAAAGAAAGGCAATGCTAAAGAATGTTTAAACTACTGCCCAATTGCACTCGTCTCACCCACTAGCAAAGTAGTGCTCAAAATTCTCCAAACCAGGCTTCAACAGTACACGAACTGTGAACTTCCAGATGTTCAAGCTGGATTTAGAAAAGGCAGAGGAACCAAAGATCAAATTTCCAACATCTGTTGGAACATTGAAAAAGCAAGAGAGTTCCAGAAAAACATCTGTATCTGCTTTATTGACTATGTGAAACCCTTTGACTGTGTGGATCACAACAAACTGTGGAAAATTCTTCAAGAGATAGAAATACCAGACCACCTGACCTGCCTCCTGAGAAATCTGTATGCAGGTCAAGACACAACAAAACCAGATATGGAACAACAGACTGGGTCCAAATTGGGAAAGGAGTACGTCAAGGCTGTATATTGTTACCCTGCTTATTTAACTTATATGCAGAGTACATCATGAGAAATGCTGTGCTGGATGAAGCACAAACTGGAATCAAGATGCAGGGAGAAATATCAATAACCTCAGATATGCAGATGACATCACCCTTATGGCAGAAAGTGAAGAAGAACTAAAAATCCTCTTGATGAAAGTGAAAGAGGAGAGTGAGAAACTTGGCTTAAAACTAAACATTCAGAAAACTAAGATCATGGCATCCAGTTCCATCACGTCATGGCAAATAGATGGGGAAACAATGGAAACAGTGACAGACTTTATTTTTGGGGCTCCAAAATCACTGCAGATGATGACTGCAGCCATGAAATTAAAAGACCCTTGCTCTTTGGAAGGAAAGTTATGACCAACCTAGACAGCATATTAAAAAGCAGAGACATTGCTTTGCCAACAAAGGTCTGTCTAGTCAAAGCTGTGGTTTTTCCAGTAGTCATGTAAGGATGTGAGAGTTGGACTATAAAGAAAGCTGAGTGCTGAAGAATTGATGCTTTTGAACTGTGGTGTTGGAGAAGACTCTTGAGAGTCCTTTGGACTGCAAGGTAATCCAACCAGTCCATCCTAAAGGAAATCAGTCCTGAATATTCTTTGGAAGGATGATGCTGAAGCTGAAACTGCAATACTTTGGCCACTTAATGGGGAGAACTGACTCATTGGAAAGGACCCTGATGCTGGGAAAAATTGAAGGTGGGAGGAGAAGGGGATGACAGAGGATGAGATGGTTGGATGACATTACCGACAGATGGACATGAGTTTGGGTAAGCTCTGGGAGTTTGTGATGGATGGGGAAGCCTGGCATGTTTCAGTCCATGGGGTCACAAAGAGTTCGACATGACTGAGCTACTGAACTGAACTGAAGTGTTGATAATACTATATTAAAGATGAAATTAGATTTCTTCAATGTCATGTTATATAGTATATTGGACATATCATGACATTTCTTAAAAATGTCATGTTATGTTGTTTATAAGAATAGAGGTTTAAACTGAAATAGTTCTCGTTAATTTGGGACTCTATTCGCTGGATGGCATCACTGACTCGCTGGATGGCATCATTGACTCGATGGACGTGAGTCTGAGTAAACTCTGGGAGTTGGTGATGGACAGGGAGGCCTGGCGTGCTGCGATTCATGGGGTTGCAAAGAGTCGGACACTACTGAGCAACTGAACTGAACTGAACTGATATATACTTGCTGGTTATATATTTTGTCATATTAACTTCACAAATCATTAAAATGTAGGGTTTGTAATTTCCAATAAAGATTGGCAACTGTTCTAAATGTCATATTCAGATTTATTGCCTTCCTGCAGTCTCTCTTAAATGGATATGCTCTTGTGTGTGTGTGTTATTTGCTCAGTCATGTCCGACTCTTTGTGACCCCTTGGACTGTAGTCCGCCAATTTCCTCTGAACGTGGGATTCTCCAGGCATGAATACTAGAGTGGGTTCCTTTTTCCTTCTCCAGGGGATCTCCCAAAGTAGGGATTGAACCCTGGTCTCCTGCATTGCAGGCAGATTCTTTACTATCTGAACCACCAGGTAAGTCATGGTTGTGCTGTTGGTAAAATGCAAATCCAGCAGATGTCTACAATTTCTGTATCTTTGTTGGGCAGTTTTTGCCTGAAAAGTATTCCTATCCTTGAGTTTTATTCAGTCTTTATTTTATTTTTAAAAAATCTTTATTTATTTATCTGTGCCAAGTCTTAGTTGCAGTATGTGGGATCTAGTTCCCTGACCAGGGATTGAGCTCAGCGCACCTGCATTGGGAGTGCGGAGTCTTAGCCAGTGAACCATCAGGGAAGTCCCGATTCAGTCTTTAGAAAGAGATGAGAGACCATTTCCTCTAACGGGGCTTCCCTAGTACCCTTACGTAGAATTAAATACTGTATTTCCTGGTCTACTTGTAAATATTCTGCTAATGCTCCATCTATCACATTCTGTTACAAAATATTTGTTATAGATCGGCTTCCTCTTTTAAACCTGAGTTCCTTGAGGACACAAAACATGTCTCATTTATCTTTATATGCTGGTACTTAAAAGAAACCTTGGACATGATAGATACCCAGTGACCATTATTTAATTGCGTTATGTTGGTCATTTGGATGGTTCTGCCTAAAATGTTAAAAAATATTATTTGTATTTTACTAAATTTGATAGGCGTTCACTTTTTTTTTTTTCTCATAATGGAAGACTGATACAGTACCATGTTCAGAATCAAAATATATCATCTAAAAAGATCTGTTGTTATTTAAAATATCAATAAGAAAGCTGTGACCTGCCAGTGTTTTGGTATAAATATAAGAGATTTGGGGGTTTATGGATAGGTATATTTGTTAGGTTCATGACATTGTATAGGAGACAGGGATCAAGACCATCCCCATGGGAAAAAAATGCAAAAAAGCAAAATGGCTGTCTGGGGAGGCCTTACAGATAGCTGTGAAAAGAAGCAAAAAGCAAAGAAAAGGAAAGATATGAGCATCTGAATTCAGAGTTCCAAAGAATAGCAAGAAGAGATAAGAAAGCCTTCCTCAGCAACCAGTGCAAAGAAATAGAGGAAAACAACAGAATGGGAAAGACTAGAGATCTCTTCAAGAAAATTAGAGATACCAAGGGAACATTTCATGCAAAGATAGGCTTGATAAAGGACAGAAATGGTATGGACCTAACAGAAGCAGAAGATATTAAGAAGAGGTGACAAGAATACACAGAAGAACTGTACAAAAAAGATCTTCACGACCCAGATAACCACAATGGTGTGCTCACTCACCTAGAGCCAGACATCCTGGAATGTGAAGTCAAGTGGGCCTTAGGAAGCATCACTACGAACAAAGCTAGTGGAGGTGATGGAATTCCAGTTGAGGTATTTCAAATCCTGAAAGATGATGCTGTGAAAGTGCTGCACTCAATATGCCAGCAAATTTGGAATACTCAGCAGTAGCCACAGGACTGGAAAAGGTCAGTTTTCATTCCAATCCCAAAGAAAGGCAATGCCAAAGAATGCTCAAACTACCGCACAATTGCACTCATCTCACACACTAGTAAAGTAATGCTCAAAATTCTCCAAGCCATGCTTCAGCAGTATGTGAACTGTGAACTTCCTGATGTTCAAGCTGGTTTTAAAAAAGGCAGAGGAACCAGAGATCAAATTTCCAACATCTGCCGGATCGTCGATGAGATAGAATTCCAGAAAAACATCTATTTCTGCTTTATTGACAATGCCAAAGCCTTTGACTGTGTGGATCGCAATAAACTGTGGAAAATTCTGAAAGAGATGGGCATACCAGACCACTGGACCTGTCTCTTGAGAAACCTATATGCAGGTCAGGAAGCAACAGTTAGAACTGGACATGGAACAACAGACTGGTTCCAAATAGGAAAAGGAGTATGTCAAGGCTGTATATTGTCACCCTGCTTATTTAACTTATATGCAGAGTACATCATGAGAAACGCTGGACTGGAAGAAGCACAAGCTGGAATCAAGATTGCTAGGAGAAATATCAATAACCTCATATATGCAGATGACACCACCCTTATGGCAGAAAGTGAAAAGCAACTAAAAAGCCTCTTGATGAAAGTGAAAGAGGAGAGTGAAAAAGTTGGCTTAAAGCTCAACATTCAGAAAACAAAGATCATGGCATCCGGTCCCATCACTTCATGGGAAATAGATGGGGAAACAGTGGAAACAGTGTCAGACTTTATTTTGGGGGGCTCCAAAATCACTGCAGATGGTGACTGCAGCCATGAAATTAAAAGATGCTTACTCCTTGGAAGGAAAGTTATGACCAACCTAGATAGCATATTGAAAAGCAGAGACATTACTTTGCCAACAAAGGTCTGTCTAGTAAAGGCTATGGTATTTCCAGTAGTCACGTATGGAAGTGAGAGTTGCACTGTGAAGAAAACTGAGCACTGAAGAATTGATGCTTTTGAACTGTGGTGTTGGAGAAGACTCTTGAGAGTCCCTTGAACTGCAAGGAGATCCAATCAGTCCATCCTAAAAGAGATCAGTGCTGGTTGTTCTTTGAAGGAATGATGCTAAAAAGCTGAAACTCCAGTACTTTGGCCACCTCATGTGAAGAGTAGACTCATTGGAAAAGACTCTGGTGCTGGGAGGGCTTGGGGGCAGGAGGACAAGGGGACAACAGAGAATTAGATTGCTGGGTGGCATCACTGACTTGATAGATATGAGTTTTAGTAAACTCTGGGAGTTGGTGATGGACAGAGAGGCCTGGCGTGCTGCGATTCATGGGGTCGCAAAGAGTTGGACACGACTGAGCGACTGAACTGAATATTTGTTAAATTAAGTTCTGATATGGTAATCCTCAGTCATACCTTTAAGCATTTTACAAACATGTTTGGAAATGTAGTTTTTGAGCAAAGGAAATAAAGTATTGTATTTATCTGACATCTGAGCTCAAATGGTAAAGAATCTTCCTGCAAAGTTGGAGACCCAGGTTCAATCTTTGGGTTGGGGAGATCCCTTGGAGAAGGGAATGGCTACCCACTCCAGTATTCTTGCCTGGAGCTTCCAGTGGACAGGGGAGCCTGGCGTGCTACAGTCTATGAGGTCTCAAAGAGTCAGAAATGACTGAGCAACTTTCATTGAAACTCTTTAGGAAGTTAAAAACATGATTGCAATATTTCTATTTTCTATTGGTTTCATTTGGCTTTTAGGGCATGAAGAAGATTAATTTAACTTGATTAATCAGTGGCTAATTAAAGAGTTCGTGAATTCTCTGGGTTCTTTTCTAGATGTAGTTGATTATGAAATTGAAAGATTATTTAATATTATATTTTAACTTCTTAATTCTTTTTTCTTCCTACCCAGTGTAGTGACTATGACTTGGAATTTGGAACTGAGTGTTTGCATTTGGCTCTAAAATACAGTCATATCAAAGCAAAACTTGTGGAAGGATCCCCTGACCTCTGGAAGGTAAGGAAGTTGGTGCTTAGCTCTGTATTGATGTGTCATTCCTGAAGATATGCTCTGCAAGTACTGACACTTTCCAGGTGCTTTAGAAAATAGAGAAGTCTAAAAACATTTGGCTTCATATCGAAACAGTATTTCCAGGAATAAAAGTATGTGTGTACATATACATTAAAGGTGTTAAGAGTCTCAGTGGGTTTTCTGATCCATCGAATTATGGTATCATTTCTGTTGCTCGGTTGCAAGAAAATTCATGTTGGGATAGTTTACTCAAACAGGTCCCATTTAGCCAGTAAGATTGTTTTGTTCACAATTTTTGTGTATGTTCTTGGTGTGTAATGTTTTTCTGTGTAGCCTTGCTCTCAGCTGGATTGAGGGCACCACTCTGCTTCTCACAGCAACAACATTTCCTCTCAGTCCCTCGGATGGTAGCTCCAACTTAATGTGTTATTGAAACACATATCTGCAGTAGCTTTGACCCAGTAGGCTTGGTGCCTGGAAGAACTCACCACCTCCAAGAGGCATTGTGCTCTTTCCCGTGGTCAGGCTTGACTGATTTCATGACAGACTTCTTTCTTTAGGAGGAATCAAGTGGTTGTAGCATTATCATACTGCATGTTCCTGTTGAGGCTGGAGTGCTTTACAGCGTGACTCTCCTGTGTTTCATTGGGTAGAAATGGGGTAAACTGAACAGTGTATTCTGAAATAGAATTGTAGGGTCATATCATAATTTTGAATAAGTACTGCTCCTTTGGAAATATTGGGTGAAATCTTTATAAAGCATCCATCTAAATCTGGCTAGTAAACATTCATCCTAATTCTGAGCTAATATGAATCCAAAAGCATATTTCTTCATTGACATAAAAACAAAAAGAAGCCTTATGTGTTAGGTATTTTGTACAATCATGTGATGGGCCTTGCTACGTGCTAAGATTGTCTCATACTATTTAAATTGTTACAAGATTACAGGATATTGACATGCCTGATTTATTGCCTGGTAGAGAAAATTAATGCAGTATTATTGCTCTTTTAAGAGTTTCCAAATGTCACTAATCCATTAGGTCAATATTTTATTCTTTTTGTTTATTTTTTATCTATATATGACAGATGGTGATAAACATATTCATTGGGAGGATTAGGGTAATTACCAATTAGGTGTTTTGTGAAAGATCCTGACTCACATCACTATGCTATGCTAAGTCACTTCAGTCGTGTCCGACTCTGTGCGACCCCGTGGACGGCAGCCCACCAGGCTCCCCCGTCCCTGGGATTCTCCAGGCAAGAACACTGGAGTGGGCTGCCATTTCCTTCTCCAGTGCATGAAAGTGAAAGTGAAGTCGCTCAGTTGTGTCTGACTCTTAGCAACCCCATGGACTGCAGCCTATCAGGCTCCTCCATCCATGGGATTTTCCAGGCAAGACTGCTGGAGTGGGGTGCCATTGCCTTCTCTGACTCACATCACTACAGATCTGCTAAACTTAATTTACAGGCTATGTTAAAAATAAATAAATGAAACCTCAAGACATTTATTGCTACTAACATGTCAACACCCTCTGGCCTCTTTGCTCATTTTTTTTGAGGGGGCTGTGTTATTATCTGTTTCTCATGGGTATTCTGAGCCTTCTTTAAATGTGTGAAGCACCCTCAGGTCTTCAGGTAGAAAGAAAGCTCTTTGAATTTTCCACTTGAACTCCATAGATATACTTCAGTGTCTTTTGCATTAAATCTCAAATTTCACTGCTTCCACCAGCAACACAGAGCACGGTTTTAGTCCTCACACCTTGGAGCTTGCTTCCGTTGTATGTGCGACAAATGTCAGTGCGCTGAGTGGAAGCTGGCCTTTCCAAGTGCTTCTCTTCATTCCCTTGCTGAGTCATTTCACATGTGGTGCTGGGGGTTGAATTGTGTCCCGCTCCCCACTAGAAGTGACTCATTAGAAACGACCCTGATGATGGGGAAGACTGAGGGCCGAAGGAGGAGGGGGTGACAGATCATGAGATGGTTGGATGGCATCACTGATTGCGTGGACCTGAGTTTGAGCAAGCTCTGGGAGTTGGTGATGGACAGGGAAGCCTGGTGTGCTGCAGTCCCTGGGGTTGCAAAGAATTGGACATGACTGAGCAACTGAGCTGATAGCCAATAGGAAAATGTAGACCAAAAAAAAAAAAAAAATTCAAATTTTAGGGGAATTTGCTGGCAGTCTTGTGGTTAGGACTCCACACCACTTTCACTGCTGAGGGTGCAGGTTCAATCCCTAACTGAGGAACTAAGATCCTGCAAGCCTTGCAGTGCAGCCAAAAAAAAAAAAAACGTTAACTGTCTTTCGTTATATAGTTTCTTTTTGAATATTAGTGTAGTACCCAAGGACCTTTGGGTAGTAATACATATATTTTATTCTTAAGGCTGATTTCAATGCATAAGCGTTGTTTTGCAAGTATGCTAGAAAAGTCATTTTAGTATTTGAGACCAAATTTTCTTTATTTAAAAAACCCCATTGTTAAGATAGATTTATTTGAAAAAAAGAATAAAGCACTTTCACAATTATTCTGTGTAAATTTGGAATGCAGTTATATTCCTCAAAGAAAGCAGGAAGGAATGAAAAATCAGCTATAGTAATTAGGCATCTTTCCGTTAATTACTGTTTTGAGTTTACCTTACATAGCAGACAGTTAAAGGGAATAAAAGCCTTTTCTCATCTAAATTGCAAATATTGAGTGCTGATTTCAGCTGTCTAGTTAACTTTGGGTTTTCATGGAAACAAATATATTTTATTCACTTCTTCTAAGAGAAGTGTATCTCTAAAACGTTGATTCTGCAGGTTGAGTTTTGCTCACTGTGTTCATTGCTCTATTGCAGCCGTTAGAACAGGACCTATGATGTGGTGGTATTTGAGATATATTTATTACATGAGCGAATGAGATCAATGCAGTCTTTCATTTGGTAAAATGCAGAGTCTGAAGCTTTAAGTGTCTGTTTACTACTTTTTTTTTCCCCCAGATGATACAGCTATATTTTGGATCAGTAACTGTAGTACTGGTTTTGGTTGGCATTGCTTGTTTTAGGGATAATTTAACAATGTCATACTTGATTTTAATAGCTTGGTTGACTGCTTGAGGAAAGTTCCATTTGTCATACAAGTCAGCTACTACATTAGTTCTGAGTTGTAAGATACAGATTTTGGGCCAGGGTGGTTTACCTGCCGGGATCTAGGCATAGCAGGGAAACCTATTTGGGTGGAAGTGCCGTGAACCACTTAGCTGAACAGTTTTTGCACAAGTTTAGTTCGGAGTTACTCTGGAGAAAAATTGTCCAAATTATTGATATGGAAAGGTATTAATTATTTCTCAAAGCGGGTTTTGAGACACTGGCATCATAATCATCTGAGCTCTTGAATGATAAGCTCCTAAGACCTTAGAGTACTTACTAATATATTTTATTATTTACTCTCTTCTTGAGTTCTGTGGTGAAGGAAAAGCAGTTCTACAGTGCAATGCATCTGACATGTTCTGTACCTGAGCTCACTGCGTGTGGTCTGAGAACTATCTGCTGTAGGACCGTGGCAGGTTATATAACAAGGAACAGGTTATAATCGCAAAGAGGCTGTATGTTCTTAAGCAAAGATCACGATTGTTCTGACATTCATGATGGTAGCCTCCAGGCTGTCTGTCAGTCATGCATTAGTAAAAATATTAAAAAGGTGAGCCTTATCTGAGGGTACACAGATAAACTCAATTCAGAAGACCCTCACTGTGAACTGGTCTTTGAGAATCATCTCATTTCAACTGAACATGCAATTTGGTAATTTTCAAATATATTCTTTTCCTTATTTCCTCCCACAAAAAACCCATTAAATAATAATTCTAATACTTGTATGTAAATGCTACCACATTTTCTTTGATATGATGCTTATATTAATAAGACTTTGGTAACAACTGCCACACAACAATTTACTCAAAGATTTAAAAACAGATTTTCAAGCATTTGTAGAAGTAAAATATATTTTTTTCTGAATAAACTGATGTTGTTATAATTTAAAACTTGTCAGTGTTGTGTGTTTATGGTTTCTCCAAAATCAAGAATTTCCTTGGGGGCATTATTTTATTGCTTTAACATTCCTTTCTTCTCTGTTAAATCTAATGAAGTTTATCTGTCCTCTAGGTGACCTACAAACGAGATCTGTATGCAGCTGAATCGATTATTAAGGGTATGTTTGGCCTTGTGACTGTCAGTTCCTGTGTTTCAAAACCGTAAGCCAGTTCAGAATTTCTCATGACATTTTAAAGCCCTGACTTCTCAGAAGTATAAATCTTGTAGACCAGGGAGGTCTGTGATTTGGGTTTTTTGAAAAATAATTACCTTTATTTTATTTCCTGCTTTGAAATATCACTTATTATGACTTATGTTGGGGCTTCCCTGGTAATCAAACAGTAAAGAATCTGCCTGCGATGTGGGAGACCTGGGTTCAGTCCCTGGGTTGGGAAGATCCCCTGGAGAAGGAAATGACAACCCTCCCCAGTATTCTTGCCTGGAGAATTCCATAGACAGAGGAGTCTGGCGGGCGGCAGTCCGTGGGGTTGCAGAGTCGGACATGACTGAGCGACTATCATACATGCTTTATGTTACATTGGTTTAACTTTTATGAAGGAAATATTTTATTAATCTGAAAAAAGTAGGTGACATTGACATTTTAGAAGTGAAAACTGACATTTTGATTTGTAAATGTATTTTGTTTTTATTCAGAAAACTATTTCCTCTCAACACTTGCCAACACGTTACATTAGACAGCATCTTTTGCCTGAAAAAATTTTTTCTGAAAAAGAGAAATTGGTCTGAATGATCTTTAGTTCCTTTTAGTTTTGACAATGACTTTGATTTTGCTTTGTGATTTTAGGTATTATATATATAATAATCCTTGTCTCATTTTTTTAATCTCTCGTAGCTCAACTGCACAGAAGTGGTTTATTTCATAATCAATAAATATTTATTAAATGTGCTTGACACTGTGCTAGGAATGAAATGATGATGCACGAGATGTGTTCATTCTGTATTTTTGCAGCCTCCACAGTTTCCATCACAATTTCTGAACCTTGGCATTATTGGCATCTTGGGCCAGGACCTTCTTTGTTCAGGGAACTGTGTTTGGCATCATAGTAGTTGCATGGTCTCTACTTAATAGGTGCTGGCGGCACTCTGCCCTCCCTCCCTTCCCCCGCTGTGACCATCAGTTGTCTCTGGACAGCACTGTTGTTGCTGTGTATGTGTGTATACGGTCCTAGCCAAAATCAGAGGGGCCCGCCCCCAGGACTGAAGCAAGTGTGGTACTTTACAATCTGTTTGTAATTTACTCCTTCAAAACTAGATTAAGGACAGAATGATGTACTCAGATACTGACTGAGATGTGACCTTGATTGAAGTTGGAAAAAAAAAAAAAAAAAAACACTGAGTGGGAATTGTGAATGCAACATTTTTTAAAAAATCTTATTTTATGCAAAGCCTGTTCAGCAATCATCTGGCTTCACATTCAGAAAACTGAAATCTCTTCTCTGTGTGTGACATTCTGTATTTGTATTTTATCTTTATATTTTTTTGTGCTTTGACAGTATTGTGTTTCAAACTATTAATATAATGATTTGGGCATCTGTGTGTATGCAAACAGATGATCTATAGCTATAAATCAAAATGTTGACACATATTTACATATGAGTCAGGCAATGTATAAACATGACTCTGGAGAAGATGCCTAAACCATGATGTAGTTGGTTATGTTCTCAACAGAAGGAAATTAAAAACTTAGTGTGGTTTCTTTGCAAAGTCTTATCTCTAGTACCTAGGTAAAATGGAACTGATCTATTTTGCAAGAAGTTAGTAAATGGTTCAGTGAGGATTCTACACATTTCAATACTTTGCCTATATATTATTAATGTCAAGAGTAGGCTTTATCATGTAAAAGCCTACATTTTAAGTATAATCACAGGGGCTTTAGTTTTGGAAATTGTTTGCAGGG
The DNA here is from genome assembly GCF_032452875.1 of Bos javanicus. Taxonomy (NCBI): domain Eukaryota; kingdom Metazoa; phylum Chordata; class Mammalia; order Artiodactyla; family Bovidae; genus Bos; species Bos javanicus. The sequence goes on along the minus strand of NC_083871.1, from coordinate 25,392,959 downwards.
AGAAATTGTTTTATTTAGTTAACATGTTCTAGTATTCTACTTTTCCACCTTACTTGTCTCCTGAGAAACCTGTATGCGGTCATAAAGCAACAGTTAGAACCAGACATGAAACGATGGACTGGTTCAGAATTCAGAAGGGAGTACATTAAGGCTATATATTATCACCCTGCTTATTTAACTTATATTCAGAGTACACCATGCAAAATGCCAGGCTCGATGAATCACAAGCAGGAATCAAGATTGCAGGGAGAAATATCCATAATGTCAGATATGCAGATAATACCACCTTAATGGTAGAAGTGAGGAAGAACTAAAGAGCCTCTTGATGAGGGTGAAAGAGGAGAGTGAAAAAGCTGACTTAAAACTCAACATTCAAAAACTAAGATCATGGCATCTGGCCCCATCAGTTCAGTTCAGTTCAGTTCGGTCACTCGGTCGTGTCCGACTCTTTGCGATCTCATGAACCACAGCACGCCAGGCCTCCCTGTCTGTCACCAGCTCCCGGAGTCCACCCAAACCCATGTCCATTGAGTTGGTGATGCCATCCAACCATCTCATCCTCTGTCGTCCCCTTCTCCTCCTGCCCTCAATCTTTCCCAGCATCAGGGTCTTTTCAAATAAGTCAGCTCTTTGCATCAGGTGGCCAACACTTCATGCAAATAGAAGGGGGAAAAGTGGAAGCACTGACAGATTTTATTTTCTTGGGCTCCAAAATCACTGAAGATAGTGACTGCAGCCATGAAATTAAAAGACACTTACTTCTTGGAAGGAAAGCTGTGACAAACCTAGACAGCATATTCAAAAACAGAGACATCACCTTACTGACAAAGATCTGTCTAGTCAAAGCTATGGTTTTTCCAGTAGCCATGTATCAATGTGAAAGTTTGACCATAAAGAAAGCTGAGCACCAAAGAATTGATGATTTTGAATTGTGGTGTTGAAGAAGACTCTTGAGAGTCCCTTGGACAGCAAGGGGATCACACTAGCCTATCCTAAAGGAAATCAACCCTGAATATTCATTGGAAGGACTGATGCTGAAGCTTCAATACTTTGGCCACCTGATGCAAAGAGCCGATTCATTGGAAAAGACCCTAATCTTGGGAAAAATTGAGGGTAGGAGAAGGGGATGACAGAGGATGAGATGGTTGGATGGCATCACTGACTCAATGGACATGAGTTTGAGCAAACTCAGGGAGATAGTGAAGGACAGAGAAGCCTGGCATGCTGCAGTCCATGGAGCCACAAAGAGTCAGACCCGACTTAACAATTGAATGACAATTCTCAGAGAAATTAATCTGTCTGTATGTAAACAGATAATTTAGAGATTTACTGAAATCTTCAAATTGTGATTTATAGCAAGTCTCAGAATCTGACTTATTTTATGTTATTAGAGAAGTTTTTTTTTAAGCTTAATTTATTTTACCATCAGTGTATTTATATGGATTTCCATTTATAGTGAACTGTTCAATAATAAGAAACATATATAAGTAGTACTCTCACATTTCTTGTACAGTCTTTGACAACATAGCATTGAAAAATGTATAGTGAATCACAAATTTACTTTTATTCAAAGCAAAGCATTTTTGATACTCCTTCTGAGGTATAGAATTGGATTTGGTCATTGTTCTTTAATTTTAACTCTCTTAGGGTTCTATTGTGTGTGAAATTTAAAATATAAACTTTTCTAGGGATTAATGTGGTTAATAGGTAGATTGACTGATAAGTTTGTAAACAGCCATTTAAAGAGATATTGTACTTTTGTCACACAAGCTGGCTGAGCCCACCCAAGCCTGCTCTACCTGCTCAGACCTACTCAGACTATTAAAGTGATTACAGCAGTAACATACTTTATCTACATTTGCATATATCAGTCAAATAGTCCCAAACCTAAATTTGATTGAATAGACTGACCATATCATGGTAAAAGTTTCAATATGCTAAAATTTTCTAGGATGGAAAGCCCCAATGGCACCCCACTCCAGTACTCTTGCCTGGAAAATCCCATGGATGGAGGAGCCTGGTGGGCTGCAGTCCATGGGGTCGTGAAGAGTCGGACACGACTCAGCGACTTCCCTTTCACTTTTCACTTTGATGCATTGGAGAAGGAAATGGCAACCCACTCCAGTGTTCTTGCCTAGAGAATCCTGGGGACGGGGGAGCCTGGTGGGCTGCTGTCTATGGGGTCGCACAGAGTCGGACATGACTGAAGTGACTTAGCAGCAAGGGATTTCTAACTAAAATATTGCATTTATTTTCTACCATCATCCTTGATCTCATCTTTTAATATTTTTTAATTTTGTGGCTGGAGTATTTTAAAAATAATTGTGTTTTGTTCTCTCCTGATTATGATTATATAAACCCAAATAAGCTAGTGATATAAAGAGGCCTTATGGTGTTTTATATAAAAGTGGAAAGAATAGGTAAAATTGATAATCATTTAATTTTTAATGGACTTTAGTTAATATTACTTTAAATAGTAATATTCATATTTTTATGAACAATAATATCTATAAAATTCACATCTTTTCTAAGTTATATAATGCTTTCCATTTGCTAAGTACTGTATTTGAAAGGAACTTGATTTTTTGGAATTACAGTATCTCCTTTTCATTCAGAAATTTAGACTTTATTCTGAAAATAGATTTTTATTTTTAGTATCATTGATCCAGGTGATTTCTTTCAATGTCAAGTATTTATGCACAATCAGCTACAAATCCCCATATGCCTGCTTTTTTATGTTTCATACAGTTTTTTAAAGAAATCATACAAGTTGGCAAGAAATTGAACTCTTTTGTACTTAGAACATCCACTGGATCATGGAAAAAGCAAGAGAGTTCCAGAAAAACATCTATTTCTGCTTTATTGACTATGCCAAAGCCTTTGACTGTGTGGATCACAATAAACTGTGGAAAATTCTGAAAGAGATGGGAATATCAGACCACCTGACCTGCCTCTTGAGAAATCTGTATGCAGGTCAGGAAGCAACAGTTAGAACTGGACATGGAACAACAGACTGGTTCCAAATAGGAAAAGGAGTATGTCAAGGCTGTATATTGTCACCCTGCTTATTTAACTTATATGCAGAGTACATCATGAGAAATGCTGGGCTGGAAGAAGCACAAACTGGAATCAAGATTGCTGGGAGAAATATCAATAACCTCATATATGCAGATAACATCACCCTTATGGCAGAAAGTGAAGAGGACCTAAAAAGCCTCTTGATGAAAGTGAAAGAGGAGAGTGAAAAAGTTGGCTTAAAGCTCAACATTCAGAAAACGAAGATCATGGCATCCGGTCCCATCAAAATTCATGGGAAATAGATGGGAAAACAGTGGAAACAGTGTCAGACTTTATTTTGGGGGGCTCCAAAATCACTGCAGATGGTGACTGCAGCCATGAAATTAAAAGACGCTTACTCCTTGGAAGGAAAGTTTGTGACCAACCTAGACAGCATATTAAAAAGCAGAGACATTACTTTTCTAACAGTGGTCCGTCTAGTCAAGGCTCTGGTTTTTCCTGTGGTCATGTGTGGATGTGAGAGTTGGACTGTGAAGGAGGCTGAGCGCCGAAGAATTGATGCTTTTGAACTGTGGTGTTGGAGAAGACTCTTGAGAGTCCCTTGGACTGCAAGGAGATCCAACCAGTCCATTCTAAAGGAGATCAGCCCTGGGATTTCTTTGGAAGGAATGATGCTAAAGCTGAAACTCCAATACTTTGGCCACCTCATGCGCAGAGTTGACTCATTGGAAAAGACTCTGATGCTGTGAGGGATTGGAGGCAGGAGGAGAAAGGGACGACAGAGAATGAGAAGGCTGGATGGCATCACTGCCTCGATGGACATGAGTCTGAGTGAACTCTTGGATTTGGTGATGGACAGGGAGGCCTGGCGTGCTGCGATTCATGGGGTCGCAAAGAGTCGGGCATGACTGAGCGACTGAACTGAACTGATTGAAAGTAGCTAAATATGCTTTTAAGTTGGCTCTGGTGCTGAAAGGAATAGAATCAAATTACATGTGAATAAAACTGATTCAGTGTTACTGAGCTTAGGAAAACGCATAGTGTCACATGTGTGCTTTATATGGAGAAACTAATGTTTTTGTTTTTAAGTGATTCTCTATTATTTTCATTTAAAATAATGACATTTCAAGTACATAGTTACTTTCAAGTCTTTTCAAGCAGATTGCAAAGTACTTCAGTTTTGTACATCTGTGGTACATCCTCATCAGGTTTTTCTCACTAAATAGTCAGTGATGATGCCATTTTATTATTAACCATGCCATTTGGATAATGCAAAATGACAACTAAGATTTACATGGAAAGTGTAATTTTTGATGTGTCTGGCTTTTGACAATGGTATTTCATTTTCCAAATTTTCACATTAATACCATAACTACTTTGTAAATAATTCACTGTTTGTTCCTTACTGTCTTGAATAGTACTGACTGTATCTTACATGAATCTGTAAGGGCATTGGCGTCAAGCTTTAATTAGCAAGAACAAGAAGTCTGCAGTATGATTTAATAGCAGTTTGTTTTCCTTTGAACTTACTGGAAAAAATGTAAGTTGGAAAATTAATATTTGGGTGGAGATTAGAGAAAGTGAAGTTTGCTTTTTTGTTTAACTTTATAATTTCCTTAATTTGTTATTCAGTTCAGTTCAGTCACTCAGTCATGTCCGACTCTTTGTAACCCCATGAATTGCAGCACGCCAGGCCTCCCTGTCCATCACCAACTCCTGGAGTTTACTCAAACTCATGTCCAGCGAGTCGGTGATGCCATCCAACCATCTCATCCTCTGTCGTCCCCTTCTCCTCCTGTCCCCAGTCCCTCCCAGCATCAGGGTCTTTTCCAGTGAGTCAACTCTTCGCATGAGGTGGCCAAAGTACTGGAGTTTCAGCTTTAGCATCATTCCTTCCAAAGAACACCCAGGACTGATCTCCTTCTGAATGGACTGGTTGGATCTCCTTGCAGTCCAAGGGACTCTCAAGAGTCTTCTCCAACACCGTAGTTCAAATGCATCAATTCTTAGGTGTTCAGCTTTCTTCACAGTCAAGCTCTGGCTTATTCAAGCATAAGCAAGTAAATCTTTCATATTCAAAATCTAAGGTCACAATGAGGTATTAAGTGACTAGCTAAATAAGACTTGATAACAGACAAAAGCCAGGCAGTTATGCTTAACTCTGATGTAGGTAGGAAAAAAAGTAATAAAAAATGAAAACATGATATTTGTGTTTTAATTAACAATACAATGCATTTTATATATATCCTGATGAGTCACTAGCCTTAGAAAATTGCATTTCCTTTAGATTTACTTCTCTTAATTAAGAAAGAATATATACTTTGAAAAGTATTGCATCATTTACTTGGAAAAAAGTAATATCCTTGCATGTGAAAATGTGCAAGAGATAAGATGTCACACGTCTGCTCTTTATTTTTAGAAGCAAGGTAGGAAACTTCATTTGAATTCAGTGACTCATTTAAAAATGTGGTTAAGATCTGATATAAAATGTCTTTTAAAAAATCTGCCTACATACCATTGTTCTCCAGGTAAAACATACACAGTTGACAAGAAAGCTGACTTTGAGGAGCCCATTTCGACCTTTCAGCGTGGGTCTCTGTGTTTTCCTTCGCCAGTCCGTATTTACTGTCCCGGTTGTCCACTTGTCCTGTAGTCATGACTTGGTGACTGCTTCTCCTTGCTGCCTGCCTCCTCCCTTAACTGTTGTAAACACTTCCTCTAGCAAGGTGTTCAGAGGAACCTCCAGCATCAGTGTACAGGTGGAACTGACATGGCTATTTCACTGCTTGGCAATGGTGATTCTGTTTAGGACTCCTTTAAAATTTTTCATATAAGACCAAAAATAGCCTCTGAGATTGGTTTTTGGTTCAGTGGACTGAACAGGAGAATAGAAAATGACTGCCCTCACTTTGAATGGATTAGGGCTTGACATCTTTTGGAGATGACTCTCTTTGGGTTTGATTTAGTTCTTTCTTTCTTACACTAAAATTTTGACTGAAGAGGTCAATATATTGGATAAAGCCTGATGGAAATCATCATGTTAGATGTTTCTAAGAAAATTGAAGACCGACTTCTGGATCTTTTGTCTACTTGCTTATACAACTAATTTAGTATTCTCTCTTCACCACTGTGTTTGAAGTTTTTTTGTAGAATACAAACACCATTCTGACCACTTATGAGTGCCTATTCATGATTAATTAGTGGAAACATATGTCTAGGTATTCCTTACTCTTTATGAATGTGTCAGTGGGTTTTTCATACAGTAAACAGGATTGGTGGCTCAGTGGTAAAGAATCTGCCTGCCAATGCAAGAGATGCAGGTTTGATCCCTAGGTCAGGAAGATTTCCTGGAGAAGGAAGTGACAACCCACTCCAATATTCTTGCGTGGGAAATCCCATGGATAGAGGAGCCTGGCCGGCTACATTCAGTGGGGCCGCAAAAAGAGTTGGACATGACTCAGAGACTGAACAACAATAACAGTAGTGCAGGAAGCTGTGTATATTAAAGATTTTATGTATTACTGTTTTATGAATTTGAATGAAGTCTCCAAACTGCACTTGTTTTCTAACCCTTCAAGGAACACCTGATACTTTATATATACCAAGAGTTCTAATGCTCAAGAGCAGTTAGAAGAATATTTAGAAGATGAGTACATTAACAAGCAGAGACCTTACTTTGCCAACAAAGGTCCGTCTAGTCAAGGCTATGGTTTTTCCAGTGGTCATGTATGGATGTGAGAGTTGGACTGTGAAGAAAGCTGAGCACCGAAGAATTGATGCTTTTGAAGTGTGGTGTTGGAGAAGACTCTTGAGAGTCCATTGGACTGCAAGGAGATCCAACCAGTCCATCCTAAAGGAGATCAGTCATGGGTGTTCATTGGAAGGTCTGATGCTGAAGCTGAAACTCCAATCCTTTGGCCACCTCATGTAAAGAGTTGACTCATTGGAAAAGACTCTGATGCTGGGAGGGATTGGGGACAGGAGGAGAAGGGGATGACAGAGGATGAGATGGCTGGATGGCATCACCGGCTTGATGGACATGAGTTTGGGTAAACTCTGGGAGTTGGTGATGGACAGGGAGGCCTGGTGTGCTGCAATTCATGGGGTCGCAAAGAGTCGGACACGACTGAGTGACTGAACTGAACTGATACTACAAATTAGATCTTGGCCAGCTTTGTAAGCTTTGAGATTCATATTTTATGCCTCCTATATAGGAATTTAGTTAGAAAAGACATTGTGTATGAATACATTTTGTTAAAACTATATATCCTAACCAAAGGGGGCTAATTGTAGTTTTCAAAACACATTAAATTAGTGGATTGAAAGCTTTGAAGATATTCCTCTGTACTTACAACTTGATTGAAACTTGAGAGAATTTCAAAAGAGTTTGACAAATGAAGCTGTGAAACATTGAAAAATTGGGCAAAATACATTTGCCCAATTGCCCCCAAATTGGTAAAAATACATTTATCAATTGGAATTGGGTAAATTCCAGATAGCATGCTAGGAGTCCTTTGATGCACCCCCAGGGTGGAGGGTTGCTGCTGCTGCTGCTGCTGCTAAGTCGCTTCAGTTGTGTCCGACTCTGTGCGACCCCATAGGTGGCAGCCCACCAGGCTTCCTCGTCTTTGGGATTCTCCAGGCAAGAATACTGGAGTGGGTTGCCATTTCCTTCTCCAATTCGTGAAAGTGAAAAGTGAAAGTGAAGTTGCTCAGTCGTGTCCTACTCTTAGCGACCCCATGGACTGCAGCCCACCAGGCTCCTCTGTCCATGGGATTTTCCAGGCAAGAGTACTGGAGTGGGGTGCCATCGCCTTCTCTGGGGTGGAGGGTTGGAAATGTGTTAATGTTCTTCTCTGCTACTATCAACTCCTGGGAAAGCAAAGAGATAAACAGAGGCAGAGGAGGATCCTTTGCTGGACAGACCTTTATGTCTTTTTTCACTGCTTCCTCTTGGAGTTAATGATATGTAGCTGTAGCATTGTAGGGTTCTGCACAAAGACAGCTGACCTTCTGAGCTGTTGTCTCTATATTATATCATTATGTGAAGTGAAAGTGAAGTGAATGTGAAAGTCGCTCAGTTGTGTCCGAGTCTTTGTGACCCTATGGACTGTAGCCCTCCAGGCTCCTCTGTCCTTGGGATTCTCCAGGCAAGAATCCTGGAGTGGGTAGCCATTCCCTTCTACAGGGGATCTTCTTGACCCAGGGGTTGAACCCAGGTCTTCTGTGTTGAAGTCAAATTCTTTACCGTCTGAGCCACCAGGGAAGCCCTTATATCATTATGGGCTTTGATTAATGCTTACTTGGATTTGGTATTGACACTATTGTCTTCTCTACTACATGTGACCTAGTGACCCAGCTGAGATTTTTATATTACTTTCTAAGTCTCTAAGCATCTGATTTGGGCTCCCCAGGTGACTCAGTGGTAAAGAATCTGCGTGCCACTGCAGGAGACACAAGGTAAGCAGGTTTGATCCCTAGGTCTCCTAACCCAGGAAGATCCCCTGGAGTAGGAAATGGCAACCCACTCCAATATTCTTGCCTGGAAAATTTCATGGATGAAGACCCTCATGGGCTACACGTCATGGGGTTGCAAAGAATCAGACCCAGCTGAGCCACTGAACACACATGTCCACAAGCATCTGATTTAGGGTTCCGCTGTAGACTATTAACTCTTGCCTAATTAAGTATGCACGTGAGAGACAGTGTGACTTTGCTTTCAAAGTTTAAAGGTTTAGATGGTCTCTACTATTTTGGTATAAGGTGGACAATGTTGTTAAGCAGCTGTCACCCAGAACGTGGTCTTGTATGAGATTAGGGAGGCATGTGGCCAGGTATTTCATTTCTACCATGATTCATTGAGTTTAAGGTGGCATTGCTTGTAAGAAGCAATGTTACTTTTATACCACTGAGAAAGAAAAGTGCAGGCAAGGTTCTGGTTCTGGATAAGATGGAGCAAGATCACTCCCCTCCATTGCTCCTATTGAATGACATTGTAAAACTTGGACAGAATACATAGAACAGCTGTTTCAGGCTTCAAAGTAAATAGTAAAGGTGGGTTAATGAATAAAACCTGAATTTGAAGTGCTGCCTAACTGGTAGTGAATTATGTCACAGTCTTCTGTGTCTTGATCTGGGTCCAGGGTAGCCCAAAATCCAGAAGTGGCAGTTGGAGTTGACAGAGCTCCGAGAAAAGAGAAGTAGGAAAGGAATTTCTCAGTATTTGGGGAGTGAAGATATCTCCCCTTTCTTCTTTGCTCTTACTCAACAAGCGTTTCAGTGCCACATGCAATCATATGGCAGTAGTAACACTGACAAAGGGAAAAATGGGGGCTCAGAGAAGTCTAAAATTCTATGGGAAGTGAACATTTCTCTTTGATTAGAGTCATTGTGATTTTATTTTTTGATAGATACATGTTGCATGTGTGTGTGTACGTTAGTCGCTCAGTCATGTCTCTTTGCAGCCCCATGGACTGTAGCCTGTACATGTCATAGATTTATTCAAACCCATAGAACCATGGAAGATACAACAAAAACAGTGAACCACTAATGTAAACTATGAACTTCAGATGATTTTGTTATGTCCGTGTAGGTTCATCAACTGTAACAGATTTGCCATTCTCTGGTGGTTAGTTCAGAGAAGGCAATGGCACCCCACTCCAGTACTCTTGCCTGGAAAATCCCATGGATGGAGGAGCCTGGTAGGCTGCAGACCATGGGGTCGCACAGAGTCGGACATGACTGCGCAACTTCACTGCACTTTTCCCTTTCATGCATTGGAGAAGAAAATGGCAACCCACTCCAGTGTTCTTGCCTGGAGAATCCCAGGGATGGGGGAGCCTGGTGGGCCGCCGTCTATGGGGTCACACAGAGTCGGACACGACTGAAGCGACTTAGCAGCAGCAGCAGCATGGATGGCTACAATTAAGAATATGCCTCCTAAATCACAGAATTTTAGAAATACTAAGTTATGAAAATGCTTCATATATTACAGTTTTTATCAATTAGTTTGAATCATTGTATAGCATTAGAAGTATACAAGGAACTTAAAATGGTAAAGTGAAATTTCTGTAGCTCCCTTTCACAATGTAGAATTTCTATTCTACACATAACTTTATTATGTATTTTTTGCTTCTTTTTTATTTTTTAAATTATGAAAATATGATAGCACATTTACAGGAGACTTGGAAAATACAGAACAAAATTACATATAGTTTTGTATGTAAGATTGTTTAAGTAGATAAATTAAGATTTTTAGTTGTAGTTTCAATGTCAAATTCTCAGAAATTAATAGAAAGAATGTACAGAGAAGTAGAAGAATATATGCTGAAAAGCATTATGAACCAATTGAACATAATTAGGATTTATACAATTTTCACACAATAGTAAGATACAAATTCTATTCAAGTTCCCATAGACTATAAATTAGGAGACACTGGAACATATCCAGAGACATAAAACTAGGTGCAAAAATTTCATGGTCTAAAGGTATTGAAATCATACAGAATCCATTCTCTTATTACTGTGGAATTATGTTAGAAATCAATATCAAAAGAAATTTGAAAATAACTCATATATTTTAAAGTGCAACGTGACATTTACTAAGCTAGATCTTTGACTTAGCCATTAAAAGCCTCAATAAAGTTAGAAGACTGGAAAAACTCAGAGGGTGATTGCGAAGAAGAAACCATCTAAATGATAAATTAATATAAAATAAATTAATATCAAACATACTTTTAAAAATTCCATGTATTTGGAAATTAAATGTCTGCTTTTAAATGAGGGGTATATCTAAGAAGTCATAACAAGGAAAATTAGAAAATATTTGTCATAGAATTAAAATAAATGCACACAGAATTTACCAGAATTTGTTGCATGAAGCTTCCAAACAGAATTTAACCAGACTTTGTTGCATGAAGCTGAAGCTGCTTAATTGAACTAAATACAGTGTGGAGTCTTGAATAAGGTATGGAAACAAATGAGGGACACTAGCATGACACTCTGTGAGATCTGAGCTAAGCCTGCACTTGAGTCAGTGAGACTGTATCCCATGTCAATTTCCTGTTTGTTTTAACAGCATAGTATGTCCTTATATTCTCAGAATGGGATTGGAAGTTTCAGGCCTCATTCAAGTTTTTTTTAATCATTAAGATGATAAACTTTGTAGACTTTTAGCAGTAATACTAGATGCCCAAATACATGGAATTACATCAAAATTTTGAGTGAATATAATTTAGAAATCTAGCATTCTAGTCATACTAAGTCAAACAAGTAGAATCAAAATATCAGAAATTTTTAGCTAGGCAAAAATTCATAAGTTTTCTAAAATATGTAGTGTATATACTACATATATATATGTATATATATTTGTGTGTGTGTGTATATATATATATACTCACACAAAATATTTTGTGTATATATATATATTTTGTATATATATGAACAAAATATTTTCTTCTATGCTTGGTAAAGGCTGGAGAATGAAGATCAAAAAAAAAAAAAAGAAAAGAGATGGAGAAACTGGATAACATAAACTAAATGAAATGGGAGCACTGAGTATGAAATAAAAAAAGTGAAACAAACTAGATAAAAGTAAAGGATCATCATATAGTCCAGTTGTTTTTAAACATAGCTTCTCATTAGAAACACATCTGGAGCTTTGGAGGAAAAAAACAATACCTGAGCATTTGTATTTTTCAAAAAATTCCAAGATAATTCTGATATCCTTCTGGATTTTGAAAAGTGATTACAGATTTTTCTATTAAATGATAGTTTTAGTAATATTCTGTTATTTTCTTTTGACCAATCATGATATGATTATTGTATTAAGCACAAATCACAGTAGTAGGAAACATTTATTAGTTTTCACAATCAATAGCCATACAAAACCTAAAAGATCATTACAATTGTAAGCCATAATGAAAACATGATTAACCTAGCAATATAAAATAATTATATACAATTTAGGGGGTTAAATAGTGTGATGTGGTAAGTGGAGGTGCATACACGCATATGTTTTCATCTTCCCAGCCAGTCTTTGTCTTTTGGTTCTTGCATTTGATCCATTTACATTTAAGGTAATTATCAATATGTATGATCCTATTACCATTTTCTTAATCATTTTGGGTTTATTTTGTGTAGGTCTTTTCCTTCTCTTGTGTATCCTGCTTAGAGAAGTTCCTTTAGCGTTTGTTGTAAAGTTGGTTCGGTGGTGCTGAGTTCTCTCAATTTTTGCTTGTCTGTAAAACTTTTGATTTTTCCATCAAATCTGAACAAGAGTCTTTCTGGGTAAAGTATTGGTTGTAAGTTCTTCTGCCTTATCACCTTAAATATATCATGACATTCCCTTCTGGCTTGTAGAGTTTCTGTTGAGAAATTAGCTGATAACCTTACGGGAGTTCCCTGGTATGTTACTTGTCCTTTTTCCCTTGTTGCTTTTAATATTTTATCTTTAATTTTTGTCAGTTTGATTACTATGTGTCTCAGTGTGTTTCTCATTGTGTTCATCCTGCCTGGATCTCTCTGTGCTTCCTGGACTTGGTTGACCCATGTTAGGGAAGTTTTCAGTATTATCTCTTCAAGTATTTTCTCAGGTCCTTTCTCTCTTCTTCTTCTGGGGCCCCGAAAAATGCAAATGTTGGTGTGTTTAATGTTGTTCCAGAGGTCTCTTAGGCTGTCTTGATCTCCTTTCATTCTTTTTTCTGTATTCTGTTCTGTGGCAGTGATTTCCACTGTTCTGACCTCCAGGTCATTTATCTGTTCTTCTGCCTCAGTTATTGTGCGACTGATTCTTTCCAGTGTATTATTCATCTCTGTTTGTTTGTTCTTTAGTTCTTCTAGGTCTTTGGTAAACATTTCTTCTCTCTTCTCCATTGTTTTCCTGAGATTCTGCATCATCTTCACTGTCATTATTCTGAATTCTTTTTTCCGGAAGGTTGCCTATCTCCACTTCATTGAGTTGTTTTTCTGAGGTTTTATCTTGACCCTTCATCTGGGACCTAACTTGCTGCTTTTTCATTCTGATTAACTTTCTGTAATATGGTTTTTGTTCTAGCTCCTATGGGATTGTGCTTCTTCTTGCTTCTTCTGCCTACCCTCTGATTAAGGAGGCTGAGAGGCTTGTGTAAGCTTCCTGTGGGAAAAACTGGGTCTTGCCCTGGTGGGCAGGGTTGTGCTTAGTAAAGCTTTAATCCAATTATCTGCTGATAAAATGTGGCATTGTGCTCCCTCCCTGTTAGTAGGATTAATGATGATCTCCAAGAGGGCTCATACCAAGGGGCCCCTTCCAGGACTGCTGCTACCAGTGCCTCTGTCCCTTCAGCAAGATTTTGTTTATGCTCTCCAAGAGTGAAGTCTGTTTTCCTCAGTCCTGTGGAAGTGCTGTAATCAAATCCTGGTAACCTTCAAAGTCAGATTTCCTGGGGATTCCCAAGTCCTCTTTTCCAGGGATCCCCAGGCTGGGAACCCTGCCAATGAGGCTCAGAACCTTCACAACAGTGGGAGAACTTCTTTGGTATTATTGTTTTCCACTTTGTGGGTCACCCACCTGGTGGGTATGGGATTTGATTTTATCATGATTGTGCCCCTCCTAAAATCTTGTTGCAGTTTCGTCTTTGTTTTTTGATGTGGGTATCTTTTTTGGTGGGTTCCAGTGTCCTCTTGTCGATGGTTGTTCAACAGCTAGTTGCAATTTTGGTGCTGTCACAGGAGGTGAGCACATGTCCTTCTATTCCACCATCTTAAACCGGAAACCAGAGTTGCTGTAGTTTTAAGAGGTGGGGTGAGAGCACTGGTGCTGTTTTTAATTTCTCTTGTTCTTTAGCACTGGGCACAGGTGCAGTCATGGGAAATGTGTACAAAATGGGGTGAATGGGACCCCGTCTTCCTGGTAGGAGTGCTGAAGAGAAGTGCACTAAAGAAATGGAATGTGCAGGGAGAGTTTGGGATGAGAAAGGCTATTACTTAAATATACATAACATGATCTAAGGTCACTTAAACATATGAAAGTGAAGAGGAACTAAAAAGCCTCTTGATAAAAGTGAAAGAGGGAAGTGAAAAAGTTGGCTTAAAGCTCAACATTCAGAAAACAAAGATCATGGCATCTGGTCCCATCACTTCATGGGAAATAGATGGGGAAACAGTGGAAACAGTGTCAGACTTTATTTTTTTGGGCTCCAAAATCACTGCAGATGGTGACTGCAGCCATGAAATTAAAAGACGCTTACTCCTTGGAAGGAAAGTTATGAGCAACCTAGATAGCATATTCAAAAGCAGAGACATTACTTTGCCAACAAAGGTCTGTCTAGTCAAGGCTATGGTTTTTCCTGTGGTCATGTATGGATGTGAGAGTTGGACTGTGAAGAAAACTGAGTACCAGAGAATTGATGCTTTTGAACTGTAGTGTTGGAGAAGACTCTTGAGAGTCCCTTGGACTGCAAGGAGATCCAGCCAGTCCATTCTGAAGGAGATCAGCCCTGGGATTTCTTTGGAAGGAATGATGCTGAAGCTGAAGCTCCAGTACTTTGGCCACCTCATGCGAAGAATTGACTCATTGGAAAAGACTGTGATGCTGGGAGGGATTGGGGGCAAGAGGAGAAGGGGGCGAAAGAGGATGAGATGGCTGGATGGCATCACTGACTCGATGGATGTGAGTCTGAGTGAACTCTGGGAGTTGGTGATGGACAGGGAGGCCTGGCATGCGGCGATTCATGGGGTCGCGGAGAGTCGGACATGACTGAGCAACTGATCTGATCTGATCTGTTCTGAAACATACAAAGAGTGAGAAAAATTTAAACTCCCGTGGGAAAGGATGACTAATAGATACCCGTGCTGAGATGGCACACATGTTAAAATTTTATAAAAAATACTTTTAAAGTGCTTGGTACATAAATGCTGTAACAAGTAAGGGGAAATGTTCTTGAAAGATGAAAAGTCAATGAAAGGATAGAGAATATAAAGAAGAACCAAATAGAAATCTTAAAACTGAAAAAAAAAAAAAAAGTAATCAAAAAAACCCACAAACTTACTGGATGGTCTTAATAACAGAATGGAAATGGCAGAGTACCACTGAAGTTAAAAATAAATCATTGAAAGTTTTTCAGTTTGAACTACTGAATGAAAAAAAATTGGGAAAGAAAATTAATAGTGCTTCTCATGTGTGGGAAAGTATCAGGTCATCTAAATCCTGGAAGGAGAGGAAAAAGTACAGTTTAGAAAAAAAATGTAGAAGAAATTTTGAATAAAAACTTCACAAATTTGATAAAAGATATAAAACTGCAGATGCAAGATGCTCAGGTAATTACAACATGATAACCCAAAGATTATCAGAGATTATGCTTCCCTGGTAGCTCAGTGGGTAAAGAGTCTGTCTTCAGTGCAGGAAAGCTGTGTTTGATCCCTGGCTTGGGAAGATCCCCTGGAGAAGGAAATGTCAGCCCACTCCAGTATTCTTGCCTGGAGAATCCCATGGACAGAGGAGCCTGGTGGCCTACAGTCCATGGGGTCACAAAGAGTCGGACAGGACTGAGTGACTAACACTTGAACTTTCACTTTCAACCCAAAGATATCCACACATGGATTCTTTGTAAGCAAAACTGTTGAAAAGTAAGACAGTACTCTTGAAAGTAGCCAGAGAGAAAGGATGCACTGCTAATAGAGGAACAACAATTTGAAAGACTATAAATTTGTCCTGAGAAAACATGGGAACCAGAAGAAAGTAGAACAAGATTTTTACAGTTCCAAAAACGAATAGTATTAACTCAGTATTTTATATCCAACCAAAATATACACTTTAGGAATAAAGGTAAAATAAAAACAATCTCATGTAATTGAAACAAAGATAATTTTGTTGCCAGAAGATGTACTCTGAAAGGATATCTCCTTTCATATAAAGGAGATGATGCCAGAAGGAATCTTGGAAATCAGGAATTAAGGTGAAACAAAAGAATCAATGGGCGTCCCTGGTGGCTCAGTGGTAAAGAATCTGCTTGCCAAGCAGGAGATGCAGGTTTGATCCCTGGGTCAGAAAAATCCCCTGGAGAAGGAAATGGCACCCCACTCTAATATTCTTGCCTGGAGAATTCCATGGACAGAGGAGCCTGGTGGGCTAAAGTCCGTGCTGTCCTAAAAGAGTTGGACACGACTTAGTGACTAAACAACAACTATAGAACCAATCAGTAGAATAGACTCATGTAGTTCTCTTTTACATTTAAAAACTGTTATAGATAATATTTTTTGATGAGTTTTCCTATGTATGAGACAGCTGCAGTGTTGTGGGTAAGTAAATGCAGCACAAAGGTGGTAGGGTAAAGGGACCTCTAATTCCAGGTTGGTTTCTACATTTTACTTGCTGTTGTAAAATATTTTATTTAAACTCTAAAAGGGTAGATATGAATATTGAAGTCCCTAGAGCAGCCACTTAAAAAAATATAGAGATTTGATAAGAAACAGAAGAGATAAACGTGAATACTATAAAAAAATTTAAACCAGGAGTTGTTCATTTACTTAGTCATGTCTGACTCTTTTCCGACCCCGTGGACTGCAGCATGCAGTCCTTCACCATCTCCCGGAGCTTACTCAGACTCGTGCCCATTGAGTCAGTGATGCCACCTGAGCGTCTAATCCTCTATCATTCTCTTCTCCTTCTGCTTTCAATCTTTCCCAGCATCAGGGTCTTTTCCAGTGAGTTGGCTCTTTGTATCAGGTGGACAAAGTATTGAAGCTTCAGCTTCAGCAGCATCCTTCCAATGAATGTTCAGGGTTGATTTCCTTTAGGATGGACTGGTTGGAGCTCCTTGCAGTCCAGTGGTCTCTCAAGAGTATTCTCCAGCACCACAGTCCAAATGCATCAATTTCTTCAGTGCACAGCCTTTTTACTTGCCCAGCTCTCACATCCATATTTGACTACTGGAAAAACAATAGGTTTGACTAGACGGACCTTTGTTGGCAAAGTAATGTCTCTGCTTTTTAATATGCTGTCTAGGTTTGTCATTGCTTTTCTTCCAAGGGGCAAGTGTCTTTTAATTTGATGGCTGCAGTCATTGTCTGCAGTGATTTTGGGTTCCCCCCAAAATAAAGTCTCTCACTGTTTCTATTATTTCCCCATCTATTTGCCATGACGTGATGACACCAGATGCCATGATCTTCTTTTTTTGATTGTTAAGTTTTAAGCCAGATTTTTCACTCTCCTCTTTCACTTTCATCAAGAAGTTCTTCAGTTCCTCTTTGCTTTCTGTCATAAGAGTGGTGTCATCTGCGTATCTGAGATTATTGATGTTTCTCCCTGCAGTCTTGATTCCAGCTTGTGATTCATCCAGTCGCATTTTCCATGATGTACTCTGCGTGTAAGTTAAATAAGCAGAGTGGCATTATGCCGCCTTGATGTACTCCTTTCCAAATTTTGAACCAGTCTGATGTTCTGTGTCCTGTTCTAACTGTTGCTGCTTGACCCGAATACAGGTTTCTCAGGAGGCGGGCAAGGTGGTCTGGTATTCTTATCTCTTGAAGAATTTTCCACAGTTTGTTGTGATCCACAGTCAAAGGCTTTAGTGTAGTCGGTAAAGCAGAAGTAGATATTTTTCTGGAATTCTGTAGCTTTCTCTGTGATCCAAAGGATGTTAGCAAGAGAGAAAGGAGAAAAGGGGAACATAAAACAGAGGGAAAAAAAATATAAATAATAAAGTAAATGACCTAAATCCATGTACATCAGTAATTTCATTAAATGTCAGTGGTTTTAGCATACCAATTAAAAGGTAAAGTTTTTAGGATGAATATTAAAATATGACCCAACTGTACGCCGCCTATAGGAGTTCATTTCTAATATAATGTTTTAAATGAAGGTTACAAGTAAATAAAAGTAAAAACACATACCATGTATTTACTAATAAAAAGAAAGCTGGAGTGGCCATATAAATATCAGACAAAGTAATAAAGACATACCTTACATAATAAAGGGAAAAATTCACCAGGAAGACATAGTTCTAAATGTGTTTCCACTTAACCACAGAGACTGAAAATATATTTAACATGAACTGACCAAAGTGAAGGGAAAATTAGATAAATCAACAATGATAGTTGGAAAATGTAATATTTCTGTGTTTGCTGGAATCAATAAAATATAAACTAGGATATAAGAAGAGTGAATAGTGTCACCAACTAACTTGATTTAATTTACACAGAAGTTTCCATCCAGTAGTAAAAGAATAAACATTCTTCTCAAGTGCACTGAGAACATTCTCCAAGACAGAATGTACCCTAGGTAATAAGACAAATCTTAACAAATTTAGAAGAATTGAAAGCATGCAAAGTATGTTCTCTGACCATAATGGAAACAAACTAGAAATCAATAATAGGTTATATAAAAAAAAGACAATTGGAAAATAAACACTAAACCATCTGTGTCCAACAGAAAGTCTCAAGATAACTTAGAAAATACTTCTAACAAAATGACATCACACTTTATAGAATCCTTCTAGAACAGTACTAAGAGGGAACTTAATAGCATTTAAATGCTTATATTAAGGATGGAAAAAAGTCTTGAATCAATGATCTGAGTTCCTGTGTTGAGGAGCAATGTAAACCCAAAGTAAGCAGTGGGAAGGAAATGATAAAGAGCAGAAATTAATGATGTTGAAAACAAAATGTTAGAGAAAAAAAAAAAACACTAAAGCTGGTTCTCTGAAAAGATTAATAAAACTGAATAAACCTATCATAAGACTGCAAGAAAAAAAGGAAAACACAATTGGAAATGTTATACAATTGCTGGTGACAATGCCAAATGGTATTGATAGCAAGTTCTGATAGCAAGAAAAACACATTTATTGTATGATCCAGCTCTATTCCAATGCAAATACTCTAGAGAAAGGAAAACTTACTTTCACACAGGAAACTGTATGTAAATGTCTATAGCAGTTCTGTTCATAATCATCAGAAGTGTGGAGCAATGCAGATGTTCTTCAGTGGATGAATTGATGAACTGTTACTTCTATACAAACGAAAGGCAATTCAAGTGAAAATCTATGAATTGTCCATTTATAAAATAACTTAACCTCAGAGGAATCACACTGAATGATAGAAACTGATCTCCAGAGGTTATAATTTGGATGATTCCATTTATTATGATATTTAAAAAAATTTTATTTTATATTGGAGTATTGTTGATTAACAATGTCGTGTTAGTTTCAGGTGTATCGCAGAGTGATTCAGTTACACAAATACATGTATGTATATATTTTAAAACCATTTTCCCATTTAGGTTATTACTGAATGTTGAGCAGACTTCCCTGTACTCTACAGTAGGTCCTTTTTGGTTATCTATTTTGTTTTTTTATGGTTTTAATATTTAAAATTAAAGAATTATTTTATATTGGAATGTAGTTAATTAACAGTGATATTAAAGATGCCATGAGGGATTGAACTGCTTTGTATCTTGACTCTGGTGGTGGTTATGCAAATCTGTAATGCCACAACTGCAGAAATCACAAGTGTACACACAAAACGGTAGTTTTACTGTATGCTAATAGAGGTTAAGTATGTCTTCATAAGGTCCTGATGATCAGCAATGTTATGATGCCATCCCTATTCCAAAGAAGTTCTACAGAGGAAAAACAAAAGTTTTAATTCATGAAATACAGTAATTCGGTAGTGAAAGTTTGCCAGTTATTTCATTACAGGCTTCAAGAGAAGACTGTGTTCACCTCAGTGTGACGTCGTTTTCTCTTACATTCTATTAGCCTGAATGTTTGGGAGATAACAGGGTATGCCAGAAACTGCACAGAATCCTTTTTACTCCATGAACCTGTGAGACTGCCATTCATGTATTGTTTCAATTGAAAAAGTAAAAGATCGGGAAGCTCCTGGGTAAAATGCTGAATTAGGGAATTATCTGTGTTGTGTATCAGTTCTTTCGGCACGTGGGGTGGTTGAGGGCCTTGACTCCACCCCAGGTTGCTTGATGGGAATGCTGGCTCCTGCAGTTACTAGCTGTGCAACCTCAGGCAAGTCATTTGTATCATCATCTCTGAAGAGGCTAGGATGATTTTGCCAGCTATAGTTTTGTTAGAATTTAATATATATTTATAATAATAATATAATACTAATAATAATCGTCACTCAGTGAGAACTAATCCACTGATTTGGCTGAGTTACTCTAGGCCTCAGTTGCTTTTTACGTTAAAGGAGGCTAATATTTTCTGTTTATTAGGAATATTGCATTGATTCATCAGAATTTATAGGACTCTAAGATATTTTGAGCTCTTAAAGCTTCATGCTTTGTAAATAAAAATACCATTGCTCTTCTCTTTTCATGTTATTGGCAGTTTTTTTCTAAGTTAAATTTTTTTTTAAGTTTACTGATTGCTTTAACAGTGTGTTTTAGACCCTTCTGTACCATTATGTGCTATACTGAAGACCCTATTTTGTCCCTTGATCATCTATAAATATACTTTTTGAATGAATAGAAGTACAGATGAGAAGACTAGTCTGATTTCAGGTAATTTTTTTTTTAACTTTTTATTGTCAAATAACCCACAGACAGAAACCTAAACCAAACAAATTTGTAACTTAAAGAATAATGCACACATTTGCATAAAGTCACTCAAATCAAGTCACTTTGTACCCACTGCACAAAAGCCTTTTCCTCTGTTTTACACAGTTGTAGTGGCAATCCAGATTTTGTAGCAATCTCCTAATATTTCTTTTAACATTTATCACTCATATGTGCATCCATAGAGTCTATGGTTTGGTTGTGATAATGTTTAAAATGACATTTAAAATCTCAGTCTACAGGTTCCCTATCCCTTTATTTTGCTTATACTTTGTCTTTTTCTAGACTTGGGCCATTTGACTTGTAGTGCTTCTTTTGAATTTTGATGAGTGCATATTTATGGATGATACAATTCTGTATGTTTTTCTGTCCTCTACAAAATCATAACTGGACCTAGAAGCTTGACTGGATTTAGTTTCATCTCTTTTTTTGCAAGACCAGAGGCGGTGTGAGTGTTTTGTTGGGACACCTAATGTCTGGTTGCTCTGTAGTGTGGTAATAGCAGCGCTGCTACTCATTGCTTGTATTTGTTAATAGATTTGGAAAGTGAAAGTATTAGTCGCCCAGGCGTGTGCGACCCCAGGAACTGTAGCTCACAGGGCTCCTCTGTCCGTGGGATTTTCCAGGCAAGAATCTTGGAGTGAGTTGCTATTCCTTTCTCCAGGGGATCTTCCCAACCAGGGATCAAACTTGGGTCTCCTGCGTTGCAGGCATATTCTTTACCATCTGAGCCACTGGGTTTGAGGGGGCCTGCAAAATCATGAAATATATTTTAATTGTATTAATTAGTTTTCAGGTATTAGTTAAGTTATATTCACAAAGAAACACTTCTATCTACTGTTCAGTTGTCTAGTGGTACAGTTTCTATGACAAAAGTAAATGCTTGGTTATTTTCCTTTATCGGTTTCTCATTCCCCAAAGTTAGCAGTTATTTTATGAATAGCATTTTTACATAAAGATGAAATATTTCATAAGTTCATAGTGATACCTCAGTATTGAAAGTGAAAGTGAAGTCGCTCAGTTGTGTCCGACTCTTTGCAACCCCATGGACTGTAGCCTACCAGGCTTCTCTGTCCATGGGATTTTCCAGGCAAGAATACTGGAGTGGGTTGCCATTTCCTTCTCCAGGAGATCTTCCCAACCCAGAGATTGAACCCGTGTCTCCCGCATCGTAGGCAGATGCTTTACCATCTGAGCCACCAGGGAAGTACCCACCAGGGAAGTCACTTCAGTATTAAGTTGTATCTTATTTCCAGCATGTTGAGAATCATGTTTCTCAAAGGTAGAGGGAATAATAGAATTAGAATATTATATAAATACTCATTTGTTTTATTCAACAGTGCACACCCTAGGTCTCAAAGTGCCAATATTAATGTTATAAACCAATATTATTTCCATAAAAGTTTAAACAATTTTTTCCTACATGTACTGTCCCCAGTTACTCTCCTATTCCATTTTTTTTACCTTGTATGTTTTCAGATTATGTAGCTGTTATACACTGTACTGTTTTAACTTGATCTCTTACACAGTTGCGGTTCTGCTAGTAACTGTTTTACACTGTTCATCAATAATTTTGTTCATGTCTCTCTAGACTTAGTTATCTTAATCATGAGCTCTTGTACATTTCTTGGGAAAGGTCCCTGGGAAAATTGAATTTAACTCACATTAATAACTGCTTGTGCTTTATTCTTGAAAGTTAGTTTTACTGAATATAAAATCCTTGGCTCATGTATTTTCCCTGGCATAACTTAAGTGTGTTTCTCTGTTTTTCTTGTATAAAGTCCTACGATTATTTCATTTTATTTCCTTATCTGTTTATTCTTTTTGCCTCTGTGCCCAAAGGAATTATTTTTTATAAGTCTATTAATTTTGCTAGAAAATGTCTTCATATTGATTTTTATTGGTAAATATTTATAAATATTGATATGTAATATACTTGTGTGTGTATAGGTGTTACGTGTAGTTTTTAGTAATGTCTTTTTTTAATAAAAGCTATTATGTTTATGTTGGATCATCTTTACCTAACTTTAATATTTATTACTTTATATTGAATGTTTATCTTCAAAAAAATTTATTGTTACATTTTCTCTTAAAGTATTATTGGTTGGTTTTATACTTGCGTCATTTTCTAATGTGGTCTTCATTTCTTAAATAATCTTTTCTTCTATTTT
This sequence comes from Bos javanicus, assembly GCF_032452875.1. NCBI lineage: Eukaryota > Metazoa > Chordata > Mammalia > Artiodactyla > Bovidae > Bos > Bos javanicus. The sequence goes on along the minus strand of NC_083871.1, from coordinate 25,370,228 downwards.
GCATTCTTTCCCGAGTTCTGCAACTTAATTTGAGTCTGTTAAATTCCAAATTAAGTGGCTCTTTCATGTTTGATTTCATTAGTAATGTTTTATAGCTTGTTTTGAAATAGATTACAGTTTGGCTTGATTTGATAGGCACATCTTTCTGGCATGCTCTCATTATTTTTAGAGGTGTTATTCTGGTCCTTGTTTTCTTTTTGCTTATAATAATTTTTTTCTGGGGTTTGGCTTGGGTATTTTCCCATTTTTTGGATGTGAATTTCATTTTTCTTAAACTTGAAGATGAAGAAAAGTGTCACAATAACTCAAAAAGCTTCCTCTTCTGTTGCTGTCTCATGGTGTCAACAAATAGGGAAATGCAATTCTATTATTTTTCTGACCCTATTCTTCTCTCATACTTTCATGTGGATCTTCTCTCTTTTGACTTTGTTTCTGTCCTGTGTAACTTTGATTCCACTTCCAGTTTCTCTTTTAGTTGGACCCGGTGCTGAAGGGGGTCTCTGTTGCGTCAGTTTTCATAGTATGTACGCCGTTCCTTCAGACCTAACCAAGTTCTCTTGCATTGTGTATGTGTACCAAGTTGCTTCAGTTGTTTCCGACTCTTTGTGACCCTACGGACTGTAGCCCCCCAGGCTTCTTTGTCCATGGGATTCTCCAGGCAAGAATACTGGAGTGGATTGCCATTACCTCTTCCAGGGGATCTTCCCAACCCAGGGATTGAATTCACATCTTTTATGTCTCCTACATTGACAGGTGGATCCTTTACTACTAGCACCGTTTCTCTTATATTGTATGAAGTTATTTTATTGTATAAAACTCCTCCAGTTAGGGTGGCTATTGACTGTGGCAAACTTTAAGTTTTTTCTATTATCCTATCTGTTAGACATCCTGTTTTTATTGATTCCTAGATGGTGTACAGTGTTTCAGGTCTTATATCATGGGTTCGTTTTGTTTGACTGCATCATGAAGATTATTTATATTACCTTTGTATCTAAGCTTATGAAAATGTTGTCCATGAGTTCTTGGTTTTACCATCCAATTTTGTTTTTATATTGGGATTCTTAATAAGTGTTCCTTGACTGTCATTGCCACTTTTCAAGAGTTCTCTTTTATTTTTCTCTTTTAAATAATTTTTTCTCTTGGTATTGAGCAAAATTTTGCAAATGAGGTGTTTCTTTCAAAAAATTTCTCTTAGTCATAAGTCACTTTCATGTGCATAATTGAATATTTCCTACCTCTTTCCGTATAGAAATTAGTAAATGTATGTATATTTGTGTATTATCAAATAGAAAACAATCTGTGTGTGTACCTACTCAGGTAAAAATGATTCTTAAGTGTTAAGCCTACAGAACTTGGAGTTACATTATATTGAAGACATTTTCTTAAGGCTGACCTTATTTTTTAATTCTTATTCTAGAAAATAAAAATTTAAGATAAATGTTTTCTTTTGGCTTTTTGATAATTAGGGATGTTTTTGTATTTAAAGTTATTTGTTTTGAAACAAAACTGTTGCATTAAAAAAAACTTGTAAGTCTTACATATTTTACTCAGCATAATGCATTTGGTGTTAATCCAGACTGTTGCATTTATTGATTATTGCTGCGTTTGTATTCCTTTGTGTGGAGGTTTTATCCATTCACTCATCAAAGGACATCTCGGTTGTTTCCAGTGTTTAATAGTTACTAGTAGACGGAGGAGCCTGGTAGGCTGCAGTCCATGGGGTCGCAAAGAGTTGGGCATGACTGAGGGACTTCCCTTTCACTTTTCACTTTCATGCATTGGAGAAGGAAATGGCAACCCACTCCAGTGTTCTTGCCTGGAGAATCCCAGGGACGGGGGAGCCTGGTGGACTGATACCTATGGGGTCGCACAGAGTCGGACACAGCTGAAGCGATTTAGCAGCAGCAGCAGCAGTAGAGCTTCTGTAAGCATTCATGTATAGGTTTTGTGTGGACATACGCTTTCATTTCTGTGAGGTAAATGCCCAAGAGTGGAATTACTAGGTTCATAGTTCATTTCAGTTCAGTCACTCAGTTGTTTCTGACTCTTTGCAACCCCATGAACTGCAGCACGCCAGGCCTCCCTATCCATCACCAACTCCTGGAGTTTACTGAAACTCATGTCCCTTGCGTCAGTGATGCCATCGAACCATCTCATCCTCTGTCGTTCCCTTCTCCCACCTTTGATCTTTCCCAGCATCAGAGTCTTTTCAAATGAGTCAGTTCTTCACATCAGGTGGCCAAAGTATTGGAGTTTCAGCTTCAGCATCAGTGCTTCCAATGAATATTCAGGACTGATTTTCTTTAGGATGGACTGGTTGGATCTCCTTGCAGTCCAAGGGACTCTCCAGAGTCTTCTCCAGCACCACAGTTAACCCCATGAACAGTATGAAAAGGTTCATGGTAGGTATGTGTTTATCTGTTTCAGGAACTGCCAGTTTTCCAAGGTGGGCAAATCATTTAGCATTCCCAACAGCAAGATTTTAGAGCCTAGTTGCTATGTGTTCTTGCCAGAACTTGGCATTGTCAGTATTTTTTATTTTAGTCATACTGAAAGGCATGTAGAGGAACCTCCTTGATATTTCTCTGATATTTAATGGTGTTAACTATCTCTTCATGAACTTTTTTTATCTGTTTGTATCTTTCTTTAAAAAGTTATTTACTTTAATTGGAGGATAATTACAATATTATGATGATATTTGCCATACATGGGCATGAATCAGCCATGGGTGCACATGTGTCCCCCCATCCTGAAACCCCCTTCTACCTCCCTCCCCATCCCATCCCTCTGGGTTGTCCCAGAGCACTGACTTCAAATGCCCTGCTTCATGCATGGAACTTGAACTGGTAATCTATTTTACATACACGTTTCAATGCTATTTTGTCAAATCATTCCACCCTCGCCTTCTCCCACAGAGTCCAAAAGTATGTTCTTTACATCTATGTCTCTTTTGTTGCCTTGCATATGGGATCGTCATTACTGTCTTTCTAAATTCCATATATATATTCTCTCTATATAATGCATTCCATATATATCGGATCAGATCAGTCGCTCAGTCGTGTCCGACTCTTTGCGACCCCGTGAATGGCAGCACGCAGGCCTCCCTGTCCATCACCAACTCCCGGAGTTCACTCAGACTCACATCCATCGAGTCAGTGATGCCATCCAGCCGTCTCATCCTCTGTCGTCCCCTTCTCCTCTTGCCCCCAATCCCTCCCAGCATCACAGTCTTTTCCAATGAGTCAACTCTGCACATGAGGGGGCCAAAGTATTGGAGTTTCAGCTTTAGCATCATTCCTTCCAAAGAAATCCCAGGGCTGATTTCCTTCAGAATGGACTGGTTGGATCTCCTTGCAGTCCAAGGGACTCTCAAGAGTCTTCTCCAACACCACAGTTCAAAAGCATCAATTCTTCGGCGCTCAGCTTTCTTCCCACTCCAACTCTCACATCCATACATGACCACAGGAAAAACCATAACCTTGACTAGACGAACCTTTGTTGGCAAAGTAATGTCTCTGCTTTTGAATATGCTATCTAGGTTGGTCATAACTTTCCTCCCAAGGAGTAAGCGTCTTTTAATTTCATGGCTGCAGTCACCATTTGCAGTGATTTTGGAGCCCAGAAAAACAAAATCTGACACTGTTTCCACTGTTTCCCCATCTATTTCCCATGAAGTGATGGGACTGGATGCCATGATCTTCGTTTTCTGAATGTTGAGCTTTAAACCAACTTTTCACTCTCCTCTTTCACTTTCATCGAGAGGCTTTTAAGTTCCTCTTCACTTTCTGCCATAAGGGTGGTGTTATCTGCATATCTGAGGTTATTCATATTTCTCCCAGCAATCTTGATTCCAGCTTGTGTTTCTTCCAGTCCAGCGTTTCTCATGATGTACTCTGCATATAAGTTAAATAAGCAGGATGACAATATACAGCCTTGACGAACTCCTTTTCCTATTTGGAACCAGTCTGTTGTTCCATGTCCAGTTCTAACTGTTGCTTCCTGACCTGCATACAGATTTCTCAAGAGGCAGATCAGGTGGTCTGGTATTCCCATCTCTTTCAGAATTTCCCACAGTCTATTGTGATCCACACAGTCAAAGGCTTTGGCATAGTCAATAAAGCAGAAATAGATGTTTTTTCTGGAACTCTCTTGCTTTTTCCATGATCCAGTGGATGTTGGCAATTTGATCTCTGGTTCCTCTGCCTTTTCTAAAACCAGCTTGAACATCAGGCAGTTCATGGTTCACATATTGCTGAAGCCTGGCTTGGAGAATTTTGAGCATTACTTTACTAGTGCATTCCATATATATGTGTTAATATACTGTACTGGTGTTTCTCCTTCTGACTTACTTCACTCTGTATAATAGGCTCCAGTTTCATGTACCTCATTAGCACTGACTCAGATGTATTCCTTTTTATAGCTAAGTAAGATTCCATTGTGTATATGTACCACAACTTCTTTATCCATTCGTCTGCAGATGGACATCTAGGTTGCTTCCATGTCCTAGCTATTGTAAACTATGCTTCAGTGAACATTGGGGTACATATGTTCTTTCAATTCTGGTTTCCTCAGTATATATACTCAGCAATGGGATTGTTGGGTCATATGGCAGTTCTATTTCCAGTTTTTAAAGGAATCTCCACACTATTCTCCATAGTGGCTGTACCAGTTTTTCTTTGCACCAGCAGTGTAAGAGGGTTCCCTTTTCTCCACACCCTCTCCAGAATTTATTGTTTGTAGACTTTTTGATGGTGACCGTTCTGACAGGTGTGAGATGATATTTCATTGTGGTTTTGATTTACATCCAGTTGAGCTATTTCAAATCCTGAAAGATGCTGCTGTGAAAGTGCTGCACTCAATATGCTAGCAAATTTGGAAAACTCAGCAGTGGCCACAGGACTGGAAAAGGTCAGTTTTCATTCCAATCCCAAAGAAAGGCAATGCCAAGAATGCTCAAACTACTGCACAATTGCACTCATCTCACACGCTAGTAAAGTAATGCTCAAAATTCTCCAAGCCAGGCTTCAGCAATACGTGAACTGTGAACTTCCAGATGTTCATGCTGGTTTTAGAAAAGGCAGAGGAACCAGAAATCAAATCGCCAACATCCATCCGCTGGGTCATGGAAAAAGCAAGAGAGTTCCAGAAAAACATCTATTTCTGCTTTATTGACTATGCCAAAGCCTTTGGCTGCGTGGATTACAATAAATTGTGGAAAATTCTGAAAGAGATGGGAATACTAGACCACCTGATCTGCCTCTTGAGAAATGTGTATGGAGGTCAGGAAGCAACAGTTAGAACTGGACATGGAACAATAGACTGGTTCCAAATAGGAAAAGGAGTACGTCAAGGCTGTATATTGTCACCCTGCTTATTTAACTTATATGCAGAGTACATCATGAGAAACGCTGGGCTGGAAGAAGCACAAGCTGGAATCAAGGTTGCCGGGAGAAATATCAATAACCTCAGATATGCAGATGACACCACCCTTATGGCAGAAAGTGAAGAGGAACTCAAAAGCCTCTCGATGAAAGAAAGAGGAGAGTGAAAAGTTGGTTTAAAGCTCAACATTCAGAAAACGAAGATCATGGCATCCAGTCTCATCACTTCATGGGAAATAGATGGGGAAACAGTGTCATACTTTATTTTCTTGGGCTCCAAAATCACTGCAAATGGTGGCTGCAGCCATGAAATTAAAAGACGCTTACTCGTTGGAAGAAAAGTTATGACCAACCTAGATAGCATATTCAAAAGCAGAGTCATTAGTTTGCCAACAAAGGTTCGTCTAGTCCAGGCTATGGTTTTTCCTGTGGTCATGCATGGATGTGAGAGTTGGACTGTGAAGAAAGCTGAGCGCTGAAGAATTGATGCTTTTAAACTGTGGTGTTGGAGAAGACTCTTGAGAGTCCCTTGGACTGCAAGGAGATCCAACCAGTCCATTCTAAAGGAGATCAGCCCTGGGATTTCTTTGGAAGGAATGATGCCAAAGCTGAAACTCCAATACTTTGGCCCCCTCATGCGAAGACTTGACTCATTGGAAAAGACTCTGATGCTGGGAGGGATTGGGGGCAGGAGGAGAAGGGGACGACAGAGGGTGAGATGGCTGGATGGCATCACTGACTCTATGGACGTGAGTCTGGGTGAACTCCGGGAGTTGGTGATGGACAGGGAGGCCTGGTGAGCTACTACTCATGGGGTTGCAAAGAGTCGGACACGACTGAGCGACTGAACTGAACTGAACTGAATGTATATGTTTCAGTGCTACACTCTCAGTTCATTCTACCCTCTCATTCCCATGCTGTGTCCACAAGCCTGCTCTCTATGTCTGTGTCTCTATTCATGCCTTGCAAATAGGTCCATCTGTACCATTTTTCTCAATCCATCTATATGTATTAATATATGATACTTGTTTTTGTCTTTTTGAGTTACTTCGTTCTGTATAACAAGCTCTAGGTTCATCCATTAGAACTGACTCAAGCTCATTCCTTTTTATGGCTGAGTGATATTCCATAGTATAGATGTACCACAACTCTTTGTCCATTCATTCGTTGATGGACATCTAGATTGCTTCCATGTCCTGGTTGTTGTAAATAAGTGCCACAGTGAATGTTGTGGTATATGTGTCTTTTTCAGTTATGGTTTTCTTAGGATATATGCCCAGTAGTGGGATTTCTGAGTCATATGGTAGTTTTATTCCTAATTTTTGAAGGAATGTCCATGCTATTGTCCATAGTGGCTGTATCAATTTACATTCCCACCATCTGTGCAAGAGGGTTCCCTTTTCTCTACACCCTCTCCATCATTTATTGTTTGTAGAGTTTTTGATGATGGCCATTCTGACTGATGTGAGATGATATTTTACTGTAGTTTTCATTTGCATTTCTCTAGTAATGAGTGATGGAGAAGGAAATGGCAACCCACTCCAGTGTTCTTGCCTGGAGAATCCAATGGACGGAGAAGCCTGGTAGGCTGCAGTCCATGGGGTCACACAGAGTCGGACACGACTGAAGCAACTTAGCAGCAGCAGCAGTAATGAGTGATGTTGAGCATCCTTTCATGTGTTTATTGGCTATCTGTATGTCTTCTTTCGAGAAATATCTGGTTAGGTCTTTTGCCCATTTTTAATTTGGGTTGTTTGTTTTTCTGGTATTGAGCTGCATAAGCTGCTTGTATATTGAATCTGACTTTAGAGATAGGAATTAAAAACAACAATTTTTTAATTCCTTTCTCTAAAGTTATATTCTCCTGATATAATTTCTGATCTCTCATTCTATATATCTAATTCTTTATATTCGCAAATTTGTATTGCATCCTGGTCTAAAAAATGAGATGAGATGTGGCCAACAAAGGTAATTTTTATTCAACAAATTTAAGACAGAGAATTTGTATATTAGTTTTCTAGGGCTGCCATAATGAAGTGTAAACACTGGGTGGCCTGAACAACAGAAATGAACTTTCTCACGATTCTGGAGGCTGGAAGCCTGAGATCATGATTTTGGCAGGACTAGGTTTTTCTGTGGCTTGTGTATTTGACTTCTGGTTGGCCTAACATCTTCTACCTGTGTCTTCACAGGGCCTTCCCTCCGTGCATGTCTGTGTGCAGATTTCTTCTTCATTTTTTTTTTTTTCACAAAGACACCAGTCATATTGGATTAGTGCTCACCCTAATGTCTTCATTTTAATTGATTACTCTTGATTCCTCTTCAAGTTCATATCTCTAAATATAGCCACATTCTGAGGAACTGGGACTTAGAGGTCCAACAGATACATTTTGAGCGTGACACAGTTGACACCACTAACAGTGTCTTGGTTATGGTCCTCACACAGAGCTTGGAGACTAATCAGTGTTCAATGCCTTCTTGGTGCCCTGTGCTAAAACCTGGGGTTGGTGTTAGAAAATTGTAAGTTACAGAGTTAGGAGTTTGTGATTTGGGGGTGAAAAGAACAAATAGATAATATAATCCAATATAAAAATAATAATGAAGGCAAAATAAAATGCAAAACAGTATGAGAGAGAGAAATATCATTTAGGATTCTACCTTCCATAGATTTGAGTTAGAAAGCTTGAAGTTCACAGTGCATGGCAGTATGATCTTGGGCAACTTAACTGGCTTTATAGCCTCATTTAGCTCATCTGTAAAATGAGGAATTGCTCTCCTTGGTTTTTGGAATGATTAAATGAAATAATGTATAAAAGTATTACCATAATAAAAAGCAGTGCAATACTACAAATAATTATAGAATGGCAGGAGCACTAAGAAATCAAAATGAATGCACTGACCACCAGAATGATGGTTGGCTATATGGAACCGATACAGCTCTGTTGGTGTCTACCACCTGACCATATGCTTTGTGGATAGATTTACTAGGGTCTCAGTACATGTGGATTTCTTTCCTGTTCGGAAACTCAGTGGTGAGAGACCTTTCCCCAGGAATACTTAGATTCAGCAATGTGTTGATTCATACTTGGATATGTGGAGGATCGTAGTTGTGTGGTTATATGTGTTTGAGAGAGATATCTTCATGTATCAGAACTGGAGGTTTGGAGATGGGGGACTGTAGTTTCAAAAATGTCTTCCTGGTGATTCTGTTACTATCTCTCCTTTTTTCCTCTTACCACCAAAATACATCTAAAACATTTGCCTATAGTTACTAATGCAGGTGATACTTGCTGTAGCCCTTACTGGAGAATTAGACAAGGAAATGTAATGGCACTGCAGGCAGGGGGATCATGAATGTTAAGCACAAGGATCATGATATGTCCAGGGAATTGGAGGTGCTATGATTTAGTGACTGAAGAATAAGGTGTAAAACCTAAGGGGTTGGGGGTGATCATATGCTGCCCCATGTAAAATAAAGGGAATGGGAATCCTCTAGTGAGGACTTTATAATACTGAATTATCTGTTGAAAAATGCTTAAAATGCTTTCTTGCCAGTGTATTAGAGTTCTTTAGAGAAACACAATAAATGAGATGTATATACACACAATAAGGAATTGGGTTACATGATTATAGGTTATCAAGACTGACAAATCCAAAATCTACAAAGCCAGTATCCCAGTTCAAGTCCAAAGGCCAGCAGACTTGTGTGGAATCATAAAGAGCCAGGTTTCAGTGTAAAGCTGTTACACAGAAGATTCATTTCTTACTTGGTGGGAGGGTCAGCCTTTTGTTTTATTTGGGTCTTCAAGTGATTGGCCCACCCATATTAGGGAGAACTTTACTTAGTTTACAGATATAAATGTTAAACTCATCTAAAAATACCCACAGCAAACACCCAAATTATGTGTGACCAAATATCTGGGCATCCTACAACTCCATCAAGTTGACAGAGTTAATCACCATAGCCAGTAAAGTAAAATCAAGTTGCACATTATTTTTGGCATTATTATTAATTATTGGCAATTGTATGTATACTTTGGCCATTTACAAGTTGTCATGCATGGGGAGGAAGATTCCACTCAAACTGAAAATTTTGAGTTTGTTAATGCTTATAGCTTTTATACTAACCTATTGATTTCCAAGTTATGTTCCAGTTTTTTATGTTAAGTCCGTTTGAGAGCTGTGTGACACCAAATGTGATATATAAATCAAATTATCCAGTATAAATTAGAGTACATGTTTAAAATGATTTTCTAGGGGGATGTACCCTACTGGTTTAGATATCAAAATATTTCCTCATATGACACAGATGCCTTTTAGAAAGATTTTTTAAAAGTTGTTTATAAAAGAGGGTAGTATGAAGATTGAAACTCAGAATAATATTAGTCATCAAGTTGACTGGACAGGTATGATTAAATTTCAGTGGTTTTCCAATTTATCCTTAGGTTGTTTAGGGGGAGAGAACAAAGAATAGACTCTTGTGTGAGTGTTTTTATGATTCTGGGAAGTCAAATGATTTTATGGTTTTTTCCCCCAGTGCTATTGTTTTTCTTTTAACCTCTAAAAACTTCTAAGAAGTGCTTTATTAATAGTTAGAACAGTAGATTAAGAATTCTAAAGGCTTCTGTTTTTCTTTTGATTTCATCATTAACCTCAAGGAAGTTGTTAAATACTTTGTTTGCGTTGAGAAATAATAAGGATTAATCATATTATGTTGAGAAAGTGTTTTGTGCTTTCTGAAAAAAGTGAATTTAAAATATGTGCATTTTCTCCCCTCTTCCTGAGTTGAGGAATACTAGAATAAATGTGGATTTGAGGAGGTACAGTTTATTTGAGTTCTGTTCCTATAGCTACATTCCTTCTCATTTTAGCCTTCCATCTGCATGGCACAAGTCTGTCATAGAAGATGTCTTTTGTTGATAAAGATCTTAAGTACATCAACATTGTCAGTTAAGGTTGTCAGTGTGTGTTTGTGGAATCATTAATAGAAATCATATAAGATGCTTTAACACGGGGCTTCCCAGGTGGCACAGTGGTGAAGAATCCACCTGCCGATGCAGGAGACATGGGTTCAATCCCTGGTTAGGGAAGGTCCCCTAGAATAGGAAATGGCAACCCACTCCAGTGTTCTTGCTTGAAAAATTCCATGTGCAGAGAAGCCTGGTGGGCTGCAGTCCGTGGGGTTGTAAAGAGTTGGACATGATTGAGCCCCTGAGCACAAACACAAGATGCTTTAGCCTGGGTCTGATGGACAAATTAAGACATGAATAATTAGAATTAGAAGGTATCTATTTTAGCTTTAGAAGAGTTCAGTGGTGAAAACAGGGTACTATTTATTACTTAAGATGTGTATTCCAGGACTTCCCTGGTGATCCACTGGTTAGGACTCTGTGCTGTCATTCCTGGGTCCCTGGGTTCGATCTTTGATCAGGGAACTAAGATTCTGCATGCTACCTGGCATGGGCGAAAAAAAAAAAAAAAAGATATGCATTCCATTACCACACAGAGCTACTGCGTATTTGGTGAAACTTTGAAACTTGAAAAAAAGTGGGGCAAAGTTGATAGGGATTGTTTATTAAACTCTGAAAGGTGAAGACCGCAAGACACTATGTGGAATTAGAGGAAGGCCATATTTTGATAACATAAAAGGAGTCTTAATTTATATCTTACTGAATGTATATGACCATAAAAGCATTATGTACTTGTACAAAGCATTCTGCATAACTTTACATATGTTAACTCATACAGTCTTCATTAATCCTCCTATAGGATCTTTTATTATTCCCATGTCTTCTTTTAGATACTTATAAACTCCTTTATTGGGCTTCCCTGATGGCTCAGTGGTAAAGAATCCACTTGCAATGCAAGAGACTCAGGAGATGTGAGTTCAATCCCTGGGTCAGAAAGATCCCCTGGAGGAGGGCATGGCAACCCACTCCATTATTCTTGCCTGGAGAATCCCATGGCCAGAGGAGCCTGGTGGGCTGTAGTCCATGGGGTCACAAAGTGTCAGACACAACTGAAGCGACTAAGCACAGAGCAGACTCCTTATATTAATAGAAAAAATGGCTTTACATAGAAATTGTTAGTTCCTTTTCTCATTTCATACATGTAAAATGCTGTCAAAATAAGACTATATTATTTTTAGAATCTTTTCAGATACAAAATTTGTGTAAAATTTTGAAAAACTGCATTTGCCTCAGCAATTTAACCAATATCAGACACCAAGAAGTGACTCATACCTGTAATTGAAATATAAACAAGGCATTTTATTCTTATGGTATTGCCCTTACAGTATTGAGCAAGAAATGGCTAAATTGTAAACCCCAGTGAGTCATACAGATCAGTGTAGGAGTTGGGTGGATTTGGATTTCTGTAAAAGTTTCACACCCCAAATATCAAAGGGAAATGAGTAACTCAGCACCTTTTTTTCTCACTAAACTTTTCATTCTCCAATGACCACAATATGCACATGATATAAAACTGAAAAAGTACCCCCAAATGATTATACTCAAAAAGACTTATACCATTTTTGGGGAATTAACCAACTATAGTAGGTAATTTGTGTGTTTTTAAAGGTACAGAAACCTTTATAAGTCTCACAATATAGCAAATTAGTGCAGTGAGTAAGCTGAGATTTTTACCGTGGCTGAGCATCAGAATCACTTTTGGAGCTTTAGAAAATAGAGGCAAGAACCTTGTTGGTTGAGTTATACACATATGTATTTTAAAAATATAAAGGCAAAGCAAAAAGAATACTGAGAGTTGATTCTTGTGTGCAACCATGGTTGAGAACAAATTGAACCTAGTTTAGACTTTAAATGACCACAGCCAGGCAGAAAATTAATCATTGTTGGTGGTAAAGGACATTGATATGGACTGTAGAAACTATAAGAAAGTGGCCAACTGGGACAGATCTCTGTGTAGAATATAAGTGAGAATTATGGAGGTCAGCAGACAATGCAGAAACCACATGATTCACTTTGTTCATTATTATGTTACATTGTCTTGAATCTAGGTCCTTATTTATGTTTTGCTCAGTTGATCTTTAATGAACAGAGAGGAGAATTTATTAAGATATAATTGACCTAAAACATTTTAAGTTGTACATGAAGTACAATCATATTTGTTGATTGTATGTATTGTGAAATGATTACCACAATAAGGTTAGGTAACAGATCCATCACCTCACTTAATTAAAATTTTAGATGAATTTTAAAGTCTCTGACTATATGTATATGTGTGTATATAAATTTTTTTAATTGTGTATTGTTTGTTTTGGGGATTTGAATATTTAAATACTTTCAAACTTAAAAGATGTAAGAATAGTGCATATAACTTCCATCTGTCTTTTATGCAGACTGAGTGAAAGTCACTCGGTTGTGTCCAACTCTTTGCGACCCCAAGGAATTTTCCAGGCTGGAATACTGGAGTGGGTAGCCATTCCCTTCTCCAGGGAATCTTCCCAATGCAAGGATCGAATCCCAGGACTCTCCCGCATTGCAGACGGATTCCTTACCAGCTGAGCCACTGGGGAAGCCCACGAATACTGGAGTGGGTAGCCTATCTCTTCTCCAGGGGATCTTCCTGACCCAGGGATTGAACTGGGGTCTCCTGCATTGCAGGTGGATTCTTTACCAGTTGAGATACCAGGGAATCCCTTAAAAGATGTAAGAATAGTGCATATAACTTCCATCTGTGTTTTAGGCAGATCAGCATTTCACTGATTTTTTATATCTTGCCCCTGTTGCTTTATCGTTTCTCTATGTGTGAGCTCCCTTGGGCATGCTCATGTTCTCCTTTGCTCTTTCTCTCTCTTTCCTGTCTGCATTATGGAATTGTGAATTAATTAGTTGGTGTTTTAAGCTGCTAAATTTTTGACCACTCATTGCACAATAGCAGATTAATAAAAACAATAAAAATTAATAACCTGTGAGTCAAATGAGAAATCACAGTGGAAATTAGAAGTGTATACAGTTAGAAAAATGAAAATGAAATAATTTAAACAACTGAAAAATATCACAAAGCTTAATGTATATAATTAAGCTGTTATTAGAGGCAACAGCAGCAGAGGAAAATTTACAGCCTCAAGTTTTGGTCCTTGAACAACATGGGGGCTGGAACCTCACCTTACACACAGTGTAAAATTTATGGATAACTTTACAGTTGACCTTCTGTGTCTGAGGTTCTGCCTCCTTAGATTTAACCAGTCACAGTTGTGTAGTACTGTAGAATGTATATATGGAAAGACTCCATCTGTAAGTGGATTCTCACAGTTTAAACTTGTATTGTTCAAGGGCTGACTGTATTAGAAAAAAAGGAAAAGCAGAGAGCCCACTATTTAAGTGTCTTTTGTAAGACATTACAACAGTGAATTAAACCCAAAGATAGTGGAATGAAGAAGATACTGAAGAAAATAGTAAGGATTCATGAGTTAGAAAATAAGCCTAAGATAGAGTCAATAAAATTTTCTTTTGAAAATGTTAATAAACTTGATAAAACCTTGGCAAAATTCAACATAAAAAATATTGAAGGCTCAAGTAATTATCATCAGAAATGAAAAGAGAGCATTGGTGTAACTCATAGACATTGCAGTGAGATGTTGTAAATCACTTTGTTGGTCATCTTAAAGTGAAAGTGTTAGTTGCTCAGTCATGTTTGACTCTCTGCGACCCCATGGACTGTGGCCTCCCAGGCTCCTTTGTCCATGGAATTCTCCAGGCAAGATTACTGGAGTGAATAGCCGTTCCTTTCTTCAAGGGATCTTCTGGACCCTGGACTCGAACCTGGGTTTTCCATATTGCAGACGGATTCTTTACTGTCTGAGTCACCAGGGAAGCCCTATAATGAACTACTGTAGCCTGGGTGGATTAAACAACAGTGTATTTCTCACAGTTCTGGAAGCTGGGAAGTCCAAGATCAAGGTGCCAGGAGATTTATTTCCCAGATAAGGGCTCTCGTCTGGGCTTGCAGAATCCTTACATGGATGACAGAGGAAAATCTGGTGTCTTTTTCTCTTTTTATGAGGACACTAATCTCATCATGTGGAGAAGGCAATGGCACCCCACTCCAGTACTCTTGCCTGGAAAATCCCATTGACGGAGGAGCCTGGTGGGCTGCAGTCCATGGGGTTGCTAAGAGTTGGACACTACTGAGCGACTTCACTTTCACTTTTCACTTTCATGCACTGGAGAAGGAAATGGCAGTGCACTCTGGTGTTCTTGCCTGGAGAATCCCAGGGACAGGGGGCCCTGGTGGGCTGCTGTCTATGGGGTCGCACAGAGTCGGACACGACTGAAGTGACTTAGCAGCAGCAACAGCAGCAATCTCATCATGGGGACTTCACTCTCATAATTTTATCTAAACCTATTTACCTCCCACAGACCCTGCCTCTTAATACTATCACATTGGGGGTTAAAGCTTCAATATGAGTTTTGGAGGGAACACAAACATTCAGTCTACAGCTTTATGCTAAATGACTTAAATTTAGATCAAATGAACACACATTCATAAGCAAATACAACTAGGAAAAGTCTGTCCATTTAAGACATAAATCTAACTGAAAATGCTACTACAAAATTAGTTGGCTTTTACCAGTGAATTTTACAAAACCGTTAAAAAGAAGAAATAATGTCAATTTATGTCAAACAATGTCAATTTCATGGTGACTGCAGCCATGAAATTAAAAGGCACTTACTCCTTGGAAGAAAAGTTATGACCAACCTAGATAGCATATTAAAAAGCAGACATTACTTTGCCAGTAAAGGTCTGTCTAGTCAAGGCTATGGTTTTTCTGGTAGTCATGTATGGATGTGAGAGTTGGACTATAAAGAAAGCTGAGCGCCAAAGAATTGATGCTTTTGAACTGTGGTGGAGAAGTCCCTTGGACTGCAAGGAGATCCAACCAGTCCATCCTAAATGAAATCAGTCCTGAATATTAAACTGAAGGACTGATGCTGAAGCTGAGACTCCAATACTTTGGCCAGCTGATGAGAAGAACTAACTCATTTGAAAAGACCTGATGCTGGGAAAGATTGAAGGCAGGAGAAGAAAGGGACAACAGAGGATGAGAGGGTTGGATGGCATCACTGACTCAATGGACATGAGTTTGGGTAAACTCCAGGAGTTGGTGATGGACAGGGAGTCCTGGCGTGCTGCAGTCCATGGGGTCACAAAGTTGGACACGACTGAGCAACTGAACTGAAAGGCTGTTGCTGAACAATGAAAAGATCAGGAAAAGACGCTGGGATTCTTGGCCTCTGGAGGAGAAGAATTCAATCTGGGGCCTGAGATGAGGCTTGATTGCTCAGAGCTTTTGTGTAATAAAGTTTTATTAAAGTATAAAGGAGATAGAGAAAGCTTCTGACATAGACATCAGAAGAGGGTAGAAAGAGTACCCACTTGCTAGTGTTAGCAATGGAATTATATACTCTCCAGTGAATCCAAAGAATGTCTGGAGGTTGTAAAGACCTCACCAGACCTACTCCCATAATTTACATTTTAAGATAACAGGATTAGCCAAGTTTAATCCAGAGACTGTCTTCAGGCAGGATACATTATCCTAAGGAATGTAGAGGAAAAAAAGAGTTTGTCCTTTCTTCCTCCTTGAGAATTCCAGACCCCTCTCTCCTTGGGGACCCCTAGACTTCTTATCAACCTGCCTAGGTAGTTCTGCCTCAGAACTGAACTGAACACATTTTTCCAGAAAGTAGAGAAAGAGAGAACAATTTTCCAATTCATCCTATGAAGGCAGTGTAAATGTTTAGTAAAAATCTGACAATGACCTTCGAAGAAAAAAATTACAGGCTAATTTTTATCATAAACATAGGAGCAATATTCCAAAGATTGCATTATCAGATTAAAATATTATGAATTAGAAAAAAGGAGATAAAATTTTATTCACAATTGACATGTTTTTATATGTAAAAAATTGGAAATAAGTTGTAAACTCTTAGAATTTATAAGTGAATTTAGCACAGTTACTGAATACAAAAACTGTATAAAAATCTTAATGTATTTTTGTGTATCAACAAAGAGAAAATGTAATAAAATATTATTTGCAATAGCATCAACAAAGTTGTTTAGATATGTAGCAAAAATTACTAAAGGACTCTCTACTGGAGTTTATAAAGCTTTGAGAAAAATTTAGGAAGATATTAATAAATAGAGAAATATATCATTTATAATTGAAAACCTTGATATTTTAAAGTTGTCATTTTTGTCTAAAAAGCAGGTGATTTTGAGCAAGTTTATTGTAAAATTTATTGCAAAGATTCACCACCTCCCCCCCCCCCAAAAAAAAAGCTTTCTTTTTAGAACAGCTGACACATGGCATAAAATTAATATCATAGATTTTGAATTACTCCATTTTATTTATGCAGTTGATTTTTGGGCAGCATGGGTATTAGAGGCACTGACCCTCCACAAAACTGAAAATCCACTTGTGGTTTACAGTTGATCCTCCTTGTCTGTTGGTTCAACAAACTGTGGATTGTATAGCACTGAACTAAGAACTATACTATTTCCTGTTGAAGAACTGTGTATAAGTGGATCCTTTGCAGATAAAACCTATGTTCAAGGGCTAACTGTACTTCATTTTTGAAGGGAGATAATGTCAATTTTAATTTATTGTTGATTTACACTTGATAGAGCTCGGAATTCGGTAAAGGATATATGATGCAACAAAGAAGGGATATCTGCATATGTTGTGTTTTGTTTTAAAAAGTGTTGTTTATGCATTATTTTATAAATTAGTAAGAATTATTGTGGTGCCATCATATTCATTGTATATGTAGTGAGTTACTTGATGCTTACACATTAGATTTTTTATTATAATTTTTTGGTATGTGAGAGAAACATTTGGAACAGTAATCAGACTTTTACTAGGATGTTATAAATTCCAAATATTTCTCCAAATATTTGAGAGAATATAACACATATTTGAATTAACTTGGTTTTCAAAAGCTGTTGCTTGTATTATAGTTACAAGCAATAACTATAACCTTCTGATCTAAAGCTTTCAGGACACTCAAGTGTTCAGGACATTACGATCTGGCTTCACAGTGTTCATTGCTGAATCATTCCGTGTTTTTTTGAGTGCTTATTGTATCTTATCAAAATCTTGTATCTTATCACAGAAACTTCATGCTTATAATCTTTCTACCCCCAAAACATTAAGTTTTTAAAAAAAATCTTGTTTCTCTTCATAGCTTTCAAAGCCCCTTGCTTCCACTAAGCAAGGCTTACTCATCTTTCAAGAGTGAACCCCTAGCTCATGTTAGTATAAAGAATTATATAATATTGTCAACCAGTTTATCTTTCTAATCACAGTGATGCTCCATAGTACTTACTATTTTGACCATTCATTTATGTTCTTAATTATATTTAATTAGGCTCCTTTCCGGAGTCCAGCTCCAGCAGCCAGCAAATCAGCCTGAAGGGGTGAGCGGTGTTGGCGGACAATGATGTAGCCTCTGACTCATGGTACAGAACTACATGTTTATTTCAAGCTTCAGATTTTCTTTTATACTTTGACAAAAGCATTAGGTCAGAGGTTTGACATTTTAGTTTTCCCCACCCAGATTTATTGTCTCCAGAAATCATTGTTGTCCTACAAACAGAGTTCCTGCTTCAGCGATTCTCTCAGAATCCACTTTACTATCTATTATCTACTTTCCCTTATGTGTCCTATACTTAACTTGTGATTACATTGTAACTCATGCTACATTCCTCAGTTTATTTCTTATCTTTATAAATCCTGTTTTCCCCTAGCATCTTAAGATCACTCTGTCCTAAAAAGGGTTCTAGCTATTCTTAATTGCTCCTAAACCCTAAACTCAGCAACCTGTCCCATCACTTCATGGGAAATAGATGGGGAAACAGTGGAAACAGTATCAGACTTAATTTTTTTGGGCTCCAAAATCACTGCAGATGGTGACTGCAGCCATGATATTAAAAGACACTTACTCCTTGGAAGGAAAGTTATGACCAACCTAGATAGCATATTCAAAAGCAGAGACATTACTTTGCCAACAAAGGTTCGTCTAGTCAAGGCTATGGTTTTTCCTGTGGTCATGTATGGATGTGAGAGTTGGACTGTGAAGAAGGCTAAGCGCCAAAGAATGGATGCTTTTGAACTGTGGTGTTGGAGAAGACTCTTGAGAGTCCCTTGGACTGCAAGGAGATCCAACCAGTCCATTCTAAAAGAGATCAGCCCTGGGGTTTCTTTGGAAGGAATGATGCTAAAGCTGAAAGTCCAGTACTTTGGCCACCTCATGCGAAGAATTGACTCATTGGAAAAGACTGTGATGCTGGGAGGGATTGGGGGCAGGAGGAGAAGGGGACGACAGAGGATGAGATAGATGGCTGGATGGCATCACTGACTCTATGGACGTGAGTCTGGGTGAACTCCGGGAGTTGGTGATGGACAGGGAAGCCTGGCATGCGGCGATTCATGGGGTCGCAAAGAGTCGGACATGACTGAGTGACTGAACTGAACTGAAACTCAGCAAACTTCTTTTGCCATAAACATTCCCTCACAAACAGGTCTCAGCAAATAATCCTTCCCATGGCTTATCCTGGGACATTGTTTTTAAAGATCCTTGAACAAATGTCAATGGTTATTTTATAGATTATTTTCTGGGCACAACTGCAGAAGGCTTTGTGCTTTCTCATGCTTCTCTCAAGCACCTTAATATTCTTTCCAGCCAATTCAACCAAAGAAAGGAAAGAACAAGTCAGAATCACAAGGCCTAACTCCTTCATCCTGGGGCCATGCCTGCAAGATGAGGAGAAGGGGTTGGGGCCATGTCTCCATTTTGTCAGTAATGCCTAACATGGCTCCTGACAGCTCCTGTATTTAAAACTTTTTATTTTGTGTTGGGGTACAGCTGACTAACAATGTTGTGATTCAGATGAACAGTGAAGGGACTCGGCCATACATACAAAGTTATCCAATTCTCCGCCAAAGTGTACTCTCTTCCAGGCTGCCACATTACATTGAACACAGTTCCGTGTGCTATGCAGTAGGTCCTTGTTGGCAATCCATTTTAAATATAGCGGTGTGTATGTGTCCATCCCAGGCTCCCTAACTCTCCCTTCCCTCCATACCCCCAGCAACTGTAAATTTCTTCTGTAAGTCTGTTTTTGTTTTGTAAATAAGTTCATTTGTATCATTTTTTTTTAGATACCACATATAAGGGATGTCAAACAATATGTCTCCTTTTCTGACTTCCTTCACTCATTATGACAATCCATGGGTCTCTTCACCATTGCTGCAAATGGCTTTATTTCATTCTTCTTAATGGTTGCGTAATATTCCATTGTATATATGTACCATATCTTCTTTATCCATTCGTCTGTTGATGGGCATTTAGGTTGCTTCCATGTCTTGGCTCATGTAACTTAAAAGTATAGACATTTTCAACTTGGTTGGAGTCTTACTGATGGGTGAACACAGTCCTAAAAGGATAAAATGATTTTAAGATATTATAATTATAGCAGGTCTATTTTCAGTATAGAAGTGTCCTCTGAATCCATTTAAATTACTGTGCCTGTATTAGTGTTCTTGAATTTGTAGGATGTAAAAGAATGATTATAATTATAATTATTATAAGTAATTATTATAAGGTAGACAGCATGATAGAAAAAGCACAAGGTTTGGAAAGACCTGGGTTTAAGTATGTTGTGATGAATAAAAACAGGAATTATAATACTTAACTAATAATCCATATTTATTTTGAGCCATTAAATGGGATAATGACTATGAAACATTAGAAACTTTCATAGGAAAATCCTTGATGTTCGGTTTATGTCAGATAACTCTTTTCATTTTAGGGCTGTATAATAGCTGTGTGTTTGTATGCTTAATTTCTTTGGATTTGATTCTTTTTCTTCTAATCATAACCCTGTGATCTTGGGCAAGTTACTTTGTTTCTCTGAAGTAAAGTTTCCTTAATCTGTTATGTAGATTCACAGTAATACTGTTTGCAGGATCATCATGAGAATTGATGTGAATATAGGGTATGACTCTTGGAACATATAATACTCTTGATAAGTGGGAAGTGGATAGTAATAGGAGTACCATTAACTGGTGATGTTATTTTAAATGGTTTGTCATTCTCAGCTTTGTTTGGACGAATCATTAACTATTGCTAGAACAGTGTTTATAGAAAGACTGTTATATGGAGTTACCAGCGTAAGAAGCAGCTGGGTCAAGTGTTAAACCTACTTTGATTTGGGACTCCTATTTAAAATTAGGCTTTTTTAAAAAGTCCTTGACATAATACCATGAAATATTTTCTTAAATTTGTAGTAGTAAAGCCTTTTCTTAGTATTTTATATCTGCTATAAAGGAGGACTGTGTATATTTTGTGAGAGTGTACCCAAGGTTTACCAAGGTGACTATCTCTATGTCATACAGCTTATGATTTTAAATTATATAATTTCAAGCCTTCCACATTTGGAGAATATCTATTTTTGGCTATTTTAACGTGCAATAATAGTTAAAGAGGCAGGAATTTAATTGAATTGACTGAACCTAAAGGAATGGCAAGGAAAATGCTGTGTGTCATCAAGGTACCAGATGGCACAGTGAACTGTATGCAGGAGCTATCTGATGGCCTAAAGAGAGGATCTGCTTGAGAGAAGGGATTCTATCAGATCCTGGGAGATTCCTTGTAAATGCAGAAGGATTGAAGTCGAGCAAAATAGCTGTCACCTCCAGTTACTCTCTTCAGATGTTTCTGAAGATCTCTTATTTCTGTTGCTTACATGATGTCCCAGTTATCCACCCACAAAATGTTAAATACATAGATTTACTGACTTGGTTGGTTAATGAGTCAAGAATAGGTCACCTCACTTGGCCCAAAGCCCACAACCCCGTATTCAGTACTTATGAATAGCAGGTAAGTATAGGTTTCAGTGTACTAGGACTTTGTTTCATAATCTTTTTGAAGCTTAAAATTTTATTTCTTTTTTATTTCAGAAAGAATTTCACAAAAAGTTTGTGTAGTTATGGACACAAAAGAAGATGAAGAACATGTAGGTCATTGTCTTGAAGAAATGCTAAAAACTGAATTAAATGTAAGTATTCAAAGATCCAGTTTGATAAATGATATTAGATTGCCACATACTTTATTTGTACAAAGATGGCTTCTTTTGGAAGGCATAAAAATGCTTTCAAGCTAATTTTCTTATTTCACTTCAACAAAATTTTTTGTTTTTCCTACACTTTTGACTTGAAATACAGTCCATTCCTTTCATCTACTCTCTTCTGGTCTTCCTCCCTAACTTCATCCTCTGAGCTCTATTTCTCCTTTAAAATTTAGAGCCAGTGTGACTGCTTTAGAAACCCCCCTGCCCTGGTACACTTGGGCCCTGTGAGCTGGACACTTGTCGTGAGAGCCACAGTGTCTAGTGCATTCTACATACTTGACTAAAATTCATTGAAAACAAGAAGAAAATAGACTGAGAGAAAAAAGAGACAGACACATTTGCAAAAGATAGGATAATTGTGATACTGAAGAGGTGAATGTGTATTTCTTGCTGCCACCTCCTTTTTCTGAACTGGTCAATGTCCAAGTTAACCTCATATTTAATATTAGGGTTAGGAAATGCAGAAGTAGTAGTGGGTGTGAGGATGTGTATAGAAATGATGAACTACTTTTACCCATAAGGACATCCATTATTTTTATGATCATCTTGTGTTTTGAAACGTTTCGCTTGCCAAACTGATTTGTATTAAGTTTTCCACAGTTTTCTTGTTTTCATTAAACTGTGTAATTGCCCAGGTTTATGGTCAATGTATGAGGACTTTTTAACAACATACATAATTCTAGTTGAAAGTAAAAGGAACAAGTTTATTTTAGTAGGCTAGTTTTATCATGGTAACAGTACAGAGAACAGGCTCTGATATCAGGCTGCTGGTGCTCAGATGACTGTTGTATTGCCTAATTTTCTACCTTAAATTGAAAATGCTAATGATATCTTCATTGTAAAGTTGTTGGGGCAGTTGAACTTTAAAATTGTATTTTAATGCAGTTAGAAAAGCATCTGCCATATCATAAGTTTTCAATGAATAGGGACTAAAATAGACTTAACAATGATGAGTTGAGATGAAGGTGTGACAATATTAAGTAGTAAATCCTTGTTTTTGTCACGTCACTAAGTCCTGTCTCACTCTTTGAGACCTCGTGGATTGCAGCATGCCAGGGCTCCCTGTCCCTCACTATATCCCAGAGTTTGCCCAATTTCATGTTCATTGACTACATGTCCAAGTAGTAAATACTACTAGTTTCCAAATTTCAGTCCTGTATTAAATCCATGAACTGCTAAATGCATAAATTCCTGAAATGTGTAAACATTTAGTGAATCATCTGGGATAATTTCTAGAATGTCAGTTTTTAACAAGGTCCCCTTGGTGGTTTTGACGGCAGTCAGTGCTAAATTCTACCAGCAGCATTTGGAGCAACAATCTAAAGCTGAAAAGAAATGGCAGCTATCTCAGCTGTCTCTTCAGTTTGAAGGTTATATACTACATTCTTCTTTTCCATGTTGCTTCTATGTGTAGACTTTAGGTATTCTACTTCTGTTGCTGGAAATTTTAGCACCTTGTTCTTTGTTTTGTGTCTTGAATTTACTGCTAAGAATCTGTTTCTAAATTCTGTGCCCTAATTCCATTGCTGTATCCTGGGGGATATTTAAGTGTAGATAATTTCCCATTGTCTGACCTCCTGAGGCAATAGTTCGGACACTGGCAACGTTTTGCCTGAAAAATAGTCTTCTACTCTTGGATAATTTCATTCATGCTCTACCCACTCAGTGCAGAAACCAATAGGATGGGACCCTGGAAGACTGTGACTGGAACTTTGGCTATCAACCCTTGGTTTAGAAAGCTGGGTTCTAAAAATGGGTTCAACACTCTTGTTGAGCACCCAACTGTTGGATCCTTTGTGACTTATCCCTTGATCTTCTCAGTGTTAGATACTACAAAGAGTCCTTTTTGTTAAAAATTGTTGTGGTAGTCTCTTTTTGTTCCTGCTTTTCCTGTATATGTTTGGTAATTATTGACCTAAAACAGACTGCCATATCTTTCTTCAGCAAAGATAGGTTTCTTTGGGGGTAAACAGAGAAGTGAAATTTGTGGTCTGCAACCATGACAAGCCACATGTAAGCACCCCCATAGCAAGGGAAGAACACTTTTGTAGAAGGGAAAAGGAAGTTGGGAGGGCTAGAGTGAACAGACAGACCATGGTTTTCCATGTGCTGAGTCCTCTCCAGGAAAGATGAGTGTTTGCTCTTGTAGAACAGACTGTAGTAGCAGGTTGTGAGATCTCTCGCTTCTGGTCTCCCAGCTCTGTTTTAACAGAAATTTCTGTTTATTCATTGCTTTTTGTTTAATTTTTATTGGTGTATAGTTGATTTACAATGTTGTGTTTCTGCTGTACAGCAAAGTGGATCAGTTATACATACATGTATATACACTCTTTCCAAGATTCTTTTCTCATATAAGTCATTACAGATTATTGAGTAGAGTTCCTTATGCTATACGGTAGGTTCTTATTAGTTATCTGTTTTATTTAGAGTGGGCTTCCCATGTAGCTCAGTCTGTAAAGCATCTGCCTGCAGTGCGAGAGAGACCTGGGTTCAGTCTTGGGTCAGGAAGTTCCCCTGGAGAAGGAAATAGCAACCCACTCCAGTATTTTCGCTTGGAGAATCCCATGGACAGAGGAGCGTGGCAGGCTACAGTTCATGGGATCGCAAGAGCTGGACATGACTTAGCGCCTTTTTTTTTTAATAATAGTGCGTATAGTCAATTCCAATCTCCCAATTTATCTGCACCCCTCTTTCCCCTCTGGTAACCATGAATTTGTTTTCTACATCTTTGACTCATTTCTGTTTTGTTAAGATCATTTGTAGCATTTTTTTTTTTTTTAGATTCTACATATAAGTGATATCATATGATACTTGTCTTTATCTGACTTACTTCACTCAGTGTAACAATCTCTAGATCCATCCAGATTGTTGCAAATGGCATTATTTTATTATTTATGGCTGAGTAATATTGTTTTCTGTATGTACTGCATCTTTTTTATCCATTCTTCCTTCGGTGGACATTTAGGTTTCTCTCATGCCCTGGCTTGGAGAAGGAAATGGCAACCCACTCCAGTGTTCTTGCCTGGAGAATCCCATGGACGGAGAAGCCTGGTAGGCTGCAGTACATGGGGTCGCACAGAGTCGGACATGACTGAAGCGACTTGGTGGCAGCAGCATGCCCTGGCTATTGTATATAGTGCTGCAGTGAACATTGGGGTCCATTATCTTTTTGAATCATTGTTTAAATAATGATATGACATGAAATTTAGGTATATACTCAGTGGTGTATAACTGGCACTGTGTGATTTTTCCCCCATCACCCTAGCTTCTCACATCCTATCCTCAGTTCCAGTGTCTGTTATTTTCAGTGCTCTTCATCTGTCTGCCTGTTGGGTCTCATGTGGATATGAGTTGCCATCATCCTAACTGCTGAAAAATAAATACTAAGGCTATTTCTTAACTTCTGGCTGCAATGTTTTATCTTCCTTTACTTTTGCTCAATTACTCTCAATGCATATATTAAAGTTTCATAGAAAACTCAAAGCCTGCTACCTTCTCTCTTTCAGCTACCTTTTGTTTCATACATTTCTTTACTTGGATACCATGATCTTTCACTTTAGTGGATCATGGCTCTTTTATCAGTATCTCTAATTCTCTTGTCCTTCTATTAAGACCTGTTTTGTAAAACCTTGTTCATGTTGTCGATTTAACTTTTCACTTCTCTGAGCCTATATTTCATCTTAATACTGCTGGAGAAAATTACACAGAAGTGCAGATTATTGTCATTTAAAAATAATGGTTTTCATTCTGCAGTGAGCACTGAATATTGTAAAGTAAGTGTACCATGATTCCATCGTCAGCTCCCTGTTCTCCTCAGTGGATATTTTAACCTTCTTCCTCTCTCCTTAAATGTCTAACCCAGGTTTCTTAATGTCGGCACTATCAGCATTTTGGACTATATATTGGGAGGAACTTTCCTGTACCTTGTACAGTTTAGCAGCATACCCGTCTTCTACCCACTAGATGACAGTATTATACCCCCTGGCTGTAGCAAGCAAAGTGTTCCCAGACATTGCTAAAGGTTGCCTGGAGGGGGGCAAAATCACTCTCCAGTTGAGAATCACTGGTCCAACCCAACCATTAGTACCTCCGCTCTTAGATATGATCTTGTCTGTAGCTTCAGAGTGTAATTACACGTTCAAATATGAGAACATTCTTATCTTCCAAGCACCCGATCTTTCAAGAATCTTGCTTCTGTAGCCATCTTTTCATTAAAACTATTTCCTCTCCTGAGCTTTGATTTTGCTTTTCTCTTCTCCCTCCCCCATTGATACATGTTCCTTCCATTAAAACAAAAACAAAGAAATAGTTCTAAATGCAAGATTACCCTGTAGTAATCTTGCATAATCTTAGGATCATTTATCTTCTTGTTCCTCAGTCATTACACCCTGGCTTCTACGCCAACCGTCCACAGGAACTGCTCTTAGTGAGGTCCTTAGGGACCGACTGTTCTGTGGGAAATCCATAAGATCCCTATTGGCTCTTACCTTATCTATTGTACCCCTTGACTCTTTTGTATGATACTCTTTTTCCTAGAAGGAATCTTATGCAGTGGATTCTGTAACATCTTGTTTTTCTTATTAACCTTTTTCATTTTTGGTTTCTTCTTCCAAGTTTCTTTTGCAGGATTCGAGATTCTATTGATGATTTTTAGATTTTTGTACATAGATAAGTGTATTTCTTTTTTTTAAAAAAAAGTTGATGGCTTCATGTATCTATTATTTGCTAGGGACACAAAATATTCTCTAGCCCTGAGTTTAACCACTTTCCTGAATGTCAGATCTGTATATTCAATCAGAAGTTGTTTAAAAATAGATGATATTTCACATTCACAGATTCTTTTTCCAGCCAATCTTCCATCTGCTGGGGGTATCAGTTTCTGAAAATGTGTATCATTTACTTAGTTACCTAAACCTTGTGTAAGGTATGACTCATTCTCTGTCTCACTCATGAAGCAAATCAGGTTCCAAAGCACTTGAATTCTGCCTCTCATGATCCTTCCTGCGTTCCTTTGCTCTTGATTACCACGGCCACTGTGCTATGCACCATGGCTCTTGTCCAGATTATTGTAACAGTCTGTTAACTCCCCACCAGCCTTCAGTTTATTCTTCTCATATTTATTCTTTATGGGGCTGTTTGAATGATGATTATAAACTGTTTATCTTATGATATTATCCCCCAGTCAAATCTGTTTCTTGGTTTTCCATTGCTTCTAAAGTAGTAAGAAAATTCCTTGGTATGTCTCATAAGATCTCTCACATCTTACTAGTACTACTAATAAAAATAACAAAAACGGCAATAATAACAGCCACCAATTTTCAGCACTTATTTTGTGTTAAGTGCCATAGCTTTAAATGCCCTTAACAACCTTTTGAAATGTGTACTGTTATCCTTATTTTCCAGAAGAAAGAACTGGGACATAGAGGGGATGTTTAAATGGTGCTCGTTAACATTGCTCTGAAGGGGCAGCACAGGTACACGGACGTGAACTTGGACTCGGGTAACACCAAGTCGATCTTAACTGGTACCCTGGCCAAAGAGCCCTGCACTCTATAACCGTGCCCTCTTCAGACCAGCTTTACTTTCTGTAGTTTCTCAAATGCGATAGTACTTTCTGCCTCATGGCCTTCATCCATGATGTCATTTCCCCCAGGAAGCTTTTCCTGCTTGTTTTTCTCTGAATTCTGGTTTATGTATCCTTCTCTTTTGTTCTGTGGAGGCTCTACAGCCCCATGTGACGTCTTCCCAAATCATGATGCAGTCTTGATAAAAGGCGTACATTTATAGAATGTTGAATAGATAAATGAATAGATAAACGGTCATAACTTCTTATTACTAAGCTGAACGTTGTCTTACATATTGTACCATGTTTGCTGCATAAGAAGTTACCCCAAAATGTAGTGACCTTAATTAACAAACATTTACTCTGTCACAGTTTCTGTGGGTCAGAAATCTAGGCGCAGTTTAGCCAGGTTCCTTTGACTCAAGGTCTTTCATCTGATTTCAGTCAAGCTGTCTGACCTCTGTAGACTGTCCTCTGCAGTCGAATCTGAAGACTTGATGTGGAAGTGGATTCTGCTCTCACACCTATCTGGTTATTAGTAGGTCTCAATCACTTGCATATGGGCTTCTCCACAGGGCTGCCTCACCACATGACACTCAGGATTGAAGGCACAGTGCTTTTGTAATTTAATCTTAGAAGTGACACTCCATTGTGTCTTTGGTATTCTGTTGATTTGAATCAAGTCCGTATGTCCAGCCCACACTTGAGAGGAGGGAATCCTACAAGATTGTGCATATTGGGAAGTGTGGATATCATTGTGGGGTGTGTATTAGAGACTGATTATCACAAACTTATTATCTCAAAATAAATCTCTTACTAAGTTGCAAAAAAGAAAATGCCCACTAGTATTGCCATCCTCCTTATCTGTGGCCTGTGAGGCAGACTATATATAGACCTGTGTCTCCTCTGAACATTGGAAATTTGCTTTATTGTACCTAACATTTCCTCACTGGGAACATTAGCCATCTCAACTATAACTCCCTAGTCAAATAAGTGTGCTGCTGCTGCTAAGTCGCTTCATTCGTGTCCGACTCTGTGCGACCCCATAGACGGCAGCCCACCAGGCTCCCCCCTCCCTGGGATTCTCCAGGCAAGAACACTGGAGTGGGTTGCCAGGTACAGTCTATTAATATATGGAATCTAGTCTTTAGTACTTAAGTCTACAGAAATTCTGTATAAAAATTGCAGAGTTGATCACGAAATGCTGAATAGTTTTGGAATCAGTGCCAGACAAGGAACACCAACTAGCCAGTACTAATGGCCTGAGGGCATACTCTCTCCAAGGAATGAATATAATCTCCTGAATTAAATGTCTGTCCAATGTAAGCCAGCCTAACAAATTTTCAGATTCCAACCAAGAAAAAAATTAAAGACTAATTTGTTCATATTTTTATGATGATCAGTCCATAGTATAGCCCTAAAACCTTTGTATAATCTGATGAAACATACCGAGTATAGACTGAATTTCAGAAGAAATGAGCCTAATGAAGATATAGCTTGTAAAGTGGAAGTTCGTGTGTCCTGTTAACTGACTCAGGCAGTCTTGGTTGACCTTAAGAGGAGATGTCATTCCTTTCTGCTAAATCTGCCCTGGCTCCTAAATTTGCCTAAAAACTATTAAACCCCACAAGGACTATATCTGAATGTTTTCTGTTATAAGCAGTCATGCCACTAACAATTATTGAGTGCCCTTCATGTTCCAGAGAGAATAATATGTACCTTAATCCTTTAAAATAAACCTATGACCTTCCTTCTCATTTTACAAATAAAAATGGGGAGATCTATGGCTTAATACTTTGTCATAAGATTATGTAACTCATTGAGTGTAGGTGCTGCTTGATTCATTATGATTTATACTACTGAATATTTTTCTAAGAAAAGATGAAAGAAAAGAATTTTAAGTTTGACAGAAGGCTTATACTTAAGGTCAGAAAGAAGTCTCCTTGGGAAAGTAATTAGCAATTTTCTGTCATTTTTCTCTTCCTTTATAAGGACGCATTTACCTTACAGCATTTTCAGCCCATAACTTACAGATGCAAAATGCCACATATTCTAATATTTTTACCCCCAGAGCTTTTGTCTGATTTTGAAAAGAACATATATAAAGGGTGAAGTCACACTACTGAAATCCAGGCATCTGTAGGGTAGATCCGTGTAGGTGTGGAGTCGCTCAGTGCACAATGGGAAGATTGTTTTATTGGCATGAAAAGAAAGAAAATTTCCTCATGAAACTAAAGGAAGAGATTGGGTATGCTTATTATAATTATCCATGCTAGATTGTGAGCCATACTTCAGTGTATTGAATATCTCAACTCAAATGTAATGATACACGCCAAACACATGGAAGAGGTAGCTAAAAGGTGAAATAAAGAATTAACTGAATAGAGAACCCTTCTTCCACCCTCCATTCATGTGCACATTTCACTCTAAGTAAAATTTCAAGTCTTCATTATCAGGCTTGATTACTTTAAGGAGACTAAAGTATTTCACAGAACCAAGCTACTTCAGAGACAGAGATCTCCAGAAGATACATCAGGGCAGTAGACAGTAATGGAAGAGACTTTTCCCCTTCTTCCCAACTCTTATTGAAAAATAATTCATGCTATATACCGTGCTGAGAATAGTAAGGAATTTATAAGTAGGAAAGTTAGTCTTTGATTAGTTCCTTAGTTCATGAATGTCTTTACCAAATATTAAATGCATATCAAGATTTAATTGCTGGGGCTGGGGTGGGAAGGAGGCTCAAGAAAGTGGGGATATATGTATACTCATAGCTGATTTATGCTGTTGTACAGCAGAAACTAGCACAGCTTTGTAAAGCAATTATCCTCCAATTAAAAATAAGAAAAATGAAAAAAAAGATTAAGCACTGGATTTAGGCAGTTGAACTAAGCAAGTATAGTTCCCTATTCTCAAGGGGCATACTGTACAGTTGGGGATAAAACAGTAAACAAATACATAAACCATGTTTAATTACAAATTGTGATAACTATGCTAAGGAAAAACTAAACTGTCCTTAATGTAAAAGAGCCCTGGACAGTGATTTAAATTACGAGTAGAGAGCAGTAAATGAGAATCTCTTGGCAGATGTGGCATTCATTTAAGGCTAGACTGGTAATGAGGCTTCCCTGGTGGCTCAGATGGTAAAGAATCTGCCTTTAAGAGAGACTGGGAGACCTGGGTCGGGAAGATCCCCTGGAGAAGGACATGGCAACCCACTCCAGTATTCTTGCCTGGAGAATCCCATGGACAGAGTAGCCTGGCGGGCTGCAGTCCATGGGGTCTCAAAGAGTCAGACATAACTGAGTGACTAACACACGGACTGTGGTAAGCAGGAGTTAGCTATTTAAAGAGAAATACAGAAGGGACAACATGTGAAAACCCTCAAAGAGTTACGTTCACGGGCTCCGAAATAAGACTTGTATGACTGGAGTGGAGGTGGACTGGTGGGAGGTGAGGGCAAGAGACTAGGACGGGTCTAAATGGCGTCTTGTAGGTTTTGTTAGATGACTGTGACTGCTACCAACTCCACTGCTACTGTGACCACTACCATTGCTTATATTTTGTGTTTAAAGCAAAGTGAAGTGGTGGAAGACTTCAGCTGAAAATGCCATGATCCAGATTAACTAGATTGTTGGCTGTTGCTCCTTAAAAGTAAAATTCTATAGAAAAAGGAAGCATTTAATGTTTTTATACATCACAGTACCCCTAAAATCACAAGTGTTTTCAACTCAATTTTTGTTCCTATAATAAAAGAAAAGCACCTCCCGAAGAATGCTGATCTATAATCTGAACAAACAAGGACCATAGAGGCTTTTTTGTATTTCGCTTATCCACCCCTACCTGTTTCCTGGAGCATATAATTTAATTATTGTTTAATGTAACCACAAATGACAAACAGGATATAACTGAAAATTATTTGTTTTCCTGGGTGAAAGGCATGCTTTGGTTTTATTGAGGCTGTCTGGGGTACTTAGTTTATTTTTCCTAATGCCTTCAGGGTTTTGTCCAGTGTATGGATCTGTGCCTTTTCTTATAGACCTAACTGAATTCGGAGTATTAGGGTTAGGGCCAAACAAACATCCAAAACAGCAAATGAAGTAAGAAGAAAAGCAGAAATTAAAGAAATAGAACAAACTCAGTTATCTTAGAGTTTTAAGACCTGTTCAAAATAGGGCTGAAAGTGAAAAGTGTTAAGTTACTCAGTCATGTTCAACTCTTTGTGACCCTGTGGATTGTAGCTCCCCAGGCTCCCCTGTCCATGGGATTCTCCAGGCAAGAATATTGGAGTAGGTTGTCATGCCCATCTCCAGAGGATCTTCCCAACCCAGGGATCGAATTCAGGTCTCCCAGGTCTCTCTCGAAGGCAGATTCTTTACCGTCTGAGCCACCAGGGAAGCCTCACAGATTATTTCTTGCTTATTTTAATACATAACGTAGTTTTAAACAATGTTTAAAATAGCGATTTTTCATTTTTTTGAAGCTGAATGCTGTACAGTATAATAGTAAAATAACACTGTGAACACGGTTTCTTGGACCTCTGACTCTAAACAATGCCAACACAGTTAATTCAGTTAGAGTATGTGGTTTTGGTGTATGTTCAAGGCTATAGAAATTAGCTGAAGGCCATCCAACAAAATCCGTTTAGTTTGTTTGGGATGTTAGCCAGCTTTTCTGATCAGTTTTCCAGAGGTAGAAAGGTCCAAAGTTACAGGACCACCTAGTTGCTTGGGATGGTATTAATTATGTTCATGCTCTATTTAATAAAATTAACAGTTTATATGGATTGTCAAAGTTTTAGAATATGGTTATTAATGAGAGAGTAAGGATAATCGTCCCTAAATGGCACTTTCTCTACTTTTTCTTTGTGTACTTAACATGTCTTCACCTTTTGTATCTGTGTATATTTTTGAAACATAGGGACATATTGAAACATTATTTTCCCTAAAGAAACCAGATGGTTAATTTGTAAAAATGATAATCCTTGTCTGGTTAGTCATGAAGTCATTGCACACAAGTTCTAGTTATGTTATGCTAAGTTGAAAACAAACAAGTTGAGAGAATAGCCATTAGTCTAACTTTGGGCATATATTTGTAAAAATCAAGTCTCCTTATAATTCAGGAAATTGATTTTACACACATGGTAAACATGTTTAGAAAGAAAATTTTTATAAAAAGCTGAAAAAATTGTTCTTTGGCATGTAGATTATAGTTTTTAACCCTCAACTGTTGATTTTCATGAATATGTATACACTACTTTTTTCATGCTATTTAAACTGAGATAGAATTTTAAAGCTTAGTCACTGATTTCATTTCATTTTATTGATTTCTTTTTGGTTCTGAATAGAGGATAAGTAATATTTTTAAGTAATCATTTTATACTTATTAATGTTTCCCAGAATAATTGAGTTGGGCGATGTGTTTCAACTATTTGCATGAAGCATGACTATACTTAATAACACCATAAAGTAGATTATCCTGTCGTTCTGGTGACTTTAAGTATGTAACAGCTCTGAGGTTTTTGTTGTGTTAGGGAAACTGAACCAAATGTACTCCTTTGAACTTGTGGTCAGAATAAATTATCCATGGTATTTTGGTACCTGAGAACTTTTTTCAAAGCCTTATACATAGTTGTCTGCTTAGGTTAAAAATCTCTCTTTCTTCTCATTCACTCAGTGACTGTTCACTGCAAGTGAGTCAAAGTCTATACATTTTAACCTGTTATTTCAGACGTTTCACAGTTGGTACTGAATCTTTTGGGCTTCCCTGGTGACTCACTGGTAGAGAATCCACCTCCCAGTGCAGGAGACACGGGTTCTATCCCTAGGTTGGGAAGATCCCCTGGAGGAAGAAATGGCAGCCCACTCCAGTATTCTTGCCTGGAATATCCCATAGACAGAGGAGCCTGGTGGGTTACAGTCCATGGGGTTGCAAAGAGTTGGACATGACTGAGCATGCACGCACGTGTATAAGTCAGTCCCAAACTCCCTCCCCCTCTTCCTCTTGGTAGCCCTAAGATTGTGTTCTGCATCTGTGACTCTACTTCCATTTTGTAGATGAATTTATTTGTATACTTTTTTTTTAGATTCCACATATAATAAGTGATATCACATAGATCTTATCTAATCATTTTGAACACAGTTGCTATATTTGTGGTATGTTATTTTAAACACCTATCTGATAAAATACATTTTTTAAAGCACAATTTTAATATTCTCTTGTTTCCAAGTAACTCTACTTAAGTCTTCAAGTTGTTAGAGTGTTATTTCTTTTAATGTCAGCTACTGATTGAAGATTGAAAACCAGAACTATCCATCTAATCCAGGATACTGCAGTTGCTATGTTATTAAAATTTTGGTACAGATAATTCTTTGTTCTGGGGGCTGGCCTGTGTGTGCATTGTAGAATATGTAATAGCATCCCCGTCTTAGGCTTCCCTGGTGGCTCAGTGATTAAACAAAACAAACAAAAAAAATCCACCTGCCAATGCAGGATATGCAGGTTCGATCCCTGGGTCAGGAAGATCCCCTGGAGAAGAGAATGGCTACCCACTCCAGTATTCTTGCCTGGGAAATCCCCTGGACAGAGGAGACTGGTGGACTAGAGTCCACAGGGTCTCAAAGAGTCGGGCACGACTGAGCACAGGAACGTCCTCTACTAACTGGCACAGGTATTACTTTCCCATCCAATTCTGACAACTGACAGTGTCTCCTGATGTTGCTGGGCTGCCTCTGAGGACAGTTTCCCACATTTAAGAGCTACTAATGTAAACTGTTTTGTTTCATACACACTCACATTTTATAATTACTTGGGGATAAAGCCATATATGTGTGTGGCTTTTTAGATATAATTATAATTTCTAATGAATGCATAGCTAATATAATAAACTGTAACCTTTAGACTATTTATATCATTTATAAAACTGAAAGCAGTGTTTTGTGTGGATTCTAGTAATTTCAAATTAATGACATTTTGACTAGAACATAATTGTACATACTTAATTAGTGCATGGTTATATGAAAACTAGGTGCTAATGTTACTCTGTATATATCTGAGCAGTGTCTGTGTTACTTAGAGTCAAAATTTTATAAGTATAAATTTTATCATGCTGTAAATTTGGTAAGGATTTGAGGGAAAATACAGTTGAAATAATGAATTCTTTCATTTTTGTTACTTAGTTTGCCATACTGATTTAATAAAAGACATAGGTAATTTATTTTAGATGCTTAAGAAACACAATACCTTCAGTTGAGTCAAGGTTACTCTCTGTTGGTTAGATGAAAGTAATGAAGGTACATTCCTTGGTGAATTTATCTACTGAGAATGAGACAGGACTTTCAGATTATATAACCGCTCATTTCTTCAGTGTGATCCTTGAACCAGGTATAGCAACATTGCCTGATAGCTTGTTAGGAATGCAGATTCTTAGCTCTCATTCCACATCTGCTGCTAAGTTGCTTCAGTTGTGTCCGATTCTGTGCGACCCCATAGACGGCAGCACACCAGGCTCCCCTGTCCCTGGGATTTTCTAGGCAAGAATACTCTAGTGGGTTGCCATTTCCTTCTCCAATACATGAAAGGAATCAAAATCTGTATTTTTAATGAGATTCCCAGAATTCCTTATGCAGATCAAACTTGGAGAAGCACAGGTCTTAACTTCATTTCGGTTAATTTTATTTTCCCAGCATGGTCTCCTTGAGGATAGAAACTGTCTGGTCTGTTGGTATGGTTTCAACATTCAGAGTCCTTAATACTTATCGGTTGAGTGAATGAAACTCTAACCTATGCTAATCCAATAGATAGGGTACCCTACTTTTTGTGACTTGAACAAAATTTTAAATTAGGACAGATTAGATTTGTTTATGTCAGCTTGCCAATTCTCAGCTTGCAAATGTTTCATATATTACTAAGAAACGTTAAGTGAAGTGAAAGTCACTCAGTTGTGTCAGACTCTTTGCGACCCCATAGGCTGCAGTCCATGGAATTCCCCAGGCCAGAATACTGAAGTGGGTAGCCTTTCCCTTCTCCAGGGGATCTTCCCAACCCAGAGATCAAACCCAGGTCTCCCGCATTGCAGGAAGATTCTTTACCAGTGGAGCCACAAGGGAAGCCTAAGAAATGTAGGGTGGTCATATTATTGTGCATACTTTTTAAAACATATCATCCTTTATCATATACAAAATGGATAATATTTATAAAATATGACTGCCAAATATTATGATTTGTGTGAACTAGTGCCTACATACTACAGATTTTCCCATTAGTTATATATAGTGTAACATTCTGTAGTAAAACTCGGTGGAAAGATAAGCTTGAGCAGATTTGGTGGCTTTGCCTTTTTCCTGGAACCTTTCTATCTTTGAATGTATAATCTGAATGGTAAAATGGGAGTCGTGAATTCTTTGTGATAGTTCTCAAGTTTGTTAGGATTAGGACCTGTATCTTCAATTCCACAATTTTTGTGGTTTTGCATCAGAAAATAACTGACCTCCAAGGGAAGTTTTAACACTGAAACACAGGGACATGTAAAGGAAGACTTTCATTAAGGTGGTCAGATCAGATCAGATCAGATCAGTCGCTCAGTCATGTCCGACTCTTTGCGACCCCATGAATCGCAGCAAGCCAGGCCTCCCTGTCCATCACCAACTCCCGGACTTCATTCAGACTCACGTCCATTGAGTCAGTGATGCCATCCAGCCATCTCATCCTCTGTTGTCCCCTTCTCCTCCTGCCCCCAATCCCTCCCAGCATCAGAGTCTTTTCCAATGAGTCAACTCTCCACATGAGGTGGCCAAAGGACTGGAGTTTCAGCTTTAGCATCATTCCTTCCAAAGAAATCCCAGGGCTGATCTCCTTTAGAATGGACTGGTTGGATCTCCTTGCAGTCCAAGGGACTCTCAAGAGTCTTCTCCAACACCACAGTTCAAAAGCATCAATTCTTCAGTGCTCAGTCTTCTTCACAGTCCAACTCTCACATCCATACATGACCACAGGAAAAACCATAGCCTGGACTAGACAAACCTTTGTTGGCAAAGTAATGTCTCTGCTTTTGAATATGCTATCTAGGTTGGTCATAACTTTCCTCCCAAGGAGTAAGCGTCTTTTGCTTTCATGGCTGCAGTCACCATCTGTAGTGATTTTGGAGCCCAGAAAAATAAAGTCTGACACTGTTTCCACTGTTTCCCCATCTATCTCCCATGAAGTGATGGGACTGGATGCCATGATCTTCATTCTCTGAATGTTGAGCTTTAAGCCAACTTTTTCACTCTCCTCTTTCACTTTCATCAAGAGACTTTTTAGTTCCTCTTCACTTCCTGCCATAAGGGTGGTGTCATCTGCATATCTGAGGTTATTGAGATTTCTCCCGGCAATCTTGATTCCAGCTTGTGTTTCTTCCAGTCCAGCGTTTCTCATGATGTACTCTGCATATAAGTTAAATAAGCAGGGTGACAATATACAGCCTTGACGTACTCCTTTTCCTATTTGGAACCAGTCTGTTGTTCCATGTCCAGTTCTAACTGTTGCTTCCTGACCTGCATACAGATTTCTCAAGAGGCAGGTCAGGTGGTCTGGTATTCCCATCTCTTTCAGAATTTTCCACAGTTTATTGCGATCCACACAGTCAAAGGCTTTGGTATAGTCAATAAAGCAGAAATAGATGTTTTTCTGGGACTCTCTTGCTTTTTCCACGATCCAGCGGATGTTGGCAATTTGGTCTCTGGTTCCTCTGCCTTTTCTAAAACCAGCTTGAACATCAGGAAGTTCACGGTTCACATATTGCTGAAGCCTGGCTTGGAGAATTTTGAGCATGATTTACTAGCGTGTGAGATGAGTGCAATTGTGTGGTAGTTTGAGCATTCTTTGGCATTGCCTTTCTTTGGGATTGGAATGAAAACTGACCTTTTCCAGTCCTGTGGCCACTGCTGAGTTTTCCAAATTTGCTGACATACTGAGTGCAGCACTTTCACAGCATCATCTTTCAGGATTTGGAATAGCTCAACTGGAATTCTATCACCTCCACTAGCTTTGTTCATAGTGAAGCTTTCTAAGGCCCACTTGACTTCACATTCCAGGATGTCTGGCTCTAGGTCAGTGATCCCACCATCGTGATTATCTGGGTCATGAAGATCTTTTTTGTACAGTTCTTCTGTGTATTCTTGCCATCTCTTCTTAATATCTTCTGCTTCTATTAGGTCCATACCATTTCTGTCCTTTATCGAGCCCATCTTTGCATGAAATGTTCCTTTGGTATCTCTGATTTTCTTGAAGAGATCTCTAGTCTTTCCCATTCTGTTGTTTTCCTCTATTTCTTTGCATTGATCGCAAATCAAATCCCTTATGGTTATACAGTGGAAGTGAGAAATAGAGTCAAGGGATTAGATCTGATAGAGTGCTTGAAGACCTATGGACAGAGGTTCATGATATTGTACAGGAGGCAGGGATCAAGACCATCCCCAAGAAAAAGAAATGTAAAAAGGCAAACAGTTGTCTGAGGAGGCCTTACAAAAATAGCTGTGAAAAGAAGGGAAGCAAAAGGCAAAGGAGAAAATGAAAGATATACTCATGTGAATGCAGAGTTCCAAAGAATAGCAAGGAGAGATAAGAAAGGCTTCCTCAGTGATCAGTGCAAAGAAATAGAGGAAAACAATAGAATGGGAAAGACTAGAGATCTCTTCAAGAAAATTAGAGATACCAAGGGAATATTCCATGTAAAGATGGGAAAAATAAAGGACAGAAATGGTATGGACCTAACAGAAGCACAAGATATTAAGAAGAGATGGCAAGAATACACAGAAGAACCATACAAAAAAGATCTTCATGACCCAGATAATCATGATAGTATGATCACTTACCTAGAGCCAGATATCCTGGAATGTGAAGTCAAGTGGGCCTTAGGAAGCATCACTGTGAACAAAGCTAGTGGAGGTTATGGGATTACAGTTGAGCTATTCCATTTGAGCTATTTCAAATCCTAAAAGATGATGCTGTGAAAGTGCTGCACTCAATATGCCAGCAAATTTGGAAAACTCATCAGTGGCCACAGGACTGGAAAAGGTCAGTTTTCATTCCAATCCCAAAGAAAGGCAATGCCCAAAAATGTTCAAACTACTGCACAACTGCACTGATCTCACACACTAGTAAGGTAGTGCTCAAAATTCTCCAAGCCAGGCTTCAATAGTACATGAACCATGAACTTCCAGATGTTCAAGCTGGTTCTAGAAAAGGCAGAGGAACCAGAGATCAAATTGCCAACATCCTCTGGATCATGGAAAAAGCAAGAAAGTTCCAGAAAAACATCTACTTCTGTTTTATTGACTATGCCAAAGCCTTTGACTGTGTGGATCACAACAAACTGGGAAATTCTTAAAGAAATGGGAATATCAGACCACTTGACCTGCCACCTGAAAAATCTGTATGCAGCTCAGGAAGCAGCAGTTAGAACTGGACATGGAACAACAGACTGGTTCCAAATCAGGAAAGGAGTATGTCAAGGCTGTATATTGTCACTCTGCTTATTTAACTTATATGCAGAGTACATCATGAGAAACATTGGGCTGGAAGAAGCACAGGCTGGAATCAAGATTTCCAGGAGAAATCTCAATAACCTCAGATATGCAGATGACACCACCCTTATGCCAGAAAGCGAAGAAGAACTAAAGAGCCTCTTGATGAAAGTGAAAGAGGAGAATGAAAAAGTTGGCTTAAATCTCAACCTTCAGAAAACTAAGATCATGGCATCCGGTCCCATCACTTCATGGCAAATAGATGGGGAGACGCTGGAAACAGTGGCAGACTTTATTTTCTTGGGCTCCAAAATCACTGCAGATGGTGACTGCAGCCATGAAATTAAAAGACACTTGCTCCTTGGCAGAAAAGTTATGACCAACTTAGATTGCATATTAAAAAACAGAGATTCTCCTTTGCAACAAAGATCCGTATAGTCAAAGCTATGGTTTTTCCAGTAGTCATGTATGGATGTGAGAGTTGGAGTATAAAGAAAACTGAGAGTCAAAGAATTGATGCTTTTGAACTGTGGTGTTGGAGAAGACTCTTGAGAGTCCCTTGGACTGCAAGGAGATCCAATCAGTCCATCCTAAAGGAAATCAGTCCTGAATATTCATTGGAAGGACTGATGCTGAAGCTGAAAGTCCAATGCCACCTGATGAGAACTGACTCATTTGAAAAGACCCTGATGCTGGAAAAGCTTAAAGGTGGAAGTGGAAGGGGAACATAGAGGATGAGATGGTTGGATGGCATCACCGACTCAATGGAGATGAGTTTGAATAAAACCGGGAGTTGGTGATGGACAGGGAAGCCTGGTGTGCTGTAGTCCATGGGGTCGCAAAGAGTCACACATGACTGAGAGACTGAACTGAACTGAACTGAGTCAGGTAGACTGAACTGATGACAATAATTATGGTACCATCACCTGCTTGGTGTATATTGATTTCAGTGACTCCAATACTCTACCAGTATCGAATCTGAAGATCTGCCTTAAGAGACTTTGTTTTCTGTCCAGAACCCAGAAAAATGATCTGAGGAGATTGTCAGAGGTGGCAGTTAAACTTTTTAGCACTCAAATGACTTCCTCCGAATGAGTTGTTTCTCTTGAGCTGACCTTGGGACTTGTAGTGTCACTGTCATCTGAGTAAAAGTCTTGTGGCTTCCATGACATAGTACAAGTGACCCGCAGTAAACCAACACCCTGTCTACGTGAGAGATTAACATTGTTGAGGGTTCCCCAGAGCTTAGTCTGGGTACTACTGCTCACAGGCAGTGTGGTTTCAGATAGGCTCTGTGACTTCTGTGCTTTCCTTCCTTATCTGTAACATGCGTATAATGCTAGTGTACTCAGACGTATGTTGTGTGGTTTCAGATATTTGTTTAAAGTATTTAGCACAGATTAGCTTAGCTGGTGAAGAATCCCCCTGCAATGCAGGAGACCCCTCTTCGATTCCTGAGTTGGGAAGTTCCCCTGGAGAAGGGATAGGCTATCCACTCCAGTATTCTTGGGCTTCATGGTGGCTCAGATTGTAAAGAGTCCTCTTGCAATGTGGATGACCTGGGTTTGGTCCCTGGGTTGGTAAGATCGTCTGGAGGAGGGCATGGCAACCCACTCCAGTATTCTTTCCTAGAGAATCCCCATGGACAGAGGAGCCTGGTGGGCTACAGTCTATGGGGTCACAAAGAGTCGGACATGACTAAGCACAGTGTGTCTGATGAATAGTGAAACCTCGATAAATGTAATATTTAAAATGTAAAGGGATAATGGATAAAAGATATGGTGATGTGTCACAATGTCATTTAAAAGTGGAAGTTAAATAAGAAGTGAGTGGAATAATAGCAAACATTAAATGTATGCTCTATGCAAAGATGGGCATTACATAAATTCAAGAAAATAAAGATGAAAGACATGACAGGACTCACACTAGATTTGGGACTTTCTAGAACAAAGGCAGTTTTCACTGCATTATAAGACTCTTATGTCTGTGCACTGTGGCTTTTAAGGTACATAATTAAAGGAGAACCAGCCCTTTCCTGGGTATTGTAAAGGCCTGGGATCCAACACCATTACAGTGTAGCAGAACCTTGGTTCTAGTATTCCTGTGCCTGCCCAGCATTTAGGATGAAGACACTGTCAAGACTTTGATATGTCTGACAGGCTAGGGTCTGAGTCTTGTGGTGGCAGCTAAACAAGTGGAGGGCCACTGACATGATCCACCAGCTCAGTGTTTGTGGTTAGAGATGTTAGATGTTTTAACATAAATGTTAGAACATGGTATAATGGTAACATGATTTTTGAATGTTTACCACCTCAAAACTCTACCAACGTTCGTTGTGTTAAAGCTATAGCTTTTTCCTTTGAAGCTTTCCTAGAGACCAGCCAGTAAGGAATAAGTCCTGAAAAAGTTCATTCTTAACTCTCACATATTAATTTAACAAACACATCAGTTCTGAAGTATTCCCTTTACCTATGGGTGAACTGAGCCATAGGACTTAAGCAATGTGCCCAATGTCGTACAGCAAATTTTTTGCAAAGCTAGATTCTAACACCAAGGGATCTTGGCTCTAGGTGTCTTGTTCGTAACTACAAAGAGCTTTAGAGCTGATTCTAAAAAATAAGAGAGTAAATGTGCATTGAAACGTGGACAAAACCACCACAAAAGTCTGAAAATAGCCATGAAGCAAATATTAATTGGCAACTCAGAATTTGGAAGTAGTGAATACTTCTGAAAGGTGCGTCTCAGGTGAATACTACTGAGTGAAGGGTGAGGAGGCTCTGGGCTCTTCTCCTTAGACTGGAGGTCCAGGGACAGCACCCACAGGCCAGAAGCCACTCCACTGATAAAGGCAGCAACTGAGGAACTGATGGCCCAGACTCAGCCATCTTTCGGCAGAAGTGGTAGCTACCTAAAATTCTCTGGATTTGCAGTGTAGAAATACTTTCCACCCCAGCTTTATTGAGATATTTTGTTGTCGTTCAGTCACTAAGTTGTGTCCAGTTGTTTGCGACCCCATGGACTGCAGCGTGCCAGACTTCGCCTCCTTCACTGTCTCCCAGAGCTTGCTCAATCTCATGTCCATTGATTCAGTGATATCATCCAACCATCTCATCCTCTGTTGTTGTCCCCTTCTCCTGCCTTCGATGTTCCCCAGCTTCAGGGTCTTTTCCTGTGAGTTGTCTCTTTGCATCAGATGGCCAAACTGTTGGAGCATCGGCATTAGCATTCCATCGGTCATTCCGATGTATATTCAGGTTTGATTTCCTTTCGGATTGACTGGTTTGATCTCCTTGCTGTCCAATTATTGAGGTTTAATTGACCAATAAGAATTGTGCATATTTAATGTATACAACTTGATGTTTTGTTACACACTTTAAAGTGATCACCACAGTCAAGCCAATAAGTCCATCACCTCACATAATTACCATTTTATTTTTGGGAAGTAGGGGTGAGAAGACTTAAGATTTACCCTCTTAAGTAAACTTTGGTTTTACCATATACCATTGTTAATTATAGCCACCATGCTATGCACAGGACTGGAAAAAGTCAGTTTTCATTCCAATCCGAAAGGAAGGCAATGCCAAAGAATGCTCAAACTACCGCACAACTGCACTCATCTCACATGCTAGCAAAGTAATGCTCAAAATTCTCCAAGCCAGGCTTCAACAGTACGTGAACCATGAGCTTCCAGATGTTCAAGCTGGACTTAGAAAAGGCAGAGGAACCAGAGATCAAATTGCCAACATCTTTTGGATCATTGAAAAAGCAAGAGAGTTTCAGAAAAATATCTACTTCTGCTTTATTGACTTTGTAGATCACAATAAACCATGGAAAATTCTTTAAGAGATGAGAATACCAGACCCCCTGACCTGCCTTCTGAGAAATATGTATGCAGGTTAAGAAGCAACAGTTAGTAGACGCAGAACAACAGACTGGTTCCAAATCGGGAAAGGAGTACATCAAAGCTGTACTTATATGCAGCCTTACAGAGTACATCATGAGAATTGCTGGGCTGGATGAAGCACAAGCTGGAATCAAGATTGCTGGGAGAAATATCAATAACCTCAGGTATGCAGATGACACCACGCTTACGGCAGAAAGCAAAGAAGAACTAAAGAGCCTCTTGATGAAAATGAAAGAGGAGAGTACAAATGTTGGCTTAAAACTCAACCTTCAGAAAACTAAGATTATGGCATCTGGTCCCATTACTTCATGGCAAATAGATGGGAAAACAGCAAAAACAGTGACAGACTTTATTTTTTGGGGTTCCAAAATCACTGCAGATGGTGACTGCAGCCATGAAATTAAAAGACACTTGCTCCATGGAAGAAAAGCTATGACCAACCTAGACAGCATATTAAAAAGCAGAGACATTATTTTACCTACAAAGGTCCGTCTAGTCAAAGCTATAGTTTTTGCAGTAGTCATGTATGGATGTGAGAGTTGGGCTATAAAGAAAGCTGAGCATCGAGGAATTGATGCTTTTGAACTGTGGTGTTGGAGAAGACTCTTGAGAGTCCCTTGGACTGCAAGGAGATCCAATCAGTCCATCCTAAAGGAAATTAGTCCTGAATTATCATTGGAAGGACTGATGCTGAAGCTAAAACTGCAATGCTTTGGCCACCTGATGAGACAAACTGACTCATTTGAAAAGACCCTGATGCTGGAAAAGATTGAAGGTGGAAGGGGAAGGGGACATCAGAGGATGAGTTGGTTGGATGGCATCACTGACTCAATGAACATGAGTTTGAGTAAACTCCGGGAGTTGGTGATGGACAGGGAGGCCTGGCATGCTGCAGTCCATAGCGTCTCAAAGAGTCGGACATGACTGAGTGACTGAACTGAACCATGCGTTCAATCCCCAAAACATTTTCATTTTGCATAATTGAAGCTTTGTACCCTTGGACCAACATCTGCCCCATTTCCCCTACCCACTAGCCAACACAGGATTGTAAATTATTAATGTGTTGTCTCCATAGTGAAGAGTTCATCTGTCTCTGATTCCCTTGTGTGTGTTTGCTTGTTAGTTGCTTAGTCGTGAATGACTCTTTGCAACCCCATAGACTATAGCCCACCAGGCCCCTCTGTCCATGGGGTTTTCCAGGCAAGAACACTGGAGTGGGTTGCCATTTCCTTCTCCAAAAGGAACTATAGAAAGAAAGAAAGTGAAGTCGGTCAGTCGTGTCCAACTCTTGCGACCCCATGGACTGTAGCCTACCAGGCTCCCCCATCCAAGGAGTTTTCCAGGCAAGAGTACTGGAGTGGGTTGCCATTTCCTTCTCCATTTATTCCCTTGTGTATACCCACATATACCCACATTAGTGCCCTTGTTTGAATGGGAGGGAGGTGAGAAATTGATGGATTCAGAGTAAGAAATGATCCAGCTAATATAGTCTATAAAAAGAGGGCTGACTTTCAGAAACACATTTTTGAACCTCTGACTCATGGGACCTGAAACCAAAGCCTTTCATCCTTAGTTAAGCCTTAACTATTCTTGAAATGGAAAACGTTTTTTGGCAACCCAGCTTCCTTCCTAAGATCCCTACTTTAAATAGTATTTTGAATATGCAGATGTTTCTATTTTGTTAGTAGTAAATATTTCTGAATTTCTTATTTTTTTATGATGTAAGGAAAATATTTCATGGTGGTTTTTGTTGGGGGGAGTGGGGGGTATGCTTTTTAAATTTTACTAAACACATCGGAAGGTTGTTTTAAATTTTGTTTAAATGTTCTTTGAACCAAAGTATTTACAGATCAAGGAGTTCTAGCCAGCAGATTGTTCCATTTGTTGTGTTTGAAAGTGGAAACATTAGGAATGACAGTTTAAGATGATGCCATAGAACATTTTCATAAACAACCTAATAGCATTGTCTAATACTGTCTTTGTTTATT
Source organism: Bos javanicus (assembly GCF_032452875.1). NCBI lineage: Eukaryota > Metazoa > Chordata > Mammalia > Artiodactyla > Bovidae > Bos > Bos javanicus. The sequence goes on along the minus strand of NC_083871.1, from coordinate 25,325,733 downwards.
AAAGGCGTCAAAGTCTCCTCTGCTATATTTAGGTAAAATCTAAGTTTCTTTACTCAAGCATGGAAAATATTGTTTGTTTTCTGTTTGGGAGGAAAGCAGTATGACCAAATAAAAGAATTAAACTTCACTGGAAACAATTATTTTAAGAGTCTCAGTTTCAAGATGGAAAAAAAATGTAATTTGATTTTTTTTTATTTTTTTAAGTGGGTTAAAAAAATGAAGGTCTGGAAAAGTGGGCAAATTCCTGAATTCTCCGTGGTGCTTCAGCAGAGGCAGGGAATACTGTCAGTGCCCATCATTCTATCATTTTAAAACTCATCACTTTGTAAAAAATAATAATTAATAAGCTCTACAATGCATACTGAAAATCAAAACACACACAAATCTGATTTTAAAAACTTGGAAGAAACTTCAAGACTCTCCTACCTCTCAAAATATTCTCTCTCCTTTTGGTTCTGTAGAAAAACTCAGTAAAAATCTGAATTCAAGAGGGTTAAAAATTCAAAAGACAGTATTTGAAGAGTTTAATGGAATGAGAACTATGGAGACAATTGAGCAACAATGTAGTAGAAATAATTAGTACATTAGACATAGAAGCAAAGGTCAGTTATTATCACAGGGAAACTTGAGATAATAACAGTGTATTCAAAGTAAAAATTAAATGATAAATAATAGAGAATAGATGTGAATAATGATAAAAGCATCCAATATATGGACTATATTTATGTAATATGTCAAGTAGACAAATGATATTATTTGGAAAGTTAGAAAAAAGTTTCATTGAAATGCCTAATTGGTTCTGTAAAATGTAAAGGGTATATTTTCAGAAAAAATTAGGAACAGCAAAAAAAAAAAAAAAAAAAGGAACAGCAATTGAAAATGTAAATATGGTCTGATTCTAATTAAGATTTTGAACTTCCTCATAAAGAATTCTTCAGGTAGGTACCTAGGAGCAAAACACAAAAACAAAACTTACAGAAAGGAGGACACTCTGCCAGACCGCTTACACCTTCATAGTACTTACCATTCAAATACATACAATGAATCATCGTCTGTGAACTTTGGAGGGAAGGAAAGTGAAATTCAAGAATATTACCACCAGCCAAGTTGTCATTTAATTAGACAACAGGAAAACATTTCATGTAACTTCTGTGTCTATTTTCTATTAGAACTATTGAAGTTGAAATCTACCCCCCAAAAATGGTGACTAGAGAGTGAGTAAATGACGTACAGACTTTAAAAAGCATCAGGACAATGCTCTGTGTTTGAATATAGAGGAGGGAGGAGGGTTCGGGATGGGGAACACATGTATACCTGTGGCGGATTCATTTTGATGTTTGGCAAAACTAATACAATTATGTAAAGTTTAAAAATAAAATTAGAAAAAAAAAAAGAATCCTCAGAAGTTTAAGCACAAAAAAAAAAAAAAAAAAAGCATCAGGACAATGCTCTGTGTTTGAATATAGTTGTGCAGAGACTACAAATCTTTGAGGAAAAGTATGGACTGAACTTTTATTCCCAGATAAACTATTCTTCCAGAATAGAAGGAAACACTCAATGAATGTAAAAATGTTGAGGCTTGTATTAAAAAACAAACGAAAAACTACTTGCATTTGAAGTTCATCAAATAGAGAAGTGAATTAATATGAATTTATAAATGGAGAGATTTTGTTTAAAGCTGTTGTCTTGAGCATATATTATGTCAACTTGTGTGAATTATGGCTATAGAATTGGCTATGAATCTAACAAGCCTTGTCAGGGTAGAAGTATGATTGACCAGAACCAGGCTGTGGGCAGAATTACAATATGCTATTTCTTTCTCTATCCTAGAAGGAAATCAGTTAACACTGACTTATACATGCAGTGTGTTGCCATTGAAAGTCCAGTGTCCTCCCCTGGTTCATGACATCTTAACATTTAGGAAAAGCTCCCTGGAGGTGAAGAATAATTTTAAGTTTAGCAGCAATTTCAGGTTTATTATGTTTAAGGGTTTTTGTTTTTGTTTTTTTTTGCTAACACTAAAGAATTTTTAAATGACGTGCATATGATTGTGTTTTTTTTTCTGTTCCTTCGTCCTTTTGTCCTAGCAGCTTACTGCATGTATTATTAATAGATGACTGTTGAAATGATACTTATCCAATGCTCAGGGTGATTATTTCTAGGTAGTGTTATTTTTGGATTTTTTTTTTTTTTTTTTACCTCTTTAAAAAACTTCCATGTAGTTGATTTTAAGAACATATCCTGTTTTTCCTTTTTTGGGGAACAAGACTGCTAAATTTTAAAAACCTATTTGTTGAGTATGTGCTAGTGTTTACAAACATGTTTCTGTCCTCAGAGACCCCATTCCCTGTTCCCAAGGATTTTATCACTTTTAATACTTGAAAAGCTAAATTGGAATATCCCTCATGTTCTTGTCCTAGATCTTATTTTATGTATCTCCAAAGGAAAAAATTTTTTAAGTAAGTCATTTTTTTTGAGTTCAGAATTCACTTATATTTGCTGAAGTTAAGATACATAGTTGCCTTATTTCATTATCTGTCAAGTCAGAAACTAGGCAGGATCTGAGGATTATAATCATTTTGTATGCTAACACACATGTCAATGTTGTAAATATTGGCAAAAGACATGAAACTCCAGAGTCAGTGAAAAGAGTTTGTTAGGACTATAGCAGTAAGGAGAATAACAGAGCAGCACTGATTTTCTGAATTGCAATTCCTCCAGGGAAATGTCAGTAGAGATGGATGTTGTTAGGCAGTGGAGCACGTTAAAAAGAATCTTCTTATTGAGAAGCACTGCTGTTAAACTGGGACTGCTGGCAAACCAGCCCATCCTCCTCTTACAAGAGAGACGTTGTCTTTATTACTCTAGAATGCCAAGCAGATCTTCTCTGTAGAGAGAGATGTCTCTACTTTCTAGAACACAAGCAAATTTGCTCCAATAAGGTTTTGCCTGTTTTTGAAAGTCTGCCTGCTATATGTACATCCTTGAAAAGTCAATTTGGTGTATACTAGCTATTCATGCCTTTAAAAATGTTTGGATACAGGAGAGACCCCTGAAAAATAATCTCCCTGTAATGTCTAGAAGATGAAACTTCTTGAACAAACTAAGTGTTACACAGTGCAAGCTGTTTTCTTCTCTATTTTACTATGGCAGTATTTTGTTTCTGTCTTTTTAAAAAATTAATGTTCTCTCTGAAATATCTACTCAAAAACTTTAAACAAAAATAAAATTTTTGAAATTTATGAGCCACGTAATTTCTATAGCATAGCCAAGACCTCAAACCTTTACTTCTCTTTCTCAAATACTTCTCTTTCTCAAATACCTTGTCAAAATTAGGTAGAATTAAAGCTGAGATCTACTGAAGAGACAATGCTTTTTGAGTTACAGAGTTTCCGGTTTTATTATGGAACAAGCATTGTATTTTAGACTTATTATTTCCTCCATTCAACTAACTTTGTGTTTCTTTTATTAATCTTTTCCTGGTTCCTTTAGGTGCAAAGTTAGATTGTTTATTTGAGGTTGTTCTTGCTTTTTGAAGTAGGCCTGCATTACTATAAGTATCTCTCCTAAAACCACTTTCATTGTATCCCTTAGACTTCGGAATGTTGTCTTTCTATTTTAATTTGTTTTAGATTAATTTTTGATTTCTTCTTTGATTTTTTTCATTGACCCACTGATTGATTAGTAGCTTTTGGTTTAGGCTTCACATTTTGTGGTTTCCCCCCCACCCCAGTTTTATTCTTGTAATTGATTTATAGTTTTATGCTGTTTGGGTCAGAAAAGAATTAGTTTTTAATTTATTGAGACTTGTTTTGTGATCTAATGTGTGATCTATCCTGGGGAATGTTCCATGTGTACTTACAAAGAATGTGTATTCTTCTGTTTGTGTGGTTGAAGGTCTGTACATACCTATTTAAGTTTATATGGTCTATTGTGTCTTTATGGCTAATATTTCCTTACTGATATTCTCTCTGATCTAAATATTGGTGTAAGTGGAGTGTTAAAGTTTATTATCATATTATTGTTGGTATCTTCCTGTATATGTGTTAATATTTGCTTTATGTACTTAGGTGGCCCTTTGTTGGATGCATAGATATTTACAAGTGTTATATTCTTTTGCTGGATTGATCCCTTTATCTTTATATAATGATCTTCTTTTTCTCTTGTTACATTTTTTGTTTTAAAAAATGTACAGTTTGTTACATAGTTTGTTTGATATGAGTATTGCTACTTTGTGTGTATCTGTGTGTGTCTTTAGATATGAAATAAGTCACTTGAAGGTGACCTGTGGATAAGTTTGGTTTTTCTTTAATCCTTTCAGCCGCCCTGTGTCTTGTGATTGTAGCATTTAGTCCATTTAGATTGAAATGAGTGTTGATTAGGTATACAATTACTGTCATTTTGTTGTTTTCTGATTGGGCTGTAGTTCTTTCTCTCTTTCTTCTCCTGTTCTTTTCCCTTGTTATTTGATGCCTCTGTTTAGCATTATGTTTGGATTCCTTTCTGTTTATTTTTTGTGTATCTGTTAGAGGTTTTTGGCCTGTGGTTACATGGTGGTTTAGGTGGTTTAGTTGCTAAGTTGTGTTTGACTCTTGTGACTCCATGTACTGTAGCCCACCAGGCTGCCCTGTCCATGGGACTTACTAGGCAAGAACGCTGGAATGGGTTGCCATTTCTTTTTCCAGGGGATCTTCCCGACCCAGGGATTAAACCTGGGTCTTGGCATTGCAGGTTGATTCTTTACTGACTGAGCCACCAGGGAAGCCCATGAGGCTCATGGTGGTTACCATGAAATTCATATATGACAAACTATGTATGTAGTAGTCTATTTTAAGTTGATGGTGGCTTAAGTCCAAATTCATTCTAGCACAGCATTTTATTCTTACCCGTGTTTTATGTTTTTGATGCCATATTTTATACCTTTTTACTTTGGGTATCACTTAAATATTTTAGAAACAGATGATTTTTACTACTTTTTTTTTTAAATTTTTTTTTCTTTTTAAACTTTACATAATTGTATTAGTTTTGCCAAATATCAAAATGAATCCACCACAGGTATACATGTGTTCCCCATCCTGAACCCTCCTCCCTCCTCCCTCCCCATACCATCCCTCTGGGTCATCCCAGTGCACTAGCCCCAAGCATCCAGTATCGTGCATTGAACCTGGACTGGCATCTTGTTTCATACATGATATTTTACATGTTTCAATGCCATTCTCCCAAATCTTCCCACCCTCTCCCTCTCCCACAAAGTCTATAAGACTGTTCTATACATCAGTGTCTCTTTTGCTGTCTTGTACACAGGGTTATTGTTACCCTCTTTCTAAATTCCATATATATGTGTTAGTATACTGTATTGGTGTTTTTCCTTCTGGCTTACTTCACTCTGTATAATAGGCTCCAGTTTCATCCACCTCATTAGAACTGATTCAAATGTATTCTTTTTAATGGCTGAGTAATACTCCATTGAGTATATGTACCATAGCTTTCTTATCCATTCATCTGATGATGGACATCTAGGTTGCTTCCATGTCCTGGCTATTATAAACAGTGCTGCGATGAACATTGGGGTACATGTGTCTCTTTCCCTTCTGGTTTCCTCAGTGTGTATGCTCAGCAGTGGGATTGCTGGATCGTTAGGCAGTTCTATTTCCAGTTTTTTAAGGAATCTCCACACTGTTCTCCATAGTGGCTGTACTAGTTTGCATTCCCACCAACAGTGTAAGAGGGTTCCCTTTCCTCCACACCCTCTCCAGCATTTATTATTTGTAGACTTTTGGACAAGTGGTTGACCAGATTTCCCAGCACCACTTGTTAAAGACGTTGTCTTTAATCCATTGTATATTCTTGCCTCCTTTGTCAAAGATAAGGTGTCCATATGTGCGTGGATTTATCTCTGGGCTTTCTGTTTTGTTCCATTGATCTATATTTCTGTCTTTGTGCCAGTACCATACTGTCTTGATAACTGTGGCTTTGTAGTAGAGCCTGAAGTCAGGTAGGTTGATTCCTCCAGTTCCATTCTTCTTTCTGAGAATCGCTTTGGCTATTCGAGGTTTTTTGTATTTCCATACAAATTGTGAAATTATTTGTTCTAGCTCTGTGAAGAATACTGTTGGTAGCTGGATAGGGATTGCACTGAATCTATAAATTGCTTTGGGTAGTATACTCATTTTCACTATATTGATTCTTCCAATCCATGAACATGGTATATTTCTCCATCTATTAGTGTCCTCTTTGATTTCTTTCACCAGTGTTTTATAGTTTTCTATATATAGGTCTTTAGTTTCTTTAGGTAGATACATTCCTAAGTATTTTATTCTTTCCATTGCAATGGTGAATGGAATTGTTTCCTTAATTTCTCTTTCTGTTTTCTCATTATTAGTGTATAGGAATGCAAGGGATTTCTGTGTGTTGATTTTATATCTGGCAACTTTACTGTATTCATTGATTAGTTCTAGTAATTTTCTGGTGGAGTCTTTAGGGTTTTCTATGTAGAGGATCATGTCATCTGCAAATAGTGAGAGTTTTGCTTCTTCTTTTCCAATTTGGATTCCTTTTATTTCTTTTTCTGCTCTGATTGCTGTGGCCAAAACTTCCAAAACTATGTTGAATAGTAATGGTGAAAGTGGGCACCCTTGTCTTGTTCCTGACTTTAGAGGAAATGCTTTCAATTTTTCACCATTGAGGATAAGGTTTGCTGTGGGTTTGTCATATATAGCTTTTATTATGTTGAGGTATGTTCCTTCTATTCCTGCTTTCTGGAGAGTTTTTATCATAAATGGGTGTTGAATTTTGTCAAAGGCTTTCTCTGCATCTATTGAGATAATCATATGGCTTTTATTTTTCAATTTGTTAATGTGGTGTATTACATTGACTGATTTGCGGATATTGAAGAATCCTTGCATCCCTGGGATAAAGCCCACTTGGTCATGGTGTATGATCTTTTTAATGTGTTGTTGGATTCTGATTGCTAGAATTTTGTTAAGGATTTTTGCATCTATGTTCATCAGTGATATTGGCCTGTAGTTTTCTTTTTTTGTGGGATCTTTGTCAGGTTTTGGTATTAGGGTGATGGTGGCCTCATAGAATGAGTTTGGAAGTTTACTTTCCTCTGCAATGTTCTGGAAGAGTTTGAGTAGGATAGGTGTTAGCTCTTCTCTAAATTTTTGGTAGAATTCAGCTGTGAAGCCGTCTGGACCTGGGCTTTTGTTTGCTGGAAGGTTTTTGATTACAGTTTAAGTTTCCGTGCTTGTGATGGGTCTGTTAAGGTTTTCTATTTCTTCCTTGTCCAGTTTTGGAAAGTTGTACTTTTCTAAGAATTTGTCCATTTCTTCCACGTTGTCCATTTTATTGGCATATAATTGTTGATAGTAGTCTCTTATGATCCTTTGTATTTCTGTGTTGTCTGTTGTGATCTCTCCATTTTCATTTCTAATTTTATTGATTTGATTTTTCTCCCATTGTTTCTTGATGAGTCTGGCTAATGGTTTGTCAATTTTATTTATCCTTTCAAAGAACCAGCTTTTGGCTTTGTTGATTTTTGCTATGGTCTCTTTTGTTTCTTTTGCATTTATTTCTGCTCTAATTTTTAAGATTTCTTTCCTTCTACTAACCCTGGGGTTTTTCATTTCTTCCTTTTCTAGTTGCTTTAGGTGTAGAGTTAGGTTATTTATTTGACTTTTTTCTTGTTTCTTGAGGTGTGCCTGTATTGCTATGAACTTTCCCCTTAGGACTGCTTTTACCGTGTCCCACAGGTTTTGGGTTGTTGTGTTTTCATTTTCATTCGTTTCTATGCAAATTTTGATTTCTTTTTTGATTTCTTCTGTAATTTTTTGGTTATTCAGCAGCGTGTTGTTCAGCCTCCATATGTTGGAATTTTTAATAGTTTTTCTCCTGTAATTGAGATCTAATCTTACTGCATTGTGGTCAGAAAAGATGCTTGGAATGATTTCTATTTTTTTGAATTTACCAAGGCTAGCTTTATGGCCCAGGATGTGATCTATCCTGGAGAAGGTTCCATGTGCACTTGAGAAAAAGGTGAAATTCATTGTTTTGGGATGAAATGTCCTATGGATATCAATTAGGTCTAACTGGTCTATTGTATCGTTTAACGTTTGTGTTTCCTTGTTAATTTTCTGTTTAGTTGATCTATCCATAGGTGTGAGTGGGGTATTAAAGTCTCCCACTATTATTGTGTTATTGTTAATTTCTCCTTTCATACTTGTTAGCATTTGTCTTACATATTTTGGTGCTCCCGTGTTGGGTGCATATATATTTATAATTGTTATATCTTCTTCTTGGATTGATCCTTTGATCATTATGTAGTGACCTTCTTTGTCTCTTTTCACAGCCTTTGTTTTAAAGTCTATTTTATCTGATATGAGTATTGCTACTCCTGCTTTCTTTTGGTCCCTATTTGCATGGAAAATCTTTTTCCAGCCCTTCACTTTCAGTCTGTATGTGTCCCCTGTTTTGAGGTGGGTCTCTTGTAGACAACATATGTAGGGGTCTTGTTTTTGTATCCATTCAGCCAGTCTTTGTCTTTTGGTTGGGGCATTCAACCCATTTACATTTAAGGTAATTACTGATAAGTATGATCCCGTTGTCATTTACTTTATTGTTTTGGGTTTGAATTTATACACCGTTTTTGTGTTTCCTGTCTAGAGAATATCCTTTAGTATTTGTTGGAGAGCTGGTTTGGTGGTGCAGAATTCTCTCAGCTTTTGCTTGTCTGAAAAGCTTTTGATTTCTCCTTCATACTTGAATGAAATCCTTGCTGGGTAAAATAATCTGGCCTGTAGGTTATTTTCTTTTATCATTTTAAGTATATCTTGCCATTCCCTCCTGGCTTGAAGAGTTTCTACTGAAAGATCAGCTGTTATCCTTATGGGAATCCCCTTGTGTGTTATTTGTTGTTTTTCCCTTGCTGCTTTTAATATTTGTTCTTTGTGTTTGATCTTTGTTAATTTGATTAATATGTGTCTTGGGGTGTTTCGCCTTGGGTTTATCCTGTTTGGGACTCTCTGGGTTTCTTGGACTTGGGTGATTATTTCCTTCCCCATTTTAGGGAAGTTTTCAACTATTATCTCCTCAAGTATTTTCTCATGGTCTTTCTTTTTGTCTTCTTCTTCTGGAACCCCTATGATTCGAATGTTGTAGCGTTTAATATTGTCCTGGAGGTCTCTGAGATTGTCCTCATTTCTTTTAATTCGTTTTTCTTTTATCCTCTCTGATTCTTTTATTTCTACCATTCTATCTTCTAATTCACTAATCCTATCTTCTGCCTCTGTTATTCTACTATTTGTTGCCTCCAGAGTGTTTTTAATTTCATTTATTGCATTATTCATTATATATTGACTCTTTTTTATTTCTTCTAGGTCCTTGTTAAACCTTTCTTGCATCTTCTCAATCCTTGTCTCCAGGCTATTTATCTGTGATTCCATTTTAATTTCAAGATTTTGGATCAATTTCACTATCATTATTTGGAATTCTTTATCAGGTAGATTCCCTATCTCTTCCTCTTTTGTTTGGTTTGGTGGGCATTTATCCTGTTCCTTTATCTGCTGGGTATTCCTCTGTCTGTTCATCTTGTTTAAATTGCTGAATTTGGGATGTCCTTTCTGTATTCTGGCAGTTTGTGGAGTTCTCTTTATTGTGACTTTTCCTCGCTGTGTGTGGTTTGTACCGGTGGCTTGTCAAGGTTTCCTGGTTAGGGAAGCTTGTGTCGGTGTTCTGGTGGGTGGAGCTGTATTTCTTCTCTCTGGAGTGCAATGAAATGTCCAGTAATGAGTTATGAGATGTCTATGGTTTTGGGGTGACTTTGGGCAGCTTGTATCTTGAAGCTCAGGGCTGTGTTCCTTTGTTGCTGGAGAGTTTGCTTGGTATGTCTTGCCCTGGAACTTGTTGGACCTTGTGTGGTGCTTGGTTTCAGTGTCGGTATGGAGGCATTTGATGAGCTCCTGTCAATTAATGTTCCTTGGAGTCAGGAGTTCCCTGGAGTCAGGGTTTGGACTTAAGCCTCCTGCTTCCAGTTATCGGTCTTATTTTTACAGTAGTTTCAAAACTTGTCCTTCTATACAGCACCATTGATAAAACATCTGCGTTAAAGATGAAAAGGTTCTCTACTGTGAGGGTCACTCAGAGAGGTTCACAGCATTACATGGAGAAGAGAAGAGGGAGGAGGGAGTTAGAGGTGACCCAAATGAGATGAGGTGGAATCAGTAGTGGAGAGAGTGGGGTAGCCAGTAGTCACTTCCTTACGTGCACTCCACAACTGGACCACTCAGAGATGTTCACGGAGTTATACGGAGAAGAGAAGGAGGAGGAAGGAGGCAGAGGTGGCCAGAAGGATAAAAGGGGGAATGAAAAGGAGGGAGACAGATCCAGCCAGTAATCAGTTCCCTAAGTGTTCTCCACCGTCTGGAACACACAGAAACTCACAGAGTTGGGTAGAGTAGAGAGGGGTTAGGGAGGAGACACAGGCGACCTGGTGGAGCAAAAGGAGAGTCCAAAGGGAGAGAGAGCACTCAAGCCAGTAATCTCGCTCCCTAGTGAAAAATGGGTCCTGACGATTGGGTTCTTAAAGGTACAAAATTGGTAACAAATACATAAAAGCAATAATTAAAAATCTAGAGTAGAGTTTGGAATTTCAAAAATACGATGTTAAAGAAAAGAAGAAGGAAAAGAGAGAAAAAACGAACAAAGAAAAACAAACAAGGTCACGAAAATTATAAAGAATATACAGGTACAAAATTGATAACTAATACCAAAAAGCAAAAATTAAAAATCTAGAGTAGAGTTTGGAATTTCAAAAATACAATGTTAAAAAAAAGGAAGAAGAGACATAAAGAGAGAAAACAAACAAACAAAAACAATGTCACAAAAATTATAAAGAAAATACAGGTACAAAATTAATATCAAATACCAAAAAGCATAAATTAAAAATCTAGAGTAGAGTTTGGAATTTCAGATATACAATGTTATATAAAAGAAGAAGAGAAAGAAACAGAAAAAAAAAAGTCACAAAAATTATAAAAAAAACCTATATGTACAAAATTGATAACATATACCAAAAAGCTAAAATTAAAAAACTAGAGTAGAGTTTGGAATTTCAAAAATACGATGTTAAGGAAAAGAAGAAAAGAAGAAAAAAAAAAACAAGGTAAAAAAATTATAAAATATATATATGAAGTTTGCTGAAGAAGAAAAAAATAGGGTCTTTTTTTTTTTGCAAAGTAATAGGTTATAAAAGTGAAAATTAAAGGAACAATAGAGGACTTAAAAAAAAAAGAAAGAACACTGTGGCGGATTCATTTTGATATTTGGCAAAACTAATACAATTATGTAAAGTTTAAAAATAAAATAAAATTGGAAGAAAAAAAAAAAAAAAAAGAATGATCGTAAAAATAGTAAAAATATATCTAGGACTTTCTCTGGTTTTGTTGTGAGTATTGTGGGTTCAGTTCATTTTTGGCTAGTTCCTTGGTCCAATTTATATTTCTCAAGATCTATAGGCCCCTTCCTATGTAGTCCGTAGTAACCACGGGGTTTTAATCTATTGCCTGTAGCTTCCAAGGCATTTCCCTCTGTTATAACTTCTGTTTGCTGGTCTCTTCAGTGTCTGGTTACTGCCCTGACACAAAGGGGACGGTGGGGGAAACTTTTTTTTTAGGCTCACTTGTTCAGTCGCGCTGTGGGGAGGGAGAGAGGGATGCTGCAAACAAATAACACTGGCGTGTGCTCGCAGTGCCTCAGCCACACTGGGTCTGCCCCCACTCACGGCGCGTGTAGCCTCCCTGCCCACACTGCTCGGGCTCTAGGTTGTTCTGCGGGGAACAGTCCGAGGCCGGCCCTGGGCTGCATGCACCTCCCAGGTCCAAGCCACTCAGGTTCAGGCACTCGGGTAGTCCTCAGAGGCGCAGACTCAGTTGGCCCTGCGTTTTGTGCTCTCCCCAGGTCCGAGCAGCTCAGGTGATGAGGTGTTTGGCGAGCGCAATTGCTGCGACTTATGGCCTCCCCGCCACTCGGTTATCTGGGTGTAAAATCGGCGCACCTTCTCAGGCAGATGTTGACCGTCCAGACCCTCAAGAAGTTTTAGTTAGCAAAGAAGCCTGCTTACAGTTTTATGGATAATGTCTCTCTCGGGCTGCGATTGCCCCCTTCTGGCTCTGGCTGCCTGTCACCGGAGGGGGAAGGTCTGCAGCCGGCTATCTCTGTTCAGTCCTTTGTTCCGTGCGCGGGCCTGGCGGTGTCTTAGGTTGGGGCTGGCTTTTCGTGTGGTAGACATCCCATAGTCTGGTTTGCTAGCCCAAATTATTTCGCTCAGATAGTGCTCAGGGTATTCAGGCCAGATTCTTACTCTGAGCGATGTAGGCCGCGCCATGCCTCCCTGCCCAGCCCCCGCTTGCTAATGGCTGTGCAGGCGTCTGCGCTGCTTCTCCATTGGGGGAGTTACCGTAGGGCTCTCAATCTGCGAGTTTTAATTGTTTATTTATTTTTTCTCCCTGTTATGTGCCCTCTGTGCTTCCAAAGCTCGGCACAGATTCGGCAGTGAGAAGGTTTCCTGGTGTTTGGAAACTTCTCTCTCTTTAAGACTCCCTTCCCGGGACGGAGCTCCGTCCCTCCCTCTTTTGTCTCTTTTTTTGTCTTTTATATTTTTGCCTACCTCCTTTCGAAGAGTTGGGTTGCTTTTCTGGGTGCCTGATGTCCTCTGCCGGCATTCAGAAGTTGTTTTGTGGAATTTACTCGACGTTTAAATGCTCTTTTGATGAATTTGTGGGGGAGAAAGCGTTCTCCCCGTCTTACTCCTCTGCCATCTTGGCTCCTCCCCACTACTTTTGTTTTTTAATCTTCATACCACGTATATAGGTGGTTGATCTACTACCTTTACTATATATTTGCCTCGTAGTGGATTTTTCCTTCACAAATTTCTGGTTTCTAGCTATGGCATTTTACATTTAAAGAATTCCCTCTAACATTTCTTGTAAGGCCAGTTGTATGGTGACAGACTGTTTTAGCTTTTGCTTGTGGAAAACTCGAGTATCTCTCTTTCATTTTTGAATCATAATCTTGCCAGGTAGAGTATTCTTCGTTGTAAGTTTTCTCCTTTCTGTACTTTGAATATATCATGCTAGTTGCTTCTGGGGCTATAAATTTCAGCTGAAAAAAATAGTTGATAGTCTTATGGAGCTTTTCTTGTATATAACTAATTGATTTTTCTCTTGCTGGTTTTAAGATTGTCTCTTTATCTTTGAATTTTGACATTTTAATTATAATGTGTCCCTACTGGTATACATCTCTTTGGATTCATTTTGTTTTGTAGTTTCTATACTTCCTGGACATGGATGTCTATTTCCTTCCCCAGATTTAGGAAGTTTTCATATGTTGTTTTTTCAAGCCGGATATGATAGCAGCTCTTCTTCCTGGTGCAGACCCCTCTGCCCCAGGCTGGGGAATCCAGTGTGGGGCTCAGACTGCAAGCTCCTCCGGCGGGACCTTCACGTTTGCAGTATTCCTCCTGCATATGGAGTGAGGCACCAGGAGTGGGGGTTCTCACCAGACTGACCCTCTGCCTGTCCCCACCTGTCTTGATGCAGCCTTTTCTTTATATCCTTGGTTGTAGAAAGTCTGTTCTGCTAATGTTCAACTCATTCTCAAAGATAATTATTCTATATATATCTGTAGTTTTGGTGTGTTCATGGGAGGGGTGAGCTCAGGGTCTTCCTATTCTGACCCTCAGAATAAGCCCTCTTATGATATAATTTCTTGTTGCTTTCCCAGTTTCTAGTCATTCCATATTTAGTGAAATCTCTTCTTTGTAACTGTAGTATTTAACATGCTTCCAGAATCTTTTAACAAATCTCATCTAACCAACTTTTAAATTTTATTCAGTTATTTTCTGCAGTATATTTTTATATAAAAAAAGCCAGATGATTTACCTAGTCCTGAATATATCTTCAGCTTTTTCTACCTCTTTTTATCTAAAACAATTTCCTATATCCTTATTTGCTACAATAATATTAACTATTTATGGACTATTTCAAATGCTTTTCTTTTTTAGCCTCAGAAACTTAAGTCAGAGTTATTTTGCTTTTATATATGGCCCTTGGCTTTATGTACCTATAGAAATTTTGTGTTCATATAGTTATCTATCTTCATGTTTGGTTTTCTGTGTAGTTTGTAAACTCTGTTCTCCTGTATGTTCTTTGTCCTAGCATGTAAAAGTCACATCTGGCCAAGATCTTCAGCAAATCATCTTAGAGCAATGCTACAATTTTGTTTGTGTGAATGTAAGTAGTCAATACAAGTGATTGAATGTACTTGAGAATCTGTGTGAATGTAATGTGGAAGAGTACTTAGTTTTCTTGATTCTTAAATATTTAAGATTTTGATAGGTGAGTTGTATTACTCAATATTTATTTCAATATGCTATTTTTGTCTTTTGAAATAAGGAAATAACGTTTTCTTACAACCTAGTTCCCATAATGAGAAGAGAGTGATATTTCTTTAGACAGTATTTTCAAGTTTCTGATAAAAATTAGATAAAAAGACAGGTTTGAATTAATGAATTCTTTAAATTTTAATAGCTATAATCTTATGGGTATCAGCATTGTTTGAAAATTTAAAATTAAGCTTGATAGATATTTTGAATGTTTAAATATTTAAAAGCTCTGCATTTTTCTCCTTGAATTAACTCTTAAATCACTTAACTTCTTTTCACTTTCTTTTATTTTTCTGGTCTTTCAGGTTATGACCTCTGATTTTGAAGAAACCCAGAGGTTACTGAATATGCTGGAAGAGAGTAATCTTTCCATTTTATATCCTGTTGTGGTTATTTCAGTAAGTTAATTAATTCACTTTTCAACTTATGCTTTTTTCTTTGAAATTGAACTTTTCTTTTTAACAAAATTTCACCCAACTTAAATCGAACTAAACCTAAATGAAGAAATTCTTCTTGGTGGATTCTTGAATGTACTTTCTCGCTCTGACTTCTCTAACTGCAGGTACTTAGTATTTCAATTATTTGGTTGAACTGACAGGTTTGAAAAACAATTTAATTCAACCTAGCAAAAATTTCATGTCTTTTCCTTCATTTGAATTGCAGAGTTTATTGCTGAGTTGACCAGTTGTTTGGATAATGTGAAAGAACTTTATTGTAGTGTATCATCAGAGTGCCGTTAGAGAATAAATCCCAAAGATAAAAAAAAAAATGGGGAAAAATCATATCCAATAAAATACTCTTACTTTTTTTCATCTTCTCTGTCCCATGGACAGCAAAAGTAGAATGAACAACAAATGAGAGAGAAGTCCTAGAAAAATCACCCAGGAAAGTTTGAGAGATTTTTTTCTATGAAAGACTAAAGCTCTATGTTTAGTACAGAATTTACTTTTATTGGCTTTTAAAACTGTGAGGCAGAGAAGAATTTCAGAGAGCAAAACCGAGAAGTAATAAAATCAGAGCCCAGGCCTGAGGAACCAGCTGATAAGAATCTGCAGTCAGCAGCATTGCTGAGGGAAGGGATTCCAAACATGAAGTTCTCGAAACAATTGCTTAGCAGTTGCTGAATTCTAATGCTCAGGCCTGTCCCATAGTGTGGAAATTTACCTTTTGTTAGGTGAGATTATTAATACAGAATAAAGAAAATTTGCACTAAAAATAAGTAGCTGTCAACAAAGCCGTGCATGTAGAATTGAATTAGCAGTTGGGGGAAGTTTGATTATTTCATGGGCCTGCTGTATTTGACTTCATGCCCTAAAGGTGAGTTCCACAATTGCTGCTGACTGTGGAAATCCAAATTCCTCATGTGACTGATTTTAACAGAAATATGGATGTTTTCATTGAGATTTTTAGGAACATCAGGAAGTGTTCCCAGTGCTGGAGGTATCTAATGCTCTATAGGATGGAGATAAAGTCAAAGTTCTGTTTGGCTCCCTGTTCGTCTCTCCATGTTCACTTGCTTAGAAATTTCATTCATATCAACTCTTTGGCCAGCTCTTTTGTGATCCCATGGATTGTAGCCCACCATGCTCCTTTGTCCATGGAATTTTCTAGATAAAACTACTGGAGTGGATTGGCATTTCCTCCCCCAGGGGATCTTCCTGACCCAAGGATCAAAACTGCATCTTCTGTGTCTTCTGCCTTGGAAGGCAGATTCTTTACTTCTGAGCCACTGGGAAGCCTCATTTGTATCATGTACCCAGATACTCTTCTAAAGAGGCAGAATGGTACTGTAGAGAGAGGAAAGACTTGAATTCAGAATACCTCGTTTCTTTGGTCAAGTGACTTCACTTTTTTGAGACTTGCTTTCCTCCTTTTAGAAATGAGGCTACTATAGCCCTACTTTATTGTCAGGGTTAAAATGATTAAATATAGTTCATGTTACAGTCTTGGGCCTTTGGCAGCCATGCAGTGTTAGTTTCATTTAATAGCCTAGCTCCTGCTCTTTCCAGTTTGGATGAGATGAATCAAAGCTCACTGCTGCTGCTCTAATCTGATTCCTGAGCTTCAGTTCTACATTGTTCAGCATTTTATTAGGTACTTCCATTTGAGTACTTGACTGTCCTCTCACAGCTAGCGTATCAGATCTATCACAAAACACATTCCCCATCAATTGACTTCTCTTAGCAGCAGTACAATTGTGCCAGTTGCCCAGGTGGGAATCTGTGTCATCACTGAATTTTCCTCTCCTCCTTTCCTCTGCCTCTCTTAATCAAATACACACACATTTCTCTCTTTCTCTCTCTCTCTCAAAGTTTTTAAATTGTTAATTCTTATAGTTTATTGCTTTTCTTTTTTTCATAGCTATTTGTAAGGCCTCCTCAGACAACCATTTTGCCTTTTTGCATTTCTTTTTCTTGGGAATGGTCTTGATCCCTGCCTCCTGTACAATGTCACGATGGGCATCTGGCCCCATCACTTCATGGCAACTAGATGGGGAAGCAATGAAAAGAGTGACAGACTTTATTTTTGGGCTCCAAAATCACTGCAGATGGTGACTGCAGCCAGGAAATTAAAAGACGATTACTCCTTGGAAGAAAAGTTATAACCAACATAGATAGCATATTATAAAGAAGAGACATTACTTTGTCAACAAAGGTCTGTCTAGACAAAGGTATGGTTTTTCCAGGAGTCACGTATGGATGTGAGAGTTGGACTATAAAGAAAGCTGAGCGCAGAAGAATTGATGCTTTTGAACTGTGGTGTCGGAGAAGACTCTTGAGAGTCCCTTGGACTTCAAGGAGATCCAACCAGTCCATCCTAAAGGAGATCAGTCCTGGGTGTTCATTGGAAGGACTGATGCTGAAGCTGAAACTCCGATACTTTGGCCACCTGATGCAAAGAACTGACATTTGAAAAGACCCTGATGCTGGGAAAGATTGAAGGCAGAAGGGGACAACAGAGGATGAGATGGTTGGCGTCACCAACTCAAAGAACATGAGTTTGAGTGAACTCCAGGAGTTGGTAATGGACAGGAAGGCCTGGCATGCTTCGGTCCATGGTGTTGCAAAGAGTCGGACATGACTAAGCCACTCAACTGAACTGGCAGTTTATTGCAACAATTGTATCTCAATCTAAGTCCTATGTATTACTTCCATACGTATTTGAATTCAGTTTTCTGTTGATCTCTGTAAAGTTCCATTTCATCCTAGTAAATGCTAGATATTTTTGGCTACCTAGCATTCTTTATCAAGCTAAGGGAAAAGATGGACAGTCTTCTACTTAGGAAGGAAACATCTACAAGAACTAGCTTTATTTTTATTTTTTTTTTTATTTAAGTTGCATTTTCTGGTGTTTTCTTTATTCAGGTTTTCACACTGGTTTCTTAGACATAAACTCTGTTCCAGGATCAAATGTGGAGAGAGTATGTGAAATGCTGTAAGTTCAGTCACAGTTGCTGGGTTTTGCATTTAATTCTTAGACGAGGCAAAAAGTTCCAACATGGTTAAAGGAATTCATGCATTGTACACCATGAAGTATGAGACCTACCTTAAAATTTTTTTCTGAACTATTCTATATAAATGTTATTTACAAATCAAACACAGAAATCAGTGCTTTGTCCAGGCAATGTTTTCTTTTCTTTTCTTTTTTTTTTAATTTAATTTTATTTTTAAACTTTACAATATTGTATTAGTTTTGCCAAATATCAAAATGAATCTGCCACAGGTATACACTTGTTCCCCATCCTGAACCCTCCTCCCACCTCCCTCCCCATACCATCCCTCTGGGTTGTCCCAGTGCACCAGCCCCAAGCATCCAGCATCGTGCATCGAACCTGGACTGGCAACTCGTTTCATACATGATATTATACATGTTTCAATGCCATTCTCCCAAATCTTCCCACCCTGAAAGCTATGGTACATATACACAATGGAGTATTACTCAGCCATTAAAAAGAATACATTTGAATCAGTTCTAATGAGGTGGATGAAACTGGAGCCTATTATACAGAGTGAAGTAAGCCAGAAAGAAAAATACCAATACAGTATACTAACCCATATATATGGAATTTAGAATGATGGTAACGATAACCCTGTGTATGAGACAGCAAAAGAGAACTAGCTTTAGGATAGTATTTTTATAAGTCAGTTTACCATAAAAATTGTACATTGTTCACTTTCACTCTGTAATATTTGCTTACCCACTATTTTCCCATTGTATAGGTAGAGTCAGCATGGTGATATTAGGGTTATTATTAAACTTCATAGGAAAATGTCGTAAGAACACATCTAGAATCTGAATCCTTGGGCTGGAGCAAACCACTGGAAAGGTAAAGGATGCTGCCTTCTTTGAGAGCCAAGTAAATTGTCACCAGATTTTTGAATTGTCCTGTGAATGATTGTTAAAGGCTTCATCTGTTTTCCTTCTGATGCTCCTTTGCCTCCAAATTGTCAAAAGGCCACTTGAGTTTCCCTGTGACTTAAAATTTGGCAGAGCCATTCAAATATTCCCCAAATAAATATCAATAGCTGTGCAGAAAATATTATAGTTGTAAAATAAAAGAGTATAGATATCTGGGGACATAATTTTCACATTAAAGAGAAAAATATATACACACAGGTAGATACAGTGTGTGGGTATGTAAGTATAAATATATATGCAGACATATGTACATATATATGTAATTGAAAAGATATTATGTGAACCTTTTTTTTTTTTCAATTACACATATATGTATTGTTGTTGTTCAGTCTCTCCGTCACATCCAACTCTTTGCGACCCCATGGATTGCAGTATGCCAGGCTTCCCTGTCCTTTACCATGTCCCAGAGTTTGCTCAAACTCATGTCCATTTAATCATGATGAGTGATGCCATCCAACCATTTCAGCCTGTGTTGTCCCCTTCTCCTCCTGCCTTCAGTCTTTCCCACCATCAGGATCTTTTCCAATTCGTCAGCTCTTTGCATCAGGTGGCCGAAGTATTGGAGCTTCAACTTCAGCATCTGTCCTTCCAATGAATATTCAGGACTGATTTCCTTTATGATTGACTGGTTTGATCTCCTTGCAGTCCAGGGGATTCTCAAGACTCTTCTCCAACACCAGAGTTCATAAGCATTAATATATGTATGCTGCTGCTGCTGTTGCTGCGTTGCTTCAGTCATGTCCAAATCTTTGCCACCCCATGGACTGCAGCCTACCAGGCTCCTCTGTCCATGGGATTTTCCAGGCAAGAGTATTGGAGTGGGTTGCCATTGCCTTTTCCGCAATATACGTATATATGTCTGCAAAAGATATTATATGAACCACCTTTTGGCTTCTGTGGTGGCTCAATGGGTACAGAATCCACCTGCAATGCAGGAGACACAGGAGATGTGGGTTTGATCCCTGGGTAAGGAAGATTCCTTGAAGGAGGAAATGACAACCCCACTCCAGTATTTTTGCGTGGGAAATCCCATGTGTAGAGTAGCCTGGCAGCCTACAGTCCATGGGTCACAAGAGTTGGACATGACTTTGCAATCCACCGTTATGTGAACCAGGCAGCTCCGAGGCTATGGTGTGTCTACTTTGCTTCTATCTGAATTACTTCTCTAGAAGATTAAACCATGACAAAGAGTACCTTACCATGGGTTTTTTTTTTTTTTTTTTTCTATAAGGCTTTTGTTAAGTACTCTTAAGTTCTAAGAATAGTCCATTCCTTTGCTTCCCTCAACTGATAGATTTTATTCATTAGAAAATAAATGCAAAATGACAATTAGAGTCATAGAAAAGTATCTCCAATTTTATTCTGGGACAGTGTGATTCAATGGTTATTGAATCCATGTGTAGAAAATGGCAACCCACTCTAGTATTCTTGCCTGGAAAATTCCATGGACAGAGGAGCCTGGTGGGCTATAGTCCCTGAGGTTGCAAAGAGTCAGATATGACTCAGTAGCTGAGCACAGAGCACATTGTAAATGGTTACAGTCCTATTTTGTCTGGCTGAAATTTAGTACAGGATTCCTTTTTTCTGTAGAAAGGTTTATCAACTTTAATTTTCAGTCCATCTGAAGAGGGGAAGACTTGGTAGGAATCAGCTAGATGAAAAGTAAAATTGTGGTTGAGTAGGTGTTTGTGAGAGCTTTTCAACTAAGAGACTATCTAGTTAAGGTTGTTGTTTGCAGTGTCATCATGTTTTACTGTATACGGATGAGTATGCAGAAGAAACAGAACTGAAGGTCAGTTTAGCTGGGACATTTGTTTGGTGAAAACATTAGGTCATGTTCTCAGTGCTAAAAAACTGACGTCAGACCTACAGAATTGATGAAGCCCACATGTCTCTTCTATTATATTCTCATGTAGACACAGACAGTATTTTTGGAATTCCCTGTTAGCTGTCATTCAGTAGTCATTCCAAAGGTATATGTGGCTTCCTTCATCTGGAGCTTCATCTGGAGTATTTACCTCTTGGAGGGAGCTAACTACTAAAGGAATGGATAGGTAATGGTGCTGGGTTCTAAGTATTTAGGATGATTCAGTTCAGTTCAGTCGCTCAGTCGTGTCTGACTCTTTGTGACCCCATGAATCGCAGCATGCCAGGCCTCCCTGTCCATCACCAACTCCCGGAGTTCACTCAGACTCACGTCCATCGAGTCAGTGATGCCATCCAGCCATCTTATCCTCTGTCGTCCCCTTCTCCTCCTGCTCCCAATCCCTCCCAGCATCAGACTCTTAGGTTTTATTTTTATTTTTTTAAGATTTCACATAGTTCTGCAGGAGTCTTGGTTTTTCAAAGATTAACTTCTCCCTGGCATTTATGAAAGCAAAATGAGTTAGGGAATACTTAGTGTAGGAGGGTTTTGTTATTTAAGATAAACTGGCACAGGTAGAGGCTGCTGCTTTAAGATCTATGTAAAAAAAGGAACAAAATTTTAGCATGAAGAGTAGGACAAGTACTTGGGGTTTTATTTTGGAAGAACTAAGATATTTATTAAAATAATTTTGTCTTCTGTTTTTAAAATTTAGGTTATGTTTGCAAAAATAAACTTTTTTGAATGACCTTGTAAACATTTATATGGTAATATGTAATGACTTCCTTCAAGGACATCTTTGAATATTTTCAGTTTTTTAAAAAGTATTTATTACTTTTGTGTTCAAAATACTTTTTTGGACTATCTATTTGGTCATCCTGCTTATATTCATTTTATGTATTTTAAGTAGCCTAATTTTGCCAGGTTCTTAATTGTCGATGATGTTAGGCATGCATGCATGCTAAGTTGCTTCAGTCGTGTCCCCTCTGTGTGACCCTATGGACAGCAGCCCACCAGGCTCCTCTGTCCACAGGATTCTCTAGGCAAGAATCCTGGAGGAAGTTGCCATTTCCTTCTCCAGGATGATGTTAAGTATGATTTAAAGAGTTTAATCAATGTTAATTTGATCAACTTAGAAAACCTTTTGTTTTGGTAGGTATAACTTAATTGTAATTATAGTCAATTATTAGAATTTTCCAGATTTCTGTAGCCAACTGGAGAGTGACAGATGGCAAAAGAGGTGCCAGCATTAAAATGGGCAGAGATAGTGGGGCGGATCACTTTGTATGAATTCTCAGTGAGTCTGTGTGCCTTAGGATGGCATTTGTTATCCTATGCCACCTTTCAACTATGAGCCCCTAGGAACACATATTTGGATAATAAGCACATCTTGTACCAGTCTACTCTGTACCTGAAAGAAGAAAAAAATCTTTTCTAAACTAGAAACTGGTTGGCAAGAAGGAATTTAAAAAATTTAGATCCCTCTCTGTGTTTTGTAAGAAGAAAAAACTTATGAACAGTAAAAAAAAAAAAAAAAAGCTTTCTTTCATAAAGTTGTGTAGGAATTGTGTTTAAGAATCCTTCTCAGATGTGATTTCTGATGCTGTTTAGTCTATCACGTAAGTTATCAAGGGGCCAAGTTTTTTTATCCTGAGTTGACTGAAGTTTTTGTTAGCTTCTCTTTCTTGTGGTTACCAGGGAGTATATAGTACTGGTAGTACCTTTTTCAGATTGCAGCTGTCAAGAGAGTCATCTGCAAACTCTTTTTGGAATCATCCGAAATAGTAGCTTTCAACGTGGGACATGTTCATTTCTTTGTTTTCTACTCCTATTGTTTACTTTTATTCACTACTTACATAATGATAAATATTTAGAAAAGGCAATAAAATAAATTTGCTAAAATTTATTATGTTTATTAAAGTTTACTATTTTAATAAAGTAGCAAACTAGTAAAAGGTAAAGTCACAAAATTTCTGATATAAAAATCACTTCAAAAAAAAAAACCTACATAGGCTTTTACTTAAACTGTATAAGACACTAAAGTGCTAAGAATCTTGAATCATAGCCTGAATCTGCTTTGAAATTAATGATCAGAGAGGTATTTTTTTCCCCAACAATGGAAAAGATAGTTCAAGGAGACAGAACTAACCAAAGCAATTTTCCATCCAAGTTTATGTAAAGCCAGTTGTGAAACTGTCAAAAAAATATTTTCCAGGTCCAGAAAGTAAAATAGAGATTCTAATTTATTTGGATCTGGCAAGATTTTTATAAAACATTCTTTAATACCACTATCAGATGAGATTACGTGCATGCTTAGTCATTTCAGTCGTGTCTGACTTTGCAAACCCATGGACTTCAGCCTGCCAGGCTCCTCTGTCCGTGGGATTCTCCTGGCAGAAATACTGGAGTGGGTTACCATGCTCTTCTCCAAGGGATCTTCCCCACCCAGGAATCGATCCCAAGTCTCATGGCTCTCCTGCATTGCAGGCATATTCTTTACTGCTGAGCCACAGGGGAAGCCCCATCAGATGAGATTAAGGATAGTATATTATTACTTTCTGCATAAACATAGCTGATCATGTAATAGGCACTAGAGAAATGTTTAATTTTTAAAAGCAGAAGAAAATTAGCTACAAATCTAAATGGAAATTCAAAATTGAGAAACCAAGCAAACTCTTTAATTTTACTTGATAGAACAGTTTATCACTTTCCAGAGCAAAAATTTTATGGTAATTATCTGGATGATTACTGTAGGACTCTACTTTCCTCTGACAGTGCAGCCAGTCATTTTATTGGTGCTGTAGAAAAGATAGGAATCTTTTCATGAATTTACTTAAGCAAAAAACATAAATTCCCATATGGAATTTTAATGCTTTGAAAAACATAAATAAACTTTCAAAAGTGCCTAATTTAGTTCTGGTTCTCAGGAAGTAGCTTATTGACATAACAGATCAGAATACATGATCTTTAAAATACTTCAAAATGTTTAATATTTGAACATGTCAGCAAATAAAAAAAAATAGAAAGCCAACATCAATCGACACTTGATACATTCACATCTGGGGAACTGTCACAGATGTAAATTGTTTCCAGAAGGTTCCACGCTCACCAGGGGCAGAGCCAGGAACAGAATCAATCCAATGTGCAGTTTATCATATACACTTGTTACTCTTATGCTCTCATGAATGTGTTAAATAATAAGATGGAAAAAGATTAAAAATACACATATACCCAAATATATGTGTTTAACATTTCTTCCTAATAAAGAACAAATGACAATTGGAAAAACATATTGATTCCTTCTTTTAAATGCTAGTAGTTTCTTACTTTAGCTTCACAGGGTACTGATCCTTTATTGAAGTTAAGTTATAAAAATCTGTGATCTTGTTAAATTTCTTAACAGAACCTATCATGTATATTTTTCACTTTCACTTCTTGTTCTATATAGTTCATCCTGTTAACCCTACAACTACCGGACTAAGAAGATGTGAGACGTGTTTTTTGTTAAGAAGATTTATTTTTGAGGTAAAATTTCTTACAAGACAAACAGAGAGAGCACTTCCTATTGTAATTCTTCCTGCCTCCATCTTGGGTTTGCTTTTCCCCAGGCACAGTTTACCCTTGAACAATGTTGATTTGAACTGTGCAGGTCCACTTGTGCGGATTTGTTTCAGTAGTTAAATGCTGTAATGCTGCACCATCCTACCTGGTTGAATGTGTGGATGCTGAGGAACTATGGGATAGAGGAGGAATCACGTATTTGGAGGGTGGACTATAAGTTATGTGTTGATTTTCAACTATACAAAGGGTTGGCACCCCTAACTCCCACATTTTTCAAGAACCAGCTATGTATGTTTCAGGTCTCTATTTATATTTATTTTTGAATCGATTTGTGTGTGTGTGTGTTTGAGTGTTTAGTAGCCAATGAATAACCTAGGGATTCAGCCCAATTCCCCTTTCTACTCCTTTCTTAGTGAAAACTGAAAGTGTTAGTCACTCAACTGTGTCTGACTCTTTGCAAGCCCATGGACTGTAGCCCGCCAGGCTCCTCGGTCCATGGAATTCTCCAGGCAAGAATACTGGAGTGGGTAGCCATTCCCTTTTCCAGGGGTTCTTCCCAACCCAGGGATCAAACCCAGGTCTCCCATATTGCAGGTAGATTCTTTACTCCTTTCTTAACCATGTTGCTCTTGTAGCCTTATGGATACCTTGATATTTTCCCTTAGAAAATTCTAACTTTATCATGTTAAATGTTTATGATGTCATCAGTTTAGATACAGTCAAGTTTTCTCTCTCAGGTTTATACACAGCTTCTGTGGTAAAAGTGCAATCACTTCCACAGAATTCTTCAAATGTTTTCATTTGTTGTCTTTGTATATAGTGAGTCTCAGGTGTTTCCTGTCTAAATCAATAATAAAATCTAAATAAATACTAGTTTAAAATACCTTTAGAACCTTTTAGCAATTTCAGTCATGATGGGATTCATGTCTAACACAAAGATGAGAAATGATGAAGTCATTCTTGTAGGAGGTGTTGAATAGAAAGAATTGACTGTTTTTTTAAGTTTTAGGAGATATTTGCTTCTGGCCAAATGGTTACTGGAAAGTTTGTGTTATGGGGTATGGAAATTACCTAAGATTAATTGTGATGGACGTGTAACTTGTGATGTATAAAGAACTGATTCTCACAGGACATACTTTCTGGTAGTCTTTCTTTTAATGAATAAAGGTTGTTTATTTTCAGATAGAATGATGTTCCAATGGATGTACAAATAGAATGAATTCCAGAGGACTTTTGCTTGGTTTTCTGATTAATTTTTTTTTTTTTTTATTGATTAACTACAGGGTTTTGGAGTCACAATTTAATTACCTGTTTTAAGTAGTTTACTAAAGTTGGTCAGATGAGCAAAGTTGTTTGTGAATTTATTTGGTGCTGCTATTCTAGTAAATGAGTTTATAGAATTTAACATGAAATGCACAGGAGCAAAGTAAATGAAAGTAGCCGCCTTTATTAAGAGGCTTACATGAATTTTATCTCTTGAAAAGGAAATTAACAATTGGTTTTGTCATTCAGTTTTTCAAAAAATATGCCTGGGGATTTCTTTTATTAGATTTGTGTGTGTGTGTGTGTGTGCACGCACTGGATTCTGTTTTAAACAGTGGAAATGGCCTTTAGTTTATGTTATGCTATTTCTTTACAAAGATGGGACCAAATGTATTTCAGTATCATTCATTATTTTAAAATTACATGTCATACTTCAGTAATTAATTATAAATTAACTAATACAGATGTTAATATGAACATAGCCAAACCTGGCTTTGTTTATAATATCTAATAAAATTTTACTTCATGGAGAAATATAAATTATACTGTTATAAGGGAGATGTTGAATAGAAAGAATTGGCTTTTAAGTTCTAGATTTTTGGTGTGGTAAAGAAGTGAACTTGGAGTGTTATTAAGGTACAAGTATTAGATGAGTAAATAACATACCTATTGACCTTGCCAAGTTATTTCATGTCTGTGAACTTCAGGGCAGAATTTTTATTTGTAAAAGAATGGGATGTGCTTGATTGCATCTAAGTAGTTTCTCTTTCTAAAAGTATTGTCTATACTACAGGATTTTATGACATCTTTTTACTTTTGTATGATCCACAGTGGATGTCTTTTACATAAAGATATGGTAGAGCAATTTTGGATGATTATAGTCATGTTCCCCACTCCAGTACTCTTGCCTGGAAAATCCTGTGGACGGAGGAGCCTGGTGGGCTACAGTCCATGGGGTCGCTGAGTGTCAGACAGGACTGAGACTTCACTTTCACTTTTCACTTTCATGCATTGGAGAAGGAAATGGCAACCCACTCCAGTGTTCCTGCCTGGAGAATCCCAGGGACAGGGGAGCCTGGTGGGCTGCCATCTATGGGGTCACACAGAGTTGGACACAACTGAAGCGACTTAGCAGTAGCAGCATAGTCATGTTAAATATGAATCAGGTGGTAGGATATTCCTTTTTTGAGCGATTATTGATCGCTCTGTACTTTAATCCTTATCACAAGACTCATGGAGTTTTAAAAATGGTTTCTCTTGTATTTATTTCTCTCTTATTTATCTTCCTGTTCTCATTATCTGGCTTTTTAAAAAAATTGGGTTAAGTCTAGCCCTTCTGTTTTGTCACCTACCCCTCTTTTTTTTTTTTTTTTTGTCTCTTTAACAAGAGTTGCAAGATTAATTTTTCTCCCCATCTCTCAAGAAATCTGTCCCTCCATGTGTAGCCAGCTCCTGCCAGAAAGTGATTTCATAATCATTAAAACTCACACTAGTGCTGTTTCGTACGAATTCATTTTAAACTTGCTTTAAGTGCTGTCTAGGTAGTGCCTTAGGGCTTCTCTGGTGGCTCAGTGGTAAAGAACCCCCCTGCCAGTGCAGGAGCCGTGAGTTTGATTCATGGATTGGGAAGACCCCCTGGAGAAGGAGATGGCAGCCCACTCCAGTATTCTTGCCTGGAAAATTCCATGGACAGAGGAGTCTGGCGAATTACAGGCTATAGTCCATGGGGTCACAAAAGAGTTGGACAGGACTTAGTGACTAAAAAAAAAAAAAAAGTTAGCACTTTACAGGGAACTATCCTACTCTCTTGATTAATTAATTGCTTAATATAAATTCATATAACATTAATTGAATATCTCTGTCAGGTATTTTGACATATGTGTAGCTTATTTGGTAACATGTTTAAAAACTACATCTTTAGAAATGAGGAATTTCCATATGTGCTAATTTTCTAGATTTTATTAAGTAAGGTAATAATTTTGTTTTGGTATTTTTGTTTTTGTAAATGAAGATTCCTAATAATAAGAAATTAATTAAATGATGGAAATTAGCCTAGAAAGTGACCCAGTGGCTGGGAGGTCACAGGACCCTGGTCACTATCTGTCTGCTACCCCAAGGTAAGAACTTTAACTTGGTCTGTTTGAGAAAGGGGCAGTTTAGTCCAGAGTAGAATGTCAGGATAGATCTTAAGTATAAGGGAGAAAGCTGAAATTTGAAAACTGATATTTGAGTGAGGTCTGAGTTTCTGAGGACTAAGAGGAAGAGCATTTCTATTTGGAAACAGTAGCACACAGAGTGGTTTGACTGGAAAGAGCCAGCATGTCAGAAGCAGAGAATGAGTTACACATTGGGGAGAGTTGTGATGTGAACTACACAGGCGCAGGTCAGGTTTGAGCTGTAACGGAGCGCTGCACAGTGGAGAGTGATGTCATCAGCTCTACGCTGTGTTCATCATTTTGGATGCAGCACAGAGAATGGGCTGAAGTGGTCCAGGGGGATTCCTTGGTGCCTTTGACTTCATTTAGAGGCTATGGCAATGAGTCTCAAAATTAATGGTGGTGGCTAGGACTAGGGGAGTTGTACAGTGAATGGGCAGAAGTGATACAATCAAGATATATTTAAGAGATAGAAGTACTAAGGTTTAGTGAATAGGGGCTTCTCTGCTGGCTCAGATGGTAAAGAATCTGCCAGCAGTGCAGGAGACCCAGATTTGATCCCTGGGTCAGGAAGATCCCCTGGAGAAGGGAATGGCTCCCCACTCCAATACCCTTGCCTGGAGAATTCCGTAGACAGAGGAGCCTGGTGGGCTACATACAGTCCATGGGGTCACAAAGAGTCGGACATGATTGAGTAACACTTTCACTTTTTTTCTTTAATAAGAAAGGCAGTATAATCTCCAATTTTATGTGATGTGAAATTGAGTGAATAAAAGCAAAATAGGTGTCGTTAGAGAAGGATTTTTTGCTTTGTTTCTGAAAGCTGAATAGGCAGATGATTTATCATGAATTTGTTGGCAGAAATAATTGGAAAGATTTCACTCATGTCCAAAAGCTTTCCAGGCGTTTGTGTGTTGGTGTTTTATATGTGTGTGTGTGTTTGTACAGAAGTTATTAATCCTAAAACCTACTTGAGAAGGCATGCCACTTTCCTCCAAGGTCTCCTTAATAGTAGAATTGTGATAGAATTCAGGTTATAGGCACAATTTAAAATATCTTTCATATTATAATGCTTTTGCCAAGTCTTTTATAGTGTTTGTATGATGTGTCATGTTTTTTTCAAAATTTTCTCTGTTCTAATGCTATATATTCTGAGAAAAAGCAAAAACAATAAAACAAATTCTTGTCTGTGGTTTGCTTCATTAGAGACAGGAAGATGGTAAGAATATTCCCAAGCCTATACACTGTTCCCTTGGGATGAAAATCTATAGCTACCTACAAATAGATTACTTTGGCGGTTTTCTAGAAACTCAACAGTTCTTTTATTGAAAGAATGAAAAGATGATGGAATCAGTGAAAAAAGCTTCTTGTTCCAAACATGCTTTGGCTTGAACGCTACTTGCAATAAGTTTATATGTGAACCTTTTGAAAAGTATAGTATGATTCAATTTTCCAGGCACCACAGGTTTTATTTTATGGGATTCTGAAGTTGATACTCACTGTAGTCAAGTGCTGGGATATTTTATCCACTGGTACCTGCTAAAGTAGAATGAACTAGTGTTGCCAAGATAATTCTAGTGTCAGTAATGGAAAATTCTTACTTTGGAATGACAGGATTGTTAAGTCTGCATCTCTCTTCTGAGTACTGTATTATCCCCATTTCTTGATCCTTTCAGAAATAACTGTACCTGTCTTTTTGAAAAACTTAATGTGTTTATGGTAATAACTGAGTTCTTAGATTTTGGCTCAACCAATGAGAATATAACTGATCTTGTTTTTCTTGTTCTTCCCATTTGTAAGAAATGCAACACTCACTACATTTATAATTCTCAGAACCCAACTCTCACCCCAAATATGGCCTGTTAATACATATTAATAGTGTAATTATGTTAATAATAACAGACACATTGAATGTTTGAAATAATGAGTCATCATCCTTTTCTTTTAAAATAAATGATCCCATTTAATCCTCAGAGCAGCCCTAAGAGTTGATTATCACAGATGTTATTATCCTCAGTTCAAGAATAAGTGCTGTGCTCATTTCACTTTATCACATGACGTTTGTCAGGGATGTCAATACTTGCCCTTTTGAGTAGCAAGAAGTTGTTAAAGAAGCAAAGGATCTTAGAAATTGTTTAGTAGAATACTCTCATTTTACAAGAGATAATTGGGCCATTTTCTTTCCTTTGATCCAAGGTCAGTTTTTTATATTAGGTATGGCAGGTTTTTCTTGTAAAGTTTTAGTTGCTCAGTTGTGTCCGACTCTGTGACCCCATGAACTGTAGCCTGCCAGGCTCTTCTGTCCATGGAATTCTTCAGGCAAGAATACTGGACCCCTGTGGTCTTGGTTGCAACCACTCCACTCTGCTGTAGAGCAAAAGCAGCCATAGACATACGTGCCATAGGTATTTGACAGAGAGGTCAAAGAATGGGTGTGGCTGTGTTTCTGTAAAGCTTCATTCACAGAAAACAGGCAGGAGGCTGGAGACCCATGGGCTATAGTTTCTTGAACTTTGGCTTATATTTTCAATCTGAAATGATCTATTTGCCACCATTACTTAGTACCTTTATGAAAAATAGCTGTTTGACCTTCTTTAATGGGGCTTTCCAGGTGGTGCTAGTGGTAAAGAATCCACCTGCTAATGCAGGAGATGTAAGAGATGTGGGTTTGATCCCCAGGTCAGGAAGATCCCCTGGAGGAAGGTACAGCAACCCATCCAGTTTTGTTGTCTGGCGAATCCTATGGACAGAGGAGCCTGGTGGGCTGTGGTCCCTGGGGTCACAATCAGATACAATTGAAGTGACTTAACATGCACCACTTTCTTTACTAGACATATACTCTCTGGGTCTGGTCACCAAGTCTCATGATGTAAAGTATTACTTATGTGCCAATTCCTACGTTTTTGCATCTAATCGTCATTATTCCTTCACTTTGACATGTGCAAAATGTTAAGTGCATGATGTTTAAAAAGTTTGAATTCATCTTCTTCCCTCCAAGAACTGCTCCTCCCAAAAGTGTCTCTTTTTTTTTCAGTTTTGACCTCATCATAGCTAACATTCAGTTCAGTTCAGTCACTCAGTCGTGTCCGACTCTTTGCGACCCCATGAATCGCAGCATGCCAGGCCTCCCTGTCCATCATCAACTCCCGGAGTTCACTGACACTCACGCCCATCGAGTCAGTAATGCCATCCAGCCATCTCATCCTCTGTCGTTGCCTTCTCCTCCTGCCCCCAATCCCTCCCAGCATCAGAGTCTTTTCCAATGAGTCAGCTCTTCGCATGAGGTGGCCAAAGTACTGGAGTTTCAGCTTTAGCATCATTCCTTCCAAAGAAATCCCAGGGCTGATCTCCTTCAGAATGGACTGGTTGGATCTCCTTGCAGTCCAAGGGACTCTCAAGAGTCTTCTCCAACACCATAGTTCAAAAGCATCAATTCTTTGGTGCTCATTGCAAACCTACAGACTCTCCTTGTCAGGAAGGAAATTTTTTTCCCTGTATCCTTATAGATTCTTTTGCCTGGTCTAATATTTGACACAGGCAGATTAACAGAAGGAAAAAAAATAATTTTTTATGAACAAGGGTCTCAAGAGTGATCAATGCAGGCTGTTGATATGCCCTTTTAGACAAAAAAATAATAGTAATACATTTATGAAGAACTGACTAGACAAAGAAACAGTCTTGAACACTAATGAGTGAAAACACTAAGCAGAGCCCATGGGCCCTGAATCCCCCGTCTCTGGCTGTGAGGGTGTCTCTCTTCTTCCTGGTGCAGGGAAGGTAGGTTCCACCCGGGAAATTGATTTCCCGCTTTCAGGGGGACATAGAGGAGGGTCAGAGTGTCCTGTACCCATTGTTTCTCAAGTAACTTTAATTCATAACAATCAGTATGTCAAAGTGGTATATTTTGGGGTGACCTGCCCTGAATCCCATCATCATCTGAACCTTCCAGACGCTCCTCATCCCCTCTTGGACAAAACTCAGTCAGATCATACAGCCTTAGTCTGGTTGGCTCTTGCTTAATTTTGGCATCCTGATTCTTCTTCCTTCACTGAGCAGTTTGCCCTCAGGTAATCTGAGCTACTCTAGTTCTGTACAGTACCATGTTACCTGACGCATCTTTGTTTACCCTGGTGAGGTTTTCTACCTGAGAGACCATTTTTCTAGTGCTTGCTTGACTCCTATTATCCATAAAGCACGAGTGACAATATTTCCTCTTGGAATTCTTCCTTTACACTCGTGTGCTCCCTTTTCAAGACAGCTTGTGTAGGCATTCCGAAATGTTTATTAACTTGAACTTGCCTTGACATTTTCACTTAAAAATATAGGCAAATGAAAACAGAATCAGTTATTCTTCCAAATTCAAAGTATTATGACGGACTTTTGTAGTGGTTTGCCCCAATGCATAGGGTGCCTTTACTTGTGAACTCCAAAAATAACTTCTTAAAAAAATCAGAAAATGCTGATCTAAGTGGCCTGCAGACAGTCTTAATAATAATTGTTGCTTAAGCAGTAATAAGCTTTACCATGTAAGATGAAATTTTGACAAGACAGTAAAATGTATAAAGGTAATGTACTAAACTCAGTGAAATCACATACCTTTTTGTTTAACTTCTTCAGTGATTTTTATTTTCTGTCAATTTTTCTCAGTTTTCTCCAACAGAAAAATATATCAATAAATAAATGAAGAGTTAAATGCTTCAGATAATACTAGCTAAACAAATCAGTCCTTCATATTATGATTGCTTTTAACTTTTGGTCCTTAGAATTTGTTACAGATGATATAGATGTTCCTTAAGTTAATTGTAGTTGTATATAATGCTTCAGATGATTGAAACATAATACAGCAGTGACAGAATTATATCCTTAGAAGAAAATCAATCTTGTGAAATAATCTGAAAAAAATGTTCATTTTATGATTTTTTAAATGTTTTAAAGTTATACTAGGTTTTTATATTGACTGCTTAAAACATGAGGTTCTTATTCCATTACTTTGATCTTTTTAAATAAGGATATGAAAAAAATGGTACACAAATATAAACTATTTACTGGTAATATAAAACTCATTTACTTTTTAATTCATTGAATCATTAGAATTTTGAAACTTCTTGTATAGTTAGTGTTTTAATGCAAAGTACTATTTTATTTTATTTACTACCACTTTTTAAATGCCATTATTTCCCAACCTACTAGCTTTGCTGCTATTTTATTAAGATTTACAAATAAGTTATTAGGCATTTGCTCTGAATTTCCATGATTGCTTAAAACTTAATTAGTTTCTATTCATCAGAATTATGACTTGAATTTCATCGTGGCATTGATTTAAATTTATTCTAAAATGAAGTGATTCATTATTAAAAACTTGTTCTTTTTTCTTTTTATGAGTACAATTTATTAAAGTAATTTTCATTAATAGAATTCATGTAGTTCATAAGTAGTTGAAGTGAGATGAAAGTTTTTCTGAAGTTTTGGGGTTTTTTTCCCTAATCCATAAGATAAACTCTCACTTTGATCTGTATCATATTGGCTAGTTTTATTGGTTATTAGATTTCCCTCATAGTGCTTTTGAAAAGTGATGTTTTGAAGATGTTGGACTTCATTCACACAATTTACTTTTCTGTACACACATGTTGATAATTTTTGTAGTATCTATTGTGTGGATTCAAGGAACCTCTTTCTATCTACCAATTATTTCTAACTCAATTATTTGATAATTACCAGAACTTTAATTTTGACCAACCTTCCTTCTACTTTGGTGGCCATTAAGCAATGTGTTACTTTGATATATACTTGAGCTCCACAAATTAACTTTTTTCTTAGTCAAATAAACAAAGAATCTTTCCTCTTCTACCACATATCCCGACTCCCTTCTCAGGCCTTCCTGTGAACATGGACTCCAAAATGAGATAGAAGTGTTAAATGTGATGTCATGGAGCATTCCTGATGTTTTAAAGAGTATTGTACATGATATTAACCGTTGTCCTTTAGTTAATGTACCTGTCTTCAGAGACAGGTGAAAACTCACAGTTGAAAATATAAAAAAGTAATTGGAGTTCACCGGGACCAGGGGTTTATTAAATGGTTTCTAAGACAAATATGAAGCATATGTAGAACTGAATGTAGATGACATGAGGCAAAGAGGCAAAAACTAAACTCTAAGTGCCAGAAATCTCACCCACCCACAAAGCCATGAAGTTACCCACATGTTAAATGTTTAAGCAGTTTACTATTTTATAGCAGTGAATTTGCTACCTTAAAAAAATAAAAGATGAAATTACATTTTATTTTGGGTGGGGGATAGGAAGACAGCCTTATCTTTGTTATGTATACATGAAAAAGAACATTTAGAAATGGCATCCTCACTGGTTAATATTGTTCTTACTATAATTTAAATGTGGTAAGTAAGTGAATGGTTCAAGAAGAGACCAAAGAATATTTCCTTGGTGGAAATTTAAGCACATTTGCAGAACTCAACCTAGATAAAATGTTCTGCTGTATTTCAGTGGATACAAGCCTGTCCAAACTGTAAGTTTGTTTTATGAAGGCAAAACATTTATATTTCTCCAGTTATCATGACCATTTTTCAGCCTTATACTGCAGTTGTAGAAATCTGCCCTATTTTTAAAATTAAAAGTGATTGCATTGCAGCAACTGAATGTTTTTCTAGACCTCAGAAGTAGCTGGTGTATTTTAGAATTCAAAATTAGTAGCAGAGTGTTATGTATATGCTTAAATTTTATGTTATTGGTGTTAGGAAGTGTATCTGCTGGAGATTATCTTCTGGTTTTCATGATGCCATCAGGTTTTCTCACGTGGTGAAAGAGAGTTTTGAGATGCATCCTATTTCTTTGTGCTCAAATTTTGTCAACCTGAAAATCACTGCTGATGGTGACTGCAGCCATGAAATTAAAAGATGCCTGATTCTTGGAAGAAAAGCTGTGCCAAAACTAGATTGAGTGTTAAAAAGCAGAGATGTCACTTTGCCAACAAAGGTCTGTAGAGTCAAAGCTATGGTTTTTTCCAGTAGTCATGTATGGATGTGAGAGCTGGCCTGTAAAGAAGGCTATACACCAAAGAATTGATGCTTTTAAACTGTGGTACTAGAGGATTCTTGAGAGTTCCTTGGATAGCAAGGAGATCACACCTGTCAATCCTAAAGGAAATCAATCCTGAATATTCATTGGAAGGACTGAAGTTGAAGCTCCAATACTTTGGCCACCTGATGTGAACAGCTGACTTATTGGAAAAGACCCTGATGCTGGGAAAGATTTCTGACATGCAGAGAAGGAAGCAACAGAGAATGAGGTGGTTGGATGGTATCACCAGCTCCATGGACATGAGTTTCAGCAAACTCTAGGAGATGGTGAAGGACAGGGAGGCCTGGTTTGCTGCAGTCCATGGGGTCACAAAGAGTCAGACACAACTTAGCATCTGAACAACAACAAGGTCAATATCCTTATCTCATCCTTTAAAACTGACATGTTTAGCACATAGTAAGTATTCAGGAAGGGAGCTGTGTTTTTCTCCTATGTTTTACTACTTCATATCTTAAAGTTGCCCTGTAATTTAAGTACATGGTTTGTTGTTGTTCAGTCCTAAGTCATGTCCAGCTCAATGTGACCCCATGGACTGCAAAATGCCAGGCTTACCTGTCCTTCAGTATCTCCCGAAGTTTGCTCAGATGCATGTCCATTGAGTTGGTAATGCTATCTAACCATTTTATCCTCTGCTGCCTCTTCTCCCTTTGCCTTCAGTCTTTCCCAGCATCAGGGTCTTTTCCAAAGAGTCTTTGCATTAGGTGGCCAAAGTATGGGAGCTTCAGCTTCAGCATTAGTCTTTCCAATGAATATTCAGGCTTGATTTCCTTTAGGATTCACTGGTTTGATCTCCTTGCAGTCCAAGGGACTCTCAAGAATCTTTCCAGCACCACAATTCTTCGACACACTTCTTTGTGGTCCATCTCTCATAGCCATGACTACTGGAAAAGCCATAGCTTTGAGTATATGGACCCTTGTTGGCAAAGTGATGTCTCTGTTTTCTAATAAACTGTCTACATTTGTCATAGTTTTCATTCCAAGGACAAACATCTTTTAATTTCGTGGCTGCAGTCACCATCCAGTGACTTTGGAGCCCAGGAAAATAAATCTGTTACTGCTTTTAGTTTTTCCCCATTTATTTGACATGAAGTGATGGAACTGGATACCATGATCTTAGTTTTTTGAATGTTGAGTTTTAAGACAGCTTTTTCACTCTCCTTTTTCACCCTCATCAAGACGCTCTTTAGTTCCTCTGCACTTTCTGCCATTAGAGTAGTAGTATTTGCATATCTGAGGTTCTTGATATTTCTCCCGGGAATCTTGAATCCAGCTTGGGATTCATCCAGTCCAGTATTTCACATGATGTACTCTGCAAATAAGTTAAATGCTTATTTAACTTATAAATAAGGTGACAGGGTGACAATATACAGTCTTGATGTATGTTTTCTCAGTTTTGAACCAGTCCATTGTCCCATGTCCAATTCTAACTCTTGCTTCTTGACCTGCTTACAGGTTTCTCAGGATGCAGGTAATGTGGTCTGGTATTCCCATCTCTTGAAGAATTTTCCGCAGTTGGTTGTGATCCTCACAGTCAAAGGCTTTAACATAGTCACTGAAACAGAAGTAGATTTTTTTCTGGAATTCCCTTGCTTTCTCTATGATCCAGTGAATGTTGGCAATTTGATTTCTGTTTCCTCAGCCTTTTCTAACTGAGCTCGTACATCTGAAAGTTCTCTGTTCATGTACTGTTGAAGCCTAACTTGAAGGATTTTGAGCATTACCTTGCTAGCATGGAAAATGAGAGCAATGGTAGTTTGAACAGTCTTTGGCATTGCCCCTTCTTTGGCATTGAAATGAAAAGTGACCTTTTCCAGTCCTGTGGCCATGACTGAGTTTTCCAAATTTGTTGGCATATTAACTGCAGCATTTTAATAGTATCATCTTTTAGGATTTTCAGTAGATCAGCTGAAATTCTATCACCTCCTCTTGCTTTGTTGGTAGTAATGCTTCCTAAGGCTCACTTGACTTCATACTCCAGGATGTCTGGCTCTAGGTGAGTGATGACACCATTGTGGTTATCTGGGTCATTACAACCTTTTTGTAGAATTCTTATGTGAATCTTGCCACCTCTTCTTAATCTCCTGCTTCTGTTAGATCCTTGATATTTCTGTCCATTATTATCTCCATCCTTGCATGAAATGTTGCCTTGATAGATCCACAGTTTTCTTGAAGAGATCTCTAGGCTTTTCCATTCTATTGTTTTCCTCTACTTTGCACTTTTCTTTGAAGAAGGCCTTCTTATTTCTCCTTCCTATTCTCTGGAACTCTGCATTCAGTTGGGTATGTCTTCCCCTTTCCCCCTTGCTTTTTGTTTCTCTTCTTTCATCAGCTATGTGTAATGCCTCCTCAGACAACCACTTTGACTTCTTGCATTTCTTTTTCTTTGGTATGGTTTTGGTCACTGACTCCTGTACAGTGTTCCAAACCTCTGTCCATAGTTCTTCAGGCACTCTGTCTACCAGATCTAATCCCTTGAATCTATTCATCACCTCCAGTGTATAATCATAAGGGATTTGATTTAGGTCATACCTGAATGGCCTATGGTTTTCTACTTTCTTCAGTTTAAGCCTGAATTTTGCAATAAGGAGCTCATGATCTGAGCCACAATCAGATCCAGGTCTTGTTTTTGCTGACTGTATAGAACTTCTCCATCGTCTGCTGCAAAGAATATAATCAAATCTGATTTCAGTATTGACCATCTGGTGATGTCCATGTGTAGAATTGTCTCTTGTGTTGTTGAAAGAGGTGTTTGCTATGACCAGCATGTGCTCTTGACAAAACTTTCAGCCTTTGCCTTGCTTCATTTTTGTATTCCAAGGCCAAACATGCCTGTTATTCCAGGTATCTCTTGGCTTCCTACTTTTGCACCCCAATCCCCTATCATGAAAGAACATCTTTGTTATTAGTTATAGCAGATCTTGGAGGTCTTCATAGAACTGTTCAACTTCAACTTCTGCATTAGTGTTTGGGGCATAGACTTGGATTACTGTGATATTCAATGAGTTGCCTTGGAAACAAACTGGGATCATTCTTTCTCCTTTAGATTGTATCCAATTATTGCATTTTGGACTCTTGTTGACTATGAGGACTATTTCATCTCTTCTAAGGGATTCTTTCCCACAGTAGTAGATATAATGGTCATCTGAATTAAATTTGTCCATTCTCATCAGTTTTAGTTCACTGATTCCTAAGATGTGGATGTTGACTCTTGCCATCTCCCGCTTGACCATGTGCAGTTTACTGATTCATGGACCTAACATACCAGGTTCCTTTGCAATAGTGTCCTTTACAGCATTGGATCACCACCAGACACCTACACAACTGAGCATTGTTTCCACTTTGGTCCAGTGGCTTCTTTCTGGAGAAATTAGTAATTATCTTCTGCTCTTCCCCATTAGCATTG
Source organism: Bos javanicus (assembly GCF_032452875.1). Taxonomy (NCBI): domain Eukaryota; kingdom Metazoa; phylum Chordata; class Mammalia; order Artiodactyla; family Bovidae; genus Bos; species Bos javanicus. The sequence goes on along the minus strand of NC_083871.1, from coordinate 25,287,533 downwards.
TGAACACCGTCTGACTTTGGGGGGCTCGTCTTCCAGTGTCATGTCTTTTTGTCTTATAATATTGTATTGTTCATGGGGTTCTTGTGGCAAAAATATTTGAGTGGTTTGCCATTCCCTCCTCCAGTGAACCATGTTTTGTCACAACTCTTCACTAGGACTCATCTTGGGTCATGCTGCATCACATGGCTTATCGCTTCATTGAGTTATGCAAACGCCTTTGCCAGGGCAAGGCTGAGATTCATGAAGGGAATAACCTCTATAAACATAAACCTCTACTAAAAAGAGTAAGGAGATGAGAAGGGTGAGCTCTTATGGCCTGAGATTATAGCAGAGGCAAACAGGGAGAAGAAACACTTCTTTCCTGATCCGACTCAGTGAATGGAAAGCCATGAACTCTTCTCCCAGAAGAGAAAGCCCTCCAACTTCCTTTTCCTTCAGTAAAAGCCTTCTCCTTTTCTTGTGTGGGAACTTGCATGTGGCTTACCATGGTTACAGACCCCAACTCACAGTTCTCTTCTGAGCCCAAGCAAAACAACCCATCGTTGTTTAGTCGCTAAGTTGTGTCTGACTCTTCGGTGACCCCACGGACTGTAGTTCACCAGGCTCCTCTGTCTGTGGGATTTGCCAGGTCACCATCTTTATTTTAGGTTAACAGTGGGATCCATAGGCAATTTGTCGGTATATAGATAGTTTGCCCAGAGCTCACTTTTCATGCACTTTTTCCTTAATTTCATGGACTCTCTGGTGAACAGCTTAGGCCTACTGATTTATTTAAGTGTTAACATTTTTTGTTTTCAAGGAGCTAGGGTATGTTGAATCTTACAGACCAATGGCTGGGGTTGAAAGTCTTCTGTTCCTAGTTTAGAATCTCATGACTTGATAAGGACTTTTAAAAATCATTGTACATGTACCATAGCCTTTACTTCAACCTAGATGTTTTCTGCTACAACACCTGTTTCTGTAAGAAAAATTAGCTTTTATCTGATCAGTAAATAAGGAAGTTTGGTCCATTTAATGTGAAGTAGTATCAGCTCATGTGCAACTTCTCTTAGATAAAAGCAGCCACAAAAAGTAAAACAATAACCTTGAAAGGAAAAGGAAATACCCTCAACCTACCTTGTGCAGAAGCCTTTTGACATGAAAAAATTTTGGTCTGATAAGTTAGTTTCTGAGAGACATGCAGTCAGATATTCTCCCATGTTTATGGATTTGGATATTGTTTTCTCATTATTCAGTCATTTGTTTGCTTTGTGTATTAAAATCTATTTTCTTAGTAATAAAGTTATGATTATTATGTTTTGCTTTTTAGTATGTGCTGTTTTTCTTTATCTGTATTAATTTTTTTTATCTTAAACCTTGTGATATTGTGTTATATTGATACAACCTTCATTTTTGGTAGCATTTGCATACCAGTTTTTCATACTAGCACATACATGAATGTCTAATGAAAACTATCATAACCGTAAAATACATATTTTCAGGGTAGTTTTCATTAGACATTTATAATTTAACCAGCCTAGAGTTAGATTTTTCTTAAAAAAGCAATCTGATAAATCTTTCACTTAAGAAATAGTTAAAAGTATTACATTTATCTTTTATTTTTATGTTTGGGATTCTTTCTACAAGCTTATTTTTTTGGCTATTGATGTTGGCCAGTCATTTTGTTTGCTGCTTGACTTTGCTCCTATACTTTGCTGCATTGATACAGATAATCCTTTAGTCACTCTGCAGGTTGGGAAACTATAAGATATAATTATATATAGCTTTAATTAAATAGTACTACTTTTTAATATACATAATTAGCTTTAAGTTAACCACATGTAAGGTCTCTACTTTCTGTCCAAAAAAAAAAAAAAAGACTCAGCACACTTTATTTATTGAATGTTTTCATTACAATATAATATGTTCTTGTCTAGAGTTTTAGTTTTTATATCTTTTTCATTGCTGAAGTTATAATTTCCTTTTTAAAAAAAATTATTTATTTTTGGCTGTGCTGGGTGTTTGTTGCTGCTCCAGCTTTCTCTAGTTCAGGGCAGTGGGGCGACTCTCCATGTGCAGTGTGTGGGCTTCACATCGCAGTGGCCTCTCTCGTTGCTGAGCACAAGCTCTAGGGCATGAGAGCTTCCGTAGTTGCGGCGCATGAGCTCAGCAGTTGAGGCTTCTGGTCCCTGAAGCTCGGGCTCAGTAGTTATGGCACTCTGGCTGAGCTATTCTGCAGCATGTGCAATCTTACCGGAGCAGGCATCCAACCTGTGTCCCTTGCATTGGTGGGCAGATTCTTAACCACTGGACTACCAGGGAAGTCCTATCATTTACTTTTATAATTAATAATTAATATAATTAACTGGTATTTTATAAATTAATTTTAGACTGTCTTTTAGGACACTGTCTTAGGAAAATTAAAAATGAGCACTTGCTCCCAGCTCTGACTTCGCATCGAGGTTCCCCAGGTCCTGGCAGCACGCGTTTCCTCCTGGGCCAACTCTAATGGCGGTTTCCTGGTGCAGACGTCCAGTCCCAGTTGTACCATAGTCATCACTCCTTCTCTAATTAATGTGTTGCCAGCATTTCCACTCTTTCATTTCTGTGCATTTTATGTTTCTATGCAAGCTATAATTACGAAGTATGATGCTCTTGTCTTTTCTGTTCCTTGTGCTATTTTTACACAAGCTCTCTCCCTACCACCCAGTTTTCTTACATTAGTGTGAGATTTTTCTGAATTCAAAATTTGTCAGCAGACTTATATTACACAAGAAATGTGTGTCTCTGTGGCTGTCAATCTAGGCTGGCAGTAGGGTTGCCCAGGTTGTGTACTGCAAAATTTCTAAGGCATTCCATTCACCTGAATGTGTTGGGCTTGGTGGCCTCTGGCATTTCATGGTATCTGACTAGTGTAGAAAATTGCACAGTTGAAAAGTTAAATAGTCCTGTGAGGCTTTTAACTTTGAATAGCAGTGTTGTTCGCTAGTCCAGCTGGTAGGGGGCTGTATAGTGATCTGGCCTTACGGGCTCAGGAGAGAATCTCACCCTCCTGGCTTCAGATCTATATCACGACTGCAGTTTCCAAAACTGCCTCAATCTGAGGGAATTAGCCTGCTTTTTGTAGCAAGCACACAGCGATTTTAGGCTCAGCTAGATACATAAAACTCATAAGACTAGAAGCCTTATAGCTCTAGTCAAACTATATAGGGCTAGTTTTATCAACTTTGTGAGAGACTGCAGGGCAGGGGGAAAGACAGGACAGAGGTGGGCATGGCCTCTGCCTTAGCTCCTGAGCTTATCATCTCTTGTTCGTTTAGGGGCAGCTTTTCTTTACCCACTTCTCCCTCTACCTTGGCTTCTCCAGAGTGAGGGAAGGTGATTCCAGAGGTGGTATGGGAGCCATCCTTTTAGAAGACTTAAGCTCTTGAGAGTCGCTTGGACAGCAAGGAGATCAAACCAGTCAGTCCAAAAGAAAATCAGCCCTGAACGTTCATTGGAAGGATTGATGCTGAAGCTCCAATACTTTAGCTGCCTGATGTGAAAATACTCTGATGTTGGGAAGGATTGAGGGCAGGAGAAGTGGGTGACAGAAGATGAGATGGTTGGCATCAGGCATCACTGATTCAATGGACATGAACTTGGGCAAACTCCAGGAGATGGTGATGGACAGGGAGGCCTGGTGTGCTGCGGTCCATGGGGTCACAAGGAGTTGAACATGACTTGGCAACTGAACAATGGCAAAAACAACAAAGCTACAAACAGGGACTGACAGCTTTTGCAGTTGCTGATAGTCATTAGCTTCCAGGTCCTGGCTAGGGGATGCCTGGCTGCAAATTACTTGGAAGGAGAATCTAGTGTTGTTAGTTCATGCACAGTTCTTCCAGCCTGTGTGTGGTTCATTAGTCAGGAGTTCCCATAAGTGATGTTGCCTGGGAAAACACCTGAAGTTTTACTTTGATAAGTTTTAAAGAAAGCAGAGCTTAGGGGAAGGTGAGCCCAGGCTTTCAGGCTTGCATTGTCTTTTCTTCAGTTATTCAGCAGATAGAAAAACTTGAAACTTTTTCTTTCTGCTTTTCTTCTTCCAAACATTTTTGAAAATTTTATTTTTAATTGGAGGATAATTGCTCTACAATGTTGTGTTGGTTTCTGCTCTACAACAACATGAATCAGCTATAGATGTACACATGTCCCCTCCCTCTTGAGCCTCCCTCCTGCCTCCCCCATCCCACACCTCTCGGTCGTCACAGTGCGCCAGGCTGGGATCCCTGCGTTCCCTAGCGGGAAGCTGTGAGCAGCAGCTTCCTGCTAGCTTTCTGTGTTACACATGGTCCTGTATCTATGTCAGTGCTGCTCTCTCAGCTCACCCCACCCTGTCCTTACCCCACTGTGTCCAAAAGTCTCTTCTCTACATCTGCGTCTCTATTCGTGCCATGCAGATAGGTTCATCTATATCATTTTTCTAAATTCCATATATATATATATATATGCATTATACAATAATTATTTTTCTCTTTCTGACTTACTTCACTCTGTATGACAGACTCTAGGATCATCTACCTCACTACAACGGACTCAATTTTGTTCCTTTTTATAGCAGAGTAATATTCCATTGTGTATATGTACCAAACATTTAAAATTTTATTTTATTTTGCTTTTATTCTTTGTTCTTTTAGTTTCTTAATGAATCGAACATTTTTAAGGAAAAAGTCTTTATTGTAACCTTAGATTTCAAAAGGAAGCAGCTAAACATTTTCAGCTGACTATACATAATGCTCCTCTGTTGGCTTAGTGGTAAAGAATGTCGCTTGTCCATGCAGGAGATGCCGGTTTGATCCCTGAGTCAGGAAGATCCCCTGGAGAAGGAAATGGCAACCCACTCCAGTATTCTCGCCTGGGAAACTCCATGGACAGGCAAGACTGGCAGCCTGCAGTCCGTAGGGTCTCCTCCAGAGAGTCAGACATGCCTTAGTGACTAAAGAACAACAATAAATAGGTAATGAAAAGTTCCAAGAAAGTTATTAACTGTTTATTAAATTAATATGCATTGTGCACTATCTCATAATTTAAAAATGGAATAAAGGTAATTTTCCCTGGAAGAGCAAAATGAAATATAATGGGTGAAAAAACTCACTCCTTTGTTTTATAGAAAGAACATAATAAGGTGTTTTGTTGTCTGATTTTTCAAAGAGCACATTTCCATATGAGTGAACAGAGAGGAAGGGATTAGTACATGATTGGTATAAGGGATTAGTATTAGTATACAAGGTGGAGTCTTTTAAAATGCTTCTAGTTAATAAACACATAATTGAACAAGTAATTCTTGAGTTTTAAAAATTTGATGTTGCAAAGGAATACATATATTTCTTTATGCTAATTGTATATGTGCATTTTTATTTTAAATATCTTAGTTTGAAGCTATTGTGGTTTTAGTTTTTATGTCCCATGAAAGATAGTACTGTATCACCTCAATACTTTGATGAAAAGAGCACAAATCACCCGAGACCTTAAATTTAAATGAAAAATAATGCTTAAACTAATTACTTAAACAATTTCAAGAAAAAACACTAACACAGCTAAAAGAATTCTATATAAAATTCTTCTGGATTTACTTTAAGAAGTAGATGATTATTTGTTAAATTCCAATTATTACTTTGAAAGGGATTCTTCTAAAACCTTTATGTACTTGGATAAGTCCCTTGAATTTTATTAATAGTGGTAATTTCTTATGGATTCATTTATTTCTGTCTTGTCTAGTTTCAAATTACAAATTATGAAGAAAGTTGAATGACTTGATGTAACTATATATTCTTTATGCATTGACTGGCACAAATGGAAATAGCATTTTATATTTGTTAGTGAGTGTTTACTACTTCCGTGTTTATAAAGAATGATTCATTTTATTAAGTATTTATCACTGGAAACAATTAACTAGAAGCTAATATAAATTGATAAAAATAATTGCAATATTTTAATTGTATTTTTTATTTATTTAAATAAATTTATTGATCTTTTATTGAAGGATAATTACTTTACAGAATTTTGTTGCTTTCTGTCAAACCTCAACATGAATCAGCCATAGGTATACATATATCCCCTCCCTTTTGAACTTCACTCCTATCTCCCTCCCCATCCCACCCCTCTAGGTTGATACAGAACCCCTGTTTGAGTTTCCTGAGCCATACGGCAAATTCCCATTGGCTGTCTATTTTACATATGGTAATGTAAGTTTCCACGTTACTCTCTCCATACATCTCACCCTCTCCTCCCTTCTCCCCATGGCCATAAGTCTATTCTCTATGTCTGTTTCTCCACTGCAACCCTGTAAGTAAATTCTTCAGTACCATTTTTCTAGATTCTGCATATATGCTTTAGAACGATATTTATCTTTCTTTTTCTGACTTACTTCACTCTGTATAATAGGTTCTAGGTTCATCCACCTCATTAGAACTGACTCAAAGACATTCCTTTTTATGGCTGAGTAATATTCCATCACTACGAACAAAGCTAGTGGAGGTGATAGAATTCCAGTTGAGTTATTCCACATCCTGAAAGATGATGCTCTGAAAGTGCAGCACTCAATATGCCAGCAAATTCGGAAAACTCAGCAGTGGCCACAGGACTGGAAAAGGTCAGTTTTCATTCCAATCCCAAAGAAAGGCAATGCCAAAGAATGCTCAAACTACCACACAATTGCACTCATCTCACACACTAGTAAAGTAATGCTCAAAATTCTCCAAGCCAGGCTTCAGCAATATGTGAACCGTGAACTTCCTGATGTTCAAGCTGGTTTTAAAAAAGGCAGAGGAACCAGAGATCAAATTGCCAACATCCACTGGATCATGGAAAAAGCAAGAGAGTTCCAGAAAAACATCTATTTCTGCCTTATTGACTATGCCAAAGCCTTTGACTGTGTGGATCACAATCAACTGTGGAAAATTCTGAAAGATGGGAATACCAGACCACCTGATCCGCCTCTTGAGAAATTTGTATGCAGGTCAGGAAGCAAGAGTTAGAACTGGACATGGAACAACAGACTGGTTCCAAATAGGAAAAGGAGTACGTCAAGGCTGTATATTGTCACCCTGTTTTTTTAACTTATATGCAGAATACATCAAGAGAAACGCTGGACTGGAAGAAGCACAAGCTGGAATCAAGATTGCCGGGAGAAATCTCAATAACCTCAGATATGCAGATGACACCACCCTTACGGCAGAAAGTGAAGAGGAACTAAAAAGCCTTTTGATGAAAGTGAAAGAGGAGAGTGAAAAAGTTGGCTTAAAGCTCAACATTCAGAAAACGAAGATCATGGCATCTGGTCCCACCACTTCGTGGGAAATAGATGGAGAAACAGTGGAAACAGTGTCAGACTTTATTTTTCTGGGCTCCAAAATCACTGGAGATGGTGACTGCAGCCATGAAATTAAAAGACGCTTACTCCTTGGGAGGAAAGTTATGACCAAACTAGATAGCATATTCAAAAGCAGAGACATTACTTTGCCAACAAAGGTCCGTCTAGTCAAGGCTCTGGTTTTTCCTGTGATCATGTATGGATGTGAGAGTTGGACTGTGAAGAAGGTTGAGCGCTGAAGAATTGATGGTTTTGAAGTGTGCTGTTGGAGAAGACTCTTGAGAGTCCCTTGGACTGCAAGGAGGTCCAACCAGTCCATTCTGAAGGAGATCAGCCCTGGGATTTCTTTGGAAGGAATGATGCTAAAGCTGAAACTCCAGTACTTTGGCCACCTCATGCGAAGAGTTGACTCATTGGAAAAGACTCTGATGCTGGGAGGGATTGGGGGCAGGAGGAGAAGGGGACGACAGAGGATGAGATGGCTGGATGGCATCACTGACTCGATGGACATGAGTGTGAGTGAGCTCCGGGAGTTGGTGATGTACAGGGCGGCCTGGCGTACTGCGGTTCATGGGGTCACAAAGAGTCAGACACGACTGAGTGACTGATCTGATATGATCTGAATATTCCATTGTGTATATGTACCACAACTTCTTTGTCCATTCATCTGTCAATAAACATCTAGGTTGCTTCCATATTCTAGCTCTTGTAAACAGTGCTGCAATGAACAACGGGATACATGTGTATTTTTCAATTTTGATTTCCTCAGGGTGTATGCCTAGGAGTGGGTTTGCTGGGTCATATGGTGGTTTTATTCCTGGGTTTTTAAGGAATCTCCATATCACCTTCCATAGTTGCTATATCAATTTTCATTCCTGCAAACAGTGCAAGAGTGTTCCTTTTCTCCACACCCTCTCCAGCATTTATTGTTTGTAGACTTTTTGATGATGGCCATTCTGACCAATGTTAGGTGATATCTCATTGTGGTTTTGATTTGCATTTCTCTAATACTGAGCAGTGTTGAACATCTTTTCATGTGTTTGTTAGCCATCTGTATGTGTTCTTTGGAGAAATGTCTGTTTAGGTCTTTTTCCCACTTTTTGATTGGGTTGTTTGTTTTTCTGGTATTGAGTTGTATGAGCTGCTTGTATATTTTGGAAATTAATCCTTTGTCAATTGTTTTATTTCCCATTAATTTCTCCCATTCTGAGGGTTGTCTTTTCACAGAAAGGAAAAAGAAAGAAAAAAAGAAAAAGAAAAAAAAAAAAACTCCACAGCACTGTAGAAGCCCAATGTAGTGACAGAAATTTATAACAACAATAAAAAGTAACTGAATATACACATTTACATATATACCCATAAGCAAAATCAAAACAGTCCAACAAAAATAAAGTACAGTAGATTGACCTGGCAAACAAAGGTTACCAAAAATTGTATCTACCAGTTAAGAACACAACTAAAGCACAAACTGGAAAACAGAACTAAGGCAAGTTGCCAATTGGGAAATAAAGCAGTGAAAATAAAACTAACAAATATGTTGAGAGGAAAGGAAAGAAAGAAAAGAAAGACAGACTAGATATGCAAAGTTATATAGAAGTAGATAAAGAAGATTTATACACATTAAAGGTTAATTGCAAGGGGAAAAGAACAGTAAGAAAAGCAAACAAAGAATAAATGTAGAAAAAATGATAGGTTTAAAAAATTTTTTAAAAGAAAAAAAAAAAAAAAAGGAAAACTTCACAGAACTGCAAAAGCCCAATGTAGAGGCAGAGACTTATAACAACAATAAAAAAATGTGACTCAGGGGAAAAAAAATAAAGCTCAAAAGCTTAATTAGATTTCATAGTGCCAATAAAATCGACAACTACAACAGATGGTAGGGAGGAAGGAAAGAAAAAGAAAAATCTGAAAGAATCTACAGAACAAATCAAAACATAAAAATAATAAATGTTTTTCTTGAGTCTCTGCTGACAGAGTCCTTTCCCTCGCTGGGAGCACAGTCCACCTCACCTCCCTAGGATGCCCTCCAACTGTTGCTGATCTCTGGACCTGCTGTGGGAGCGTCTCAGATTCTAATCTGCTCCTACTCCTGTCTGTTCTTGCCTCCAATGTCCACAGCTATCAGAACTAGTGCGTTTTCTTTTGTGGGAGCTCTCAATATCCTTTTATATATTCCATAGACACAGAATCTGCCTAGTTGATCGTGTGATTTAATCTGTAGCTCATATAGCTGGTGGGAAGGTTTTGGATCTTCTTCCTTAGCCACCCTGCCCCTGAGTTTTAATTGTGGTTTTATTTTCACCTCTGTGTATGGGTCATCCACTGGAGTTTGCTCCTGAGGCTGCCCTGGAGGACTTGGGTTTGCCCTTGTGAGGGCCAGGTGTGGAGGTGGTGCAGCTGCTTGGGTCGAGGGATTCTGGCAGCACCAGGTACTCAGGGGAGTTGGCGGGTAGGGCAGCAGGAAATATAGTGCTCTAGAAAGATATGGCAACCAGTATTGCCCAGTATGCTCCAGTATTTTTGCCTGGAGAGCCACCCCTGACAGAGAAGCCTGGCAGGCCACAGTCCACAGGGTCACAAAGAGTTGGACATGATCGAAGCGACCCTGTGTGCATAGACGCAAGATTTTCTTTTTTGCCTGTGGCAGCTCTGCCCCAGTGAGAGTTGAGCATGAAGGTGTGGCAGCTGCTTGGCTTGCAGGGACCCTGCGGCACAAAGTGTGCAGGGACATAGGCTGCCTCTGCCCCAGGAGTATGGCCCTATCAGAGTCTTTTTCGAGCCTCTTGTAGCTGGCAATCAGAAGGCCTCTTTGGCCAGTGTTTCTCTGTAGCTCTGCCCATTCAGGCCCTTAGAGGGCTCCCTTGCCTGGGGTCCTTCTTTGTTGTTTGGCATGTCAGTCACATAGAGGGGCCCCCCTGCGTGGGGTCCTAGTCTGTAGATCAGCATATCAGTCACTTAAAGCAGCACCCTGGGTGGGGTCCTGCCTTGTAGTTCAATGCATCAGGTGTTTGATGTGCCAGCCTCTCTATTGAACAATAGCTGCCGATGCTGGCGTGTGGGGAGAGAGAGGGTATGGTGATGGCTCCACCTGCTTTGCATGACTCAACAGTACTGCCTTGCTTCCATGACTGCCCAGCTTTCCTCCATAGGCATTTCCCACCACAGTTTCCTGCCTCACATCCCCTTGATCCATCTCTCCAAAGTCAACAGCAGTCCTTGCCCTGGGATTGCTCCACAATCCCTAAACTCCAGGTCCTAGCTGCTGCACCTTCCAGGGGACCTGTGTCCCTGTCCAGGGTATGTATGGCTGCAGCAAGGACTATCTGATTCTCATTCCATTTAGGCTGCCATGGATCAGCTTCTTCACTCCCAGCCTTAAACGTTTGTCCTCTGACTCACACAATTGCCCCAGTGTGGGGATGGGACCCCTGCGTCAGTTCCCCCACCTGCTGAGGGCAGGTCCAGTCCTACAAACACTCTTGTTTTTCCCCCTAGTTCCTTCATCCTACCGAGTTTTGCATGGCTCTATATATTCTTTTCCACTGGTATTGTCCTCCTGTCTGCTCTCAGCTGATGTTCTGCTGATGCAATTCTGAGTCTGAAGGTGTATTCCTGATGTATTTGTGGAGAGAGATGTACTCCACGTCCACCTACTCCTCTGCCATCTTGTTCTTTCTGTATGTGTTTTGAGCTTCTTTAATATCATGTTAATCAAGGAAAAGTGAATGGTATTCTAATTGTTACCTTTTATATTATTTTTCAGGTGCATTTTCTTGATTATGAATCAGTACCATTAGGTCAGAAAATGGAAAAGGTAATGCAGATTAGAGAGTTTGCCAAGGAAGCGAAAAAAAGAAATATTTTATTATCTGGCCTTCTCATATATTTCCCACAGGTAGGTAAAAATATTGATAAGATTGTATGTTCTGTAGACTACAGGTTTTTTTTGGTGGGAACCTGATTTTTTTTAAAGCAAAGAAATATTAATGAAATTTTGGGCTGGAAAATTATTATCTATTCATATTCTGAAGCAGGTAGAAACTCTTGACTCTAAGGAAAAATTAAAAATCAAAATGAGTGTTTTGATTGGGGGTAAAAAAATGAAAATTGGCAAATATCTCATACGGAGTAGCCCACATAGAATTGCCAGATATGGAAACAAAAAAATACAATCCCCAGTTATTTGAGTTTCAAATAAATATTAATTTTGAGTACATCCCAGTGTTGGAGTTTGAAATTCGAATTTCATATTTAACTGGACTTTTGTGTTTAGCTGGCAACCCTAAAGTCATGATTCTTAGCCGTTTGTATAATTTAATATATTTATTTCTTTGATGCTATGCTAAGGATGTTGGTAATCAAGATTTTAATCCCTTGAAAGCAGTGGCTGGCATTCAGATTGCATGAGGGCATGGTATTTAACTAAAGAAAAACTCTTATTTCACTGTCTGTTAATAGACAGTGACTTAAGCTGAAGGCAAAATGAATTAGCGTTAGAGATTCTTTGTGCAGAGAAATGCTATTTAAATCAAATTGTTTCGAGAATCTGTTAGAGGAAATGGATTTGCCCTTTGTCGTGCATAGACACCTTTTATGGAACTAGCAGAATGCTTTATGATGTCTTAGGGGTGTACCACACAGAACTCAGGGGAGTAAAATAGTCGACTGCTTTTTTTTTTTTTTTTTTAGTGGTCTGGAATAAAAGTGATTTGGTACTGACTGTCCAGGGTATGAGAGGTATTTAAAGTTATATGGTTGATGAGTAACATATATTGTTTATGAAATATTTAAGGTGACTTTTTTAGCCTGAAAGTAACATTTCTTTTGAAACAAATGGATTTTAATTAAGGGTCATCTTTTAGCCAATCCCTTGTTTTTCTTTAACTTTGAGGTGGTTTCCTCTGTTTTCAACATAGACAGGCATGACCTCCAGTTGGTCACAAGGACATGGCAAAGTTTAGTTCACTTAGGATCGTGGAATTGTAAAATGTTAGTCCTGTAGGGTTCCTGAAGTCAGCACAACCAAGGCCTGAAGAGCTACATGTACTTGCACAAGGTTATGAACCTGGCAGAATAAGAGTAAGAACTCGGGTCTGTGTCTTCCTTCAGGAACGTTTCCTCTTCAATGCATTGTCTTTGGTTATACTCTGGGTTGTCGTGGTGGGAAGAATAAGTCAGTTCTTTCTCTTGTGCCATGCGAGGGTGTCATGGAGGCTCATGACTAATACTGTGCTTTGCAGATATGAAATAGAGATGACTCAGGGAAACCTTACAAGCAGGGAATGGTGGAGCACACACAGTTCTGGAACTCTCTGTCGTATGACTTAGACTAAGCACAAAGGGTCTGTCGCTGGCATTCCAGGGGAGGGCCTGGTTGCCAGATGAAATAGAACATTAAATTTCAGACAAAAATTATTTTTTAGCATAAGTGTGTCCCAAATATTACATGGGACGTATTTGCACAAAAATGTATTTGTTATTCTGAATTTCAAGTATAATTGGTTATCTTCTGTTTTATGTGCTAAACTTGGTAACACGTGTAGAGTGTTTACATAAAAAGTACTCATTTTCCCATATGTGACATGCTCTATACTTTTATGAACTAGAGTCCAGTGAGTATTTATGTGACTGTACCTGATTGGAAAAATGGCCTCGTTGAAGAGGAGGAGCCTTTGCAGCCCTCTGCTTAGTATCTGACTGCTGTTTCAAGCAAATTTGGATCTCCTAAGCCAGCTGTCTGCTAAATTACCAAAAGTAATTTAGAAAAAAAATGGTCCTGCAATGGCTTCAAGATCCGTCTCTCGTTACTTTAGGATGCAAAGATAGCTTACTTTAGCGTTGCTTGTCTCTTCTTGACAATATAATAATGGAGATGTTTCAAGCATGTGAGAATGTTTAAAATGTAGGATTTACTTTTATCCTTAAAGACAGAAATGTGAATTGACTCTTCTTTGCCCAACACATTTTCTAGTGCATAATTCCACCTTAAGGAGCATTTCCAAAAGCTCCTGGGATATTTGTTAGATATGCCATTTGAAAAAGAGCTGTGCTTAAAAAATTGGGGAAGTGGCAGTGAATAGAGTTGAATAGACTCCTTTAATGAGGGCTTCTCATGAACCTTTAGTATACTGATTATCATTTCATAACTTCAAACTAGCAACAAGGGCTATGCCATTCTCCATTTCTCCTGTAACACTTAACCATAGATAAATCATGGGACGTAGTTCAGTTCAGTTCAGTCACTCAGTCGTGTCCGACTCTTTGCAACCCTGTGAATCGCAGCACGCCAGGCCTCCCTGTCCATTACCATCTCCTGGAGTTCACTCAAACTCACATCCATCGAGTCAGTGATGCCATCCAGCCATCTCATCCTCTGTCGTCCCCTTCGCCTCCTGCCCCCAGTCCCTCCCAGCATCAGGGTCTTTTCCAATGAGTCAGCTCTTTGCATGAGGTGGCCAAAGTACCGGAGTTTCGGCTTTAGCATCATTCCTTCCATGTTCCCTAAAAGACACTTTGAGAAACACTGCTCACAAATACACCATAAGTAACCACTACTCCTGCACAGTCTTTTTATATTTCTGTACTAATTTTCCCATTTGGTTGAAGCAGAACGTCTAGCATCAGATGCCTATTTGACACTCTAAAGACCAAGGGTATGAAGATGTATAAGGTGGAGCTTCTATTCACTGTTCAGAGAAGACTGTTGGTTTGTGCTTTCCATGGTGCTGTGAGACACAACTTTTCATAGTATTCATACACTAGACTTTGTTCCCTAAATCTGATTCTGTGCGAGCCATTAGGTGTTTTGTAGGTAGTTATCATGTATACTTTTAAGCCTCTGAGCAGTTAAACCTTTCTAGATTTCTTAAACTTGTTTTTATAACATTAGCTCAAGAGCTTCTTCTTTGGGTAGGTTTTGTGGCAGCCCACTCCAATATTCTTGCCTGGAAAATCCCATGCACGGTGGAGCCTGGTAGGCTACTGTCCATGGGGTCGCAAAGAGTCAGACACGACTTCACTTTCACTTTCACTTTGGTTTGTTAATAAGCCCCTACTTGGAAGAGAGAATACTGAACTGACTTTCTGTATCTGTGTTATATATATTTTCTTTCTGGCTTAAAGAAAGCCTCCCTTGTTTTGTTTGTGATGCTTCTGGTAATGTAGATGGTCTTGATTTTGGGCCAAACCTTCACAGTGTTGATGTACAAGGTGTTTATATTTAAATAGAATTACATAGATTTTTTTTTTTTCTTTTTAAACACAAGATATTCTCAAACCTCTGCATTTGTACAGAGTTCTTTTACACACATGTATAGGGCTTTCTCGGAGAAGGCAATGGCACCCCACTCCAGTACTCTTGCCTGGAAAACCCCATGGATGGAGGAGCCTGGTAGGCTGCAGTCCATGGGGTCACTAAGAGTCAGACACGACTGAGCAACTTCACTTTCACTTTTCACTTTCATGCATTGGAGAAGGAAATGGCGACCTAATCCAGTGTTCTTGTCTGGAGAATCCCAGGGACAGGGGAGCCTGGTGGGCTGCCGTCTCTGGGGTCGCACAGAGTCAGACACAACTGAAGCGACTTAGCAGCAGCAGCAGCAACAGCATAGGGCTTTCTGTGTTTGTTGTTCAGTCACTCAGTCGTGTATGACTCTCTGTAACCCCATGGACTGCAGCATGCCAGGCTTCCCTGTCCTTTACCATCTCCTGGAGCTTGCCCAAGCTCGTGTCCATTGGTGCCATCCAACCATCTTGTCCTCTGTTATCCCCTTCTCCTCCTGTCTTCAACCTTTCCCAGCATCAGACTCTTATCCAATGAGTCGGCCCTTTGCATCAGGTGGGCAGAGTATTGGAGCTTCAGCTTTAGCATCAGTCCTTCCAATGAATATGCCAATGAATATTCAGTGTTGGTTTCCTTTAGGGTTGACTGCTTTGATCTCCTTGCAGTCCAAGAGACTCCCAAGAGTCTTCTCCAACACCACAGTTCAAAAGCATCTATTCTTCAGCACTCTACCTTCTTTATAGTCCAACTCTCACATCCATACATGACTACTGGAAAAACCATAGCTTTGACTCTATGGACCTTTCTCAGTAAAGTAATGTCTCTGCTTTAAAACACTGTCTAGGTTGTCAAAGCTTTTCTTCTCTGGAGCAAGTGTCTTAATTTCATGGCTGCAATCACTGTCCACAGTGATTTTGGAGCCCAAGAAAATAAAGTCTGTCACTGTTTCCATTGTTTCCCCATCTATTTGCCATGAAGTGTTGGGACTGGATGCCATGATCTTAGTTTTTTGAATGTTGAGTTTTAAGCCAGCCTTTTCACTCTCCTCCTTCACTTTCATCAAGAGGCTTTTCAGTTCCTCTTTGCTTTCTCCCATAAGGGTGATGCCATCTGTGTATGTGAGGTTATTTATATTTATCCCGGCAATCTTGATTCCAGCTTCTGCTTCATCCAGTCCAGTATTTTGCATGATGTACTCTGCATATAAGTTAAATAAGCAGGGTGACAATATACAGCCTTGATGTACTCCTTTCCAGACTTGGAATCAGTCTGTTGTTCCATGTCTGGTTCTCACTATTGCTTCTTGACCTGCATACAGATTTCACAGGAGGCAGGTAAGGTTTAGCCAGTAGTAGACTAGAATGATGATTACGTTTGGTAAGTAAGTGAAGAATGGCCATTTGAAAAGGTTTCTCAGGTAACTGAAATCAGGTCTCTTTGTTCATTAATGACTACTGTTCTAAACACTCAAAAACATTCAGTATAATAGAGCAGTTATATTGTTAAGGATTCTTAGTTGTAAACAAAAAAAAAATGTTTCATTGTTTTTTTACAAGACAGATTTTTAAAAGGTATTTTGTAGTTGTATAGAATTTCTCAAGAGTCACAGAACCAGAATTGGGCACTGTGTATCCAGGAGCAGGGCAGTTGACAGACATGCTCAACCACAGTGTAGGACTGTGCTGAGAAAAATGCCTTCCTTTACTGATTCTGGGTACATGATATGCGATGAACCATGGGTAGAAATTCTACTGTAGCCGATCCAGGAAATGAAAAGGGTTTCCTAGATATAGTCTCTTTGTTTCTGGTGCCACTTTCACATTCTAAGTCTCTTCATATGCATAACAGTACCTATAGCATTTAGATATTATAGAATCTGGGGTAATGTAGTTTGGTTTTTTACTCTGCAGTCACTATTGCACAGAAATGAAAACTGGGTTATGGTTAGGGCAGGCATTGCTTGACTTTGCAATATCAGTCCCATCTATGTCATGTGGAGTCTTGTCTTGGATCGAAATGAAATCAGACAGAGCACCATTAATGAGTTGTCTTTACGAGCTTGGTATTTGTCTCTATGTAGGCTTTCCATATGGTGTCTACTGCAGTTATACATTTTTAAGTACTATTTTGTGTATGAACTTTTATGATAAGAATTTGGCAAAGTCTATAAAATTATTATCTGTAGAAGTTTTGTATTAAATCTGTGCATTTTACATGCTCAGGGCTTTAGAGATGACACAGGTTCATGGTTAAAATGCTTCCAAAAGCTATTGTAACTGGTTATTTCTTAAACTGAACTAGTATCTTCCCCGTTAACTGACAAACTAGGTATAAGACCTTAAATAAAGGATATAAGCTTTCTAGTGGAGGAGGGCCTGGAAACTCACTCCAGTATTCTAGCCTGGAGAATCCCATGGACAGAGGATTGGAACCCCATGCATGGGGTTGCAAAGGGTTGGGCACGACTGAGTGACTTAGCACACATGTGTAAGCTTCCTAGGCTTTGGATTCTCCATTTGTGAAATGCACTTTTACAAATGCAGTCAGAACTTCTGCATTAAAGCCTTTGTTGGATGAGAAAGTGGACACACTAGAGGCGTGCGGGCTGCATCAGGTTATATGTTGACCATCTCTCAGTCTGACACAGAGCAACGCGGGAACTGGGCCTGGGTTTTCTGTCCTCTCCCTGCAGACTGTAAGCTTCACTATACTATTATTTCCCTTATTTTACTGAGGCTTACTCATTATTGTTCATATGTTTTATTCTAGTTTAGAGCGGGAACTGTTCTCTCTCTCTCTCTGTTTTTTGGTTAGATACCCCAGTGAAGTAGATGACAAAGGTGATGTCTTAGTCTGTCTGCTGCTACTGCAGATTGGAGGCTGGAAGTCTGAGATCAAGGCACCAGCATGTTTGAGTTCTCAGGATTCCTTTCCTGGAGGCTAAGCAATATTTTCTTGTTGGGTGCTCACATGGCAGGGACAGGGTGAGGCCTCTAAAAGCCCTGTTCTATTGACAAGGACTCTAATGAGTTAATCCAACATCTCACTTCCTAAAGCATCATAAAGGAGTTCAGATTTCAACATATGAATCTGGGGGAGGGACACAAAGATTCAGTCCGTAACAGGGAAGGAATTAACATCCATCAGAGAAAGGTTAAGGAAATGTAAAGCATGTTAGCAAGAAAGGGAGTGTGTGCCATGTTAGTCTGTTCATTATCTTCTGTCTCCTTTCTTCTCCTTTGAACTGGCATTCCACTGCATTTGATACAGTGGGAAATTGGACTTTGGGAAGCATTAATTTGGCTTGGTATTTTCATAAGATGGGGGAAGGGACTACGTCAGACAGACCTATAGAAAACAAGTCTTGGAGAGGTCAGGGGGTAAACTAGGAGAGCCCCTCTATCTTCTGGGCTTCCCTGGTGGCTCAGATGGTAAACAGCCTGCCAGCAATGCAGGAGACAGAGGTTTGATCCTTGGGTTGGGAAGATCCCTGGAGAGGGGGATGGCAACTCACTGCAGTATTCTTGCTTGGAGAACTCCATGGGCAGAGCTACGATCCATGGGTTTACAAAGAGTTGGACATGGCTGAGTGATTAACATTTTTCACGTTCATTGTATCTTCTGTCTGCTCCTGAATACAACTGTTTCTTCTCTTCCAACAACTACAACAACAGCTTCTCTTACAAGAATAACAAGAGCTCTGAGAGACACATAAAAAGGGAAGAAAGTTACCAAAGCAGTTCTGTAATTTTTTGTTTTTTAAAGAAAAATTATTTGTAAAAGACTTATGAGGAGCTTTTTATAAACTTCCAAAAATAGGATGTGAAATGGTGAAAGTTGTTTGGCAAAACGGTAAATTAGATAAAGATGTGTAAACTGATCTTGTGTCCAAGGCATAAGCCAGATCTCTCTACTTGATGAGTTAAGAAATCCTATTCTTTCTCTGTTGTCTGGGTTTTGAAGGTTTTGGATCTATTTTAACGGACATCCAGAGAACATTCTTGACAATGAATCACTTTGTAATAACTTTAAGGAAATTCCAAATGAAACATTAAGAACTATATAAACAGGTTCAAATGCTCTCAGATGCCTTTATGAAAGACCTTAATTGGTAGGACACAATTGACATCAGTCTTTCCCTCTCAGATGCGCCCCATTTGCTCTTCTGTCCTCAGAGTTTCAAGTCTGTGTGATCACTTGGAGAACAAATAGGTGTGTGCTATCAAGTAGCTGAACACAGTTTTGTTTTGTTTTTTTAATGAAAATCTTTGGAGAGATTAGGCTTAAAACTCTATTCCCTGAAGTTCTGAAGTGAGAAATTACTTGGACTTCAACTGTGAATTCTTTGCAAAACTCACATTTCTATCCAGGCCATCAAATCGTATGGCATGTACAGAAAAGAAGCAGCACCAGATCTGTTTCCAGAAACCTGTAATATCCTGTTCAGAGCAATCAGGCTTTTTGATGTGGGAGTGTTGATGAGACTAAATATTCTTCACTTTCAAAATTGTTTTGGCTTTTATTGTTTAGCTTTAGTCATTCTTTGGGAAAATAAGGTTATAAAAGATAATGTCTTTTCAAAATTGCACGTTTGAAAAACTGAAGCTATCTTCAAGGAGTTTGGTTAGCTTACTTGGCCAAGTCATTAGAGAGAGCAGCAGTAACCTATTTTACTTAGATATATCTAAATGAAATGGATTATTAGATTCAAACTTCTGCTGCAGATCTCCACTTAATTTTTGTGAATGAAAGAAGCACCATTGTGCATGAAAATGGCCATGGAAAATTCTTAATGAAGTAAATCCTTTGCACAGTGTATTAGCTGGCTGTTACTGCATAACAAATTACCCCAGAAATTAGTTGCTTAAGGGCTTTCCTTGTGGGTCAGCTGGTAAAGAATCTGCCTAATGTGGGAGACCTGGGTTCAATCCCTGGGTTGGGAAGATCCCCTGGAGAAGGGAAAGGCTACCCACTCCAGTATTTTGGCGTGGAGAATTCCATGGACTGTATAGTCCATGGGGTTGCAAAGAGTCGGACATGACCGAGCAACTTTCACTTTAATTAGTTGCTTAGACTACATAGATTATCTCACAGTCTCTGTGGTTCTCTGGGTCAGCGCCTTTTTCAGGGCTCCACTGAGAATGATCCTCTTCCTAGCTCACTTAGCTAGCTGTTGGAAGGAATCAGTTTCTCTGTGCTATGGCACTGAGGTTTCACTTCTTCACAAGCTCATGGTTGAAGGCCTGCCTCTATTCCTTGTCATGGGGGCCTGTTCACAGAGCATTTTACAATAGCAGAGCAGTCAGAGAATCAAGACCGCAGTCACAGTCTTCTGTAACATTATCGCCAAGAGACATCCTGCCAGTTTTCCTTGTATTCTGTTCATTGGAAGCAAATGACAAGATTTTGCCCACAGGCAGATGAGGTGACAACACAGGGCATGGAAACCAGTAGATAGTGGTCACTGATATACGTATGTATGTGTGTGTATATATATATATATATATATATCACAGCAGTTTTTATGTAGAATTTCTTTAAAGAACATTAGAGGGAGGGAGGTATCTTTCTCTGTTTATTTTCATTTTATGAAACACTAATTATCCAAACTGCAGAAGCAGCTGTGCAAAGAACTCTAAAATTGAAATGTTTAACTGAATCAAGTAGAGAACACGATGTGCATGCTAGGGGTCTTGGAAACATCAAGCAGGGTGGGAAGGGAAACGAGAAAGAAGAAATGGAAAGTCAAGATAATTAAGATTTAAAATTCTAAGCCAATGGCAATAAATCGGAATACTTAGAAATATTAGGGGCTTATTGACTATTAGATATTGCATGCCATTTAGATTAAGGGTAACAGTTCCAAAATCTGGAACTACCCAAGGACAGTGTTCCAGGAATGAGAGTTAGTTTTATGTAAATTCCTTATTTTCTGCCCTAAACCATCAGGATTTAGCAAAGATAACAGTTTGTAAATTTACAATAGTTTGTAAATAAACGTGTGTTTATTGTCTCTGAGAATCCTATCAACCTTATTTATTATGATCACTAAGGAAATACAGAGAGACCTTCTCCATTGACAGGAAGATATGAGTAATGTTTGGCATAAAGATTTGTGTATGGAAAACAGTGAAGTTTATTAGTTTTCCATCCATCTCATTATTCACCTTTGACAACTGGTAAGGAAATATATTTTAATTAAGCTTCAACTTTCTCTTACTGAGTGCATAATGGCAATTATATAGTAATGCTATTAGATGAGTTGGTTTAATAACAAACATATCTACAATCACTCTTTGGGATCTGCATTTTAATGGACAGAAAAAACACAGATGTTTTACAAAGACATCATTCATGATGATTATTAGGCTCTGGCCATTGTTTATATTTTGCATGTTTCTAATCACTGTACTGTGCTGAAATTCTGCATCAGCAAGAATATAAGGAAAGAGTGTTCAGTAGTACCACAGATGATTTACCATTTTTTTCAGCTAAAAAAATATATTTTAATCTTTTGCATTTTTACTCTACTTCCTTTATAAAAATACAATTCTCCATGTGTACCTGTGGCCTAAAAGCTTCTGAATCATAATGTTTCATAACTACGCCACAGATAAGCTTTTTAGAAGAGGATTCAGGAACACAAAAATTTAATGTTTATTATAGGAAACATGCTTTACTTTTTTATTGTTTACCATAAAGGCTTTTTCATTAAAAATATTCAAAGAAAGGAAATTTAATTTCTATTCATAGGCTTGCAAATTGAAATTGGGGCAATTTGGAATGTATTAAAACAGAGACCACTAAAGTAATTTATATAGCAGTTACTGATATGTCCTTATATTTAGTTTATAGGTTTGAGCCAACCTTATGCTCTATTCTTGCTAATAAAGTCAATTAAAAAAATTGATTCTCTAGTGAGAATATACTGCTTGGAAAAGATATCAGCTGTATTTAACTACATACCAAGTTATAGGTAAAATGATTTAAATGTATAAATGTAGAGATTTGTGGTTTTCTAATGCATCTATATTATGCTATATATTTCAAGTTACTTTCATGTGAAAAGTCAGGCCATTTCTTGCTTGCCTGCTACATAGATACTTTTTTTTTTTTTTTTAATGCCTAGGTTTTTTTCTTTTTTTAAATTATTTTTAATTGGAGGATAGTTGCTTTACAATGTTGTATTGGTTTCTGCCATACATCATGGTTAGATATCTTTGATTTTGACTTAATATGTTTAGTTTTGAATTTTAAATAGGAATAGTTAAGTTTTGCTCAGTATACACACACACACACACACACACACACACACACTAGGGTTTACAATGATTGTGCCATATACTTCACCATCTTAATCCTCTTATCCCTGCATTAAGTTTTTGACTTCATATTTAAGATGTTTTGATGCGATTAAAGGATTTAGGCTCTTCAGGACGGGTGGTCTCTTCTCTGTTAAGAAAAGTCCAGCAGTAACACAACATTATTAGGCTTTTTTGACCTTCATGAGAAGAAATAGGCTAAAAACCTGGATAGGAAATTGCTAAAAATCTAGTTATTGAATTCTCAGGTCTGACCCATGAAAGAATACACATGATCCCTAAATCT
Organism: Bos javanicus; assembly: GCF_032452875.1. Classification (NCBI taxonomy): domain Eukaryota; kingdom Metazoa; phylum Chordata; class Mammalia; order Artiodactyla; family Bovidae; genus Bos; species Bos javanicus. The sequence goes on along the minus strand of NC_083871.1, from coordinate 25,265,313 downwards.
AATTTTTTTAGATGGAAATGTTACAAAAATTAAAAAAAATACATACTGATCATAGAGTAACAGTTAAAACACACAATGGCCAACATTTCTGAAACTTGATAGCAATTTCAATAATGAAGGCTTGTACTTACCCTAAAAATAACCAGGTAAATGACTGGGAAGAGGCTTAATAGTTTTCATCAAATGACCTGGTCAGTATAATTTAAAAAACCTCTGTTATTTTCTTACTTTGTAGTTACTGTTTTTCTCATAAACTAAAGGATCATCTAGCTTTGCCACACTGTCACAAGAACATGAGTTTTCTTTACAAATATGCTTTCTCAAGTTAAGTAAATTGCAAGTGAACATTTCCTGCGTGTGTGATCAGTCACTTCAGTCATACCTGACTCTTTGCAACCCCCCAGATTGTAACCCTCAAGGCTTTTCTGTCCATGGGATTCTCCAGGCAAGAATACTGGAGTGGGTTGCCATTTCCTTTTCTGGAACGTTTCCTACCTTTCCTCAGATTTTTGCTGAGTGTTTTAAGACCTTGTCTTTGTTTTTAAGTGTGTGCAGGGGCCTTTGTAAAGCATCTTGAGAAAGTCAGATGATGGCTGAGACCTGACCTTCCCCCTCAGGGAGAGGTTTTACTGAAGAAACTATAGCAAGTTAATTGGATGTTATAAATGCATAACTTCAGGTTTTTAGAGCTTAATTATTTCCAAAGGTATGTTTCCCAATGGTTAGCTTAGCAATAGCAAATGTGGCCCTTGTGGTGAATTCATGAAAGTAAGTAATGAAAAACAGCTACCCACGCCTTTTGCTACCAGCAAGGCTGATTCTGTGAAAGCCTGTACTTCTAAAACCTTATATATTACACTGGAGATTACATATCTTTTCAGCTAGTGTATCTTTGGAACTTCATTAAAAAACGTATGTGCTATGGTAAAACGAGGGAGAGCTTTCTTGTCTACACCATTAAGAATAGTAAATTTCCTGATGTTAAAAAAAAAAAATCAGTAAAACAGCAAAAAGCTTACCAAGTTATAATTTTTAAAAATGTTTTAGAAAACTGAAAGAAATTAATATATTTGTTTCTACTACTATAGCTTCTATAGTTCTAAAAGAGATGGGGATACCAGACCACTTGACCTGCCTCTTGAAAAACCTATATGCAGGTCAGGAAGCAACAGTTAGAACTGGACATGGAACAACAGACTGGTTCCAAAAAGGAAAAGGAGTATGTAAAGGCTATATATTGTCACCCTGCTTATTTAACTTATATGCAGAGTACATCATGAGAAACGCTGGGCTGGAAGAAGCACAAGCTGGAATCAAGATTGCTGGGAGAAATCTCAATAACCTCAGATATGCAGACGACACCACCCTTATGGCAGAAAGTGAAGAGGAACTCAAAAGCCTCTTAATGAAAGTGAAGGAGGAGAGTGAAAAAGTTGGCTTAAAGCTCAACATTCAGATAACTAAGATCATGGCATCCGGTCCCATCACTTCCTGGGAAATAGATGGGGAAACAGCGGAAATGGTGTCAGACTTTATTTTTTTGGGCTCCAAAATCCCTGCAGATGGTGACTGCAGCCATGAAATTAAAAGACGCTTACTCCTTGGGAGGAAAGTTATGACCAACCTAGATAGCATATTCAAAAGCAGAGACATTACTTTGCCAAAAAAGGTCCGTCTAGTCAAGGCTATGGTTTTTCCAGTGGTCATGTATGGATGTGAGAGTTGGACTGTGAAGAAAGCTGAGTGCCGAAGAATTGATACTTTTGAACTGTGGTGTTGGAGAAGACTCTTGAGAGTCCCTTGGACTGCAAGGAGATCCAGCCAGTCCATTCTGAAGGAGATCAGCCCTGGGATTTCTTTGGAAGGAATGATGCTATAGCTGAAACTCCAGTACTTTGGCCACCTCATGCGAAGAGTTGACTCATTGGAAAAGACCCTGATGCTGGGAGGGATTTGGGGCAGGAGGAGAAGGGGATGACAGAGGATGAGATGGTTGGATGGCATCACTGACTCGATGGACATGAGTTTGGGTGAACTCCAGGAGTTGGTGATGGACAGGGAGGCCTGGCGTGCTGCGATTCATGGGGTCGCAAAGAGTTGGACATGACTGAACGACTGAACTGAACTGAACTGAACTGAAGAAAGACAGGGAATTTTTCTCTCCAGGACATTTTATTTAACTCTAAGTGCTTAAATGGAAATTTTAGAATTCTGTAATTGCCTCATCAAGCATCCAAAGTTTGACTCAGATATGGTGGCTAAATCACTGCTAGTTTCTAGCCTTCTTGATCAGAGTTTCAGTTGGTTTATATTATTTGGATATGAATTTGATTTAGATTCCCCTTTGTCTCAATTCAAATGTCTTGAATAATGTCCAGTACTTTTATTTTAGATGGGAAACATGAACGTTTTTAGTCAGAATACCAAATTCATTAAGATTTTTATTTGAAAAAGGAAACTATAGACTATGAAATCTTTGTAAATTATAAAGTTGTAACTTAGGTAAATAAATTGAGAATTTTTGATGAGCTAGAAAGGAAATGTACACTTGCCATAGTTTGTTATATAACAGAAATATGTGAATTGATTCTGTCAGTTTTTTTAGTTATGTTGAAAATTTGAAAATAGTGATTTTTTTTGTCTCTGACATATATTATCTATTAATCAGTTCAGTTCAATTGCTCAGTTGTGTCTGACTCTTTGCGACCCAATGAACCGCAGAATGCCAGGCCTCCCTGTCCATCCTCAACTCTCAGAGTTCACCCAAACTCATGTCCATTGAGTCGGTGATGCCATTCAACCATCTCATCCTCTGTTGTCCCCTTCTCCTCCTGCTCTCAATCTTTCCCAGTATCAGAGTCAAATGATTCAGCTCTTCGTATGAGGTGGCCGAAGTATTGGAGTTTCAGCTTCATCAGTCCTTCCAGTGAACACCCAGGATTGATCTCCTTTAGAATGGACTCGTTGGATCTCCTTGCAGTCCAAGGGACTCTCAAGAGTCTTCTCCAACACCACAGTTCAAAAGCATCAATTCTTTGGTGCTCAGCTTTCTTTATAGTCCAACTCGCACATCCATAGATGACTACTGGAAAAACCATAGCCTTGACTAGACCGACCTTTGTTGACAGAGTAATGTCTCTGCTTATTAAGACAGATATGCTGTCTTAATAAATGTGTGCAAATCTACTTTATGTAGTTTTATGTTAATGTATAGATTTCAGTATTTTGATTCCTGAACAAATTTTATGATCATTTCAAAACTTAAAGAAAATGTAGCATTTATGTCAGTTTCAACTAAATTTACTGGAGGGAGATTTAGACACCAGGAATTTTTAAGCCAGTTGAATTAATTGGGAAACTAATTGGCCTATCAGTTGGGAAATTTTAATTGCAAATGTCAGAAAATAGCACAATTCCGATTTAACAATATAGCTGAAAACCCAGGATCCCAGCTTTATGTTTTATAGGACCCCAGATGCTCAAAGGGGCATTGTCTCTTTCTCTTTCTTGGCTGTCTCTTCTCCAGTTCAGTATATACCCAATAATTTAAGTCTTTATTCTCACGTGGTTTTCTGAATAGTATAAAACATAAGCACCAGCTGTTGTAGTTCTATATTCTATAAGTTTAGTAAACTCCATGGAAAGAAAATGTCTGTATCCCAGTTTTTTCACCAAAAGTCTTGGCTCTTATTTTTATCAAGCTCATTTGTAAAACGTGTCTTTATTTTCTGATGCAATTCCTTTGGCACATGTGAATGTTCATTCTGTTAACCATAGAGTTAAGAATTAAGTTGCTTACCTTTGATGCCAGGTTAGCTCACCCAAACTAGGGTTGCATGCATTCCCTAAAGAAAATTGTGGTAACAGTTCCCCCACAACATGAGAAACAGATGCTGGACAGGTCCAAATGATAGATTATTAACTGTTCATGTTATGGACTTAGTGTTTGTGTCCCTGCTAAATCATATGTTGAAATCCCAACACAGTGTAATGGTATTCAGAGATAGATAAGTAGTAGATCATGAGGGTAGAGCTCTCATAAATGGGATTAGTGCCCTTATATTCTGTAACACAAGAGGACAGAAGAAAAAGATAGCAATCTTCAAACCAGGAAGCGGATTCCCACCAAACACTGGATCTACCTGCATTTTGATCTTGGACTTTGCAGCCTCCAAAACTGTGAGAAATATTTACTGTTTAAGCCAAGGGTTTCCCTGGTGGCTCAGTTGGTACAGAATCTGCCTGCAATGCAGGAGACCCAGGTTCTAATAGGTTCTAATACAGTTTTTAATGTGGGCCATTGTGAGAAGTAGCTCAAAAATATTGAGATAAGAATGTATAGAAAAATATAAAAGATTTTTAAAATTTATTTTTTACTCGAGTTTAGTTGATTTACAATGTTGTGTTAGTGTCTGCTATACAGCAAAGTGAATCAGTTATACAAATACATATATTCACTCTTTTTTAGGTTCTTTTCCCATATAAGCAATTACAGAGTATTGAGTAGAGTTCCTTGTGATAGACAGTGGATTCTTATTAGTTATCTATTTTATATATGGTAATGTGTATGTATCAATCTCAGCCCCCCAGTTTATCCACCTCCCATCCTTTTCCCCTCTGGTAACTTAAAGTTTATATTTTACATTTGTGATTCTATTTCTGTTTTGTAAATAAGTTCGTTTGTACAATTAAAAGCAGAAATTAAAAACCAAGAATGCAATTCCTTTTGAGTTGAAAGAGTTCAGCAATAAAGTGCTCTGTTAAGCAATAATGGCTTTTTATATCTTTGTTCTAGATGTTTCTGTTTCAGGTTTCTGCAAGCTTTCTCACCACACTGCTGTGTGAACAGTCATTGTCTGTTAGGTACCTGCTTTATTGCTTAAGGGAATTGATGACATGCCAATTTATTAATCTTTCACAATGTTAGGCATTTAAATGTATGTGATATTTACATTTTGGAAAAAACCTTGTGATTTTGCTTTTGCAAAATTTTTGCAGAAAAATTTTAATGGACTTATAAGACATCTTAAGATATAAGGTAGCTGCATCTTGATTAATGGTGTGCAGAAATCGAATTAGGCATCAACTTACATTGTTAATTGAATCTTTAGGCTTCAGATTGTTCTTGAATTCCATAAGTGTTTTGAATTTGTAAGGATATGAATGCCATGCAGAAAATATTTAATGCAGATTGTGTTCATAGTATTTCTAGATATCTATTGCAAATTTAGCTATTCCTGTGTTTGAACACTGGTCTTGAGGTAAATATATACGTTTATATATATATTTATATATAAATTATATATACATTTAAATTTAATTATAAATTATATATATATATATATGTAACGTTTCCAATTTCTAGTGTGAGAGAATGCTTTTCAACATCCTTAACCCTTAACAGTTTGTAGTTATGCAGAGGCATTCATTTGAGTAACTATGGTGATGAGAAATATGCCCCTTAGTAAGTACTAAAGCATAGCAGTTTGCTCCTTGCACAGGAACTCATCTGAGGTAGCAGAAATTTGTAGAAAAGTAGCAATGCCCACAGAAGGAAAGGCATTTCTTTTGGAATTGAGAAATCTTAAGGTGATGGTTTTAGAATAAATTAGAGTGAAATGTCTGATTGTTTGTTAGATTGTGAAACTAACAAAATCTGGATACCAGAAACACCATTAATGGATCTACATTAATGAATTCTCTAGTCAGTGCAAAGACACAAGGTAAGAAAAAAACCTTTCCTGAAGTTTAAAAACTTCATGTTCTGAGTATATACTCAGGAAACAAGTACAAATAATATAAAAGCAAAAACCATACAAATAGTGGAAAAACAACACAAATTCTCCATGGAAATTGAATTTTAATGGTGATACAAAAATAATTTTAGTGTGTGTTTACAGGTTTAATGTTTTCTTTGTTTTTCTTGGCTCATTCTGAAGGTTTCCAACTTAGACTCAAATGGTGTATGTGTGTTTATAGAATTGTTGGAAGACTTAAGGGCATCAATTAAATATTTTACTACTTTTATTCTAATTCATTTAACTGGGACAATTTTGTGCTATGATGCTAAACAAGGTTGTAAGAATTAATTAGGGTCTTTGGACATATTCTTTATACATATCAAAGGCACTGCTATCAAAGATTTTTTTAAAAATGCCAGACACTAGCTTAAGCTATGAAAACAGATTTTTTTCAGTAACTACTGACTGAATACTAGGAGGAGCAAATGAGTTCCAATCAATTTGTGTTTAGGTAACTCGGCCTTTTAAAGGGAGAATGAGGAAGTGGGGAAGGGTTAAGGAGATCGGGGGCTTATCCCCTTGTATTGACTGTAACAATGGTATGTTCTACTGGCAGTGTTTTTTTTTTTTTCCTGCTAGAAGTCGTGCTAGAATTTTATCATCTCTTAGTACAGAGATTTGTACACTGTCTTTATGTGCCAAGAGTTCTGCAGTTCTCATAACTTTATACTGTACAAAATTCAAAAGAAAAAAGCCCCTAATTTTACAGTAGAAACTAGAAAGTTTGACATCTAAAGGAATGAAGGAGATGACTAAGCTGAATTGAAGGCTCAGTTTTTTTGCGTATGAGACGATGCCAAGGTTTGTAGATTTGTGTTTACATTTTGACTTTTTTTGAGAAAAAGCGAATTCTCATGGTTTTAAACTTAAACTGTAGTGCCCAGTGGGAAGCCTGCTGCCGCTGCACCAGCCTCCTGCCTGGTCCCCATCCACTGCCCTGCCAGTAGCGTCTGCTCTTCTCAGGTGTGTGATCGGGTTTCATAACTAGGTTTTCCTTTCTGTACCTGAAATTGTCCTCGGATTCACAGTGGTGTATTCATGATGTGGGCGTGTCACATTGATCATGTTTACCTTATTCTGTTCGACCTGGGTAGGATTTTGCTTTTTTTTAAGGGGTTTTCCCAACAGTTATCAGATGAACAAAGTGCTATTGTCTTTCACTAAAACATGACTGTCAGCATTTGAGTACTTAGCAGGGTTGGCATACTTTGTGTCTTAAAATAACATGTATCATTAGGTTATGAAGAGACTTGTTACTGTGAAGATGGCAGCAAAGCTCTGAGTCATCTCTGTGATCACTGTCTTTGCTGTTCCCAGAAGGTGAAACTGAGTGATGTCTGCTTTCCTGTCACCAGAAAGTTTGATGTGATAGGAACAGATCTTCTTCCGTGATCAGTAAAGATAACTCTTTTTTTTTTTTTTTTAAACTATGACTTACTTCTAGAATTCTTTGCAAATATTCAGGTTTGAGACTCTGCATTTTTAAAATTCAGTCTTTCATGTTCTTTTGGAAAATACCTCTGCTTTTATATTGATTGTACCTACAGCATTTCTTTTCTCAGCCTAAAATAACTCCATGAACTCTCTTTATATATATATATATATATATATATATATATATTTTTTTTTTTTAGTTTCTACTGTCCGTGTCTATGTAATCAAATCTGCAAAACGAAGGGCATTTGTTAAAATTAACCATTCAGGTAGTATGGAAAGAGGGTTATACTTTCTAAGCACTGCATGTGCTAGGCACATTCATATACACTCTTGTTGAAACTTCAGAAGAGTCTCGTGATGTGGGTGGTACTAGTTCCACCGTACACTGGTGAGAAATCCCAGGCCCACAGACTTTAACTCCCCTATACCATAAGCTAATAAGTAGCTGAACTGAATTTGGACTTCAAATGCACCATAGTGTTCACCTACTCAGTGAGACTTTTGTAGAAGAGATTCTTAAATTAAAAAAAAAAAAAATTCCATACACGCTGTCCAAAATGTTAAATTATTAACATTCAGTGGACTTCTGATTAAGTAGTTGATATTCTTGTTCAGGTTACTCTATGCTCCAGCCTTCACTTCTTGACTGTTTAGGGATGAAATGTTGCAGACCACGAAGCTTGGCAGGTCTTTCCTTGAGAATGGCATATGAACCAAAGGAATCCTTGCTTGGGTGTCTTGGAAACCCAGGACCAGACTTCGTCTTTAGTTTTTACAGAGGAGTGAAGGGCAAGCTATGCAGGCCAAGTGAATAGTCTGTATCCATGGAATGACAAGAATGGATGTGCAAGGGTAGGAGGGGGCATGCAGAGCAGAGCCCGAAGACATTGCCTGAGAAAAAAGTCCTCTGGAGGGAAGAAGCTTTTTATAGTAGAGCCCTCGCTCTATTATATTGTTGCAGGGAAAAAAGTGGGACATGAGACAATGGTCACCTCCCAGGTCACGTCCAAGGTTATGGCCGTCAAATCTTGGTCCTTGGCTTTGTGCAGGAAGGAATTCAAGAGTGAGCCATAGTAAAGTGAAAGAATGATTATTCAGGGAGATACTCCAAAGAGAGATTGTGGGTCATCTCAGAAGGCAAGAGAGGCACAAGAGGCCCCAGGGTATGGGGTAGTCAGTTTTTATAGGGGTGGTTAATTATATAGGCTAATGAGTGGGAGGAATATTCCAGCTATTTTGGGTGAAGGAGAGGAGATTTCCAGGAATTGGGCCACCACCCACTTTTTGTCTTTTTATGGTCAGTTTTGGAACTGTCATAAACTTCCCTGGTGGCTCAGATGGTTCAGATGGTAAAGAATCTGTCTGCAATGCAGTAGACCCATGTTTGATCCCTGGGTTGGGAAGATTCCCTGGAGAAGAGAATGGCTACCCACTCCAGTTATTTTTGCTCGGAGAATTCCATGGACAGAACAAAGAGTCAGACACAACTGAGTGACTAACACTTGGAACTGTCGTGGCATTGGTGACATGGCACTGGTGTGTCATTTAGCATATGCCAGTATATTACAAAGAGTGTATAAGGAGGTCAAGGTCTAGTGGAAGTCAGTGCTCTTCCATCTTGGACCTAGTTATTTCTAACCAGTTTATGTTGCATCCTCAACAGCAGTGCCATTCTTTTAAAGGTTGTGCCCTGGCCCCTTCCCGTCTCAGTATCACTGTACTTTCTCAGTCCTAACTCCTGTCTGGAATGAAGTTAAAGACTTCCCAGGACTTGGTCTGCATCATTTTAAATGGGGTAAGCTGAGCTTCCCTTGTGGCTCGGCTGGTAAAGAATCTGCCCACAATGCGGGAGACCTGGGTTCGATCCCTGGGTTGGGAAGATCTCCTGGAGAACGGAACAGCTACCGACTCCAGTATTCTGGTCTGGAGAATTCCATGGACCATATAGACCATGGGGTTGCAAAGAGTCAGGCACAACTGAGCAACTTTGACGACTACTCCTCAGCTGAGGCCATTCTCTGCACTTCTGGGAAGTGTCCCTCTCAGTGCAATTGCATCAGACAGTGGCTGTGGCATCACTGAGACCTAGATAGTTTCCTGAGCTGGGCTGCCTTGATCAGCTGCAGGTGGGGCTGTATTTGAAAAACTGAAGTTTGCAAAGAAACAGAATAAAAGTTGAAGTTAGGTTAAAAATTAACCCTGTTAAAACAAGCAAACAAAGTCTCTATGGAAATACTTGGTTCCAGAAAGAATTGTTCTTAGGTGCTTGCTGTGTTTCACTGACAGAGTTGGCTTAGTGGGCGTACATTCCAGAGAGCGCTAGGGAGCCAGAACACTGTTTCTGTAATAGCATTCACCTTCATTATCTGCTTAACTTTGCTTCTAGGGATCATTGGTAGCTTACTTTGTTTTGGGTTGGACTTCTAATTGTATATTATGAAGAACATTGTAAACAGTGTTTTTCATGCCTTTTTTTTTTTTTTTTTTAATAATTTGCCCCCATGAGTCTTTGTGGGGTGGGGTAATCACAGTGCTGGTGCAGAAACCCACCCCATCAGAATGATCTGGGTAGATGTTTCAGACTGCAAAGTCTCTTTTCCAGTCTCTCATCCCACTGATTCCCAGATGCCACCTCCCTAACAACATCCCTAGAAAAGATGCCATACTTTAAGACCCTCTACCCCTCCACCAAAACACAAGAAAGAAAACAAAAGTGGTCTTAAACTCACAGAGCAAGAAAGGTCTTAAACTCACAGAGCAGAGTTTCTGAGTTTGCACAAGTTTCTCAGTATTAAGGTGGATCAGACCACTGATTCTTGTTCTATCTGGTCATCTTATCTGTAGGATCCTCTTTATCTTGACCTTAAGGGAAAGTATACCTTATACTCTTGCAACTCAATTAAACACACACAGAGAAACAAAAGCTTCTTCATGAAAACCGCAGCAAAATAAAAAGTAAATCCAGTTAGTGTTTTCCTTCACCTAGCTTGTTCTAGGTAGAGAAAAATTTCCTATAGAATTTTTTCTTTTCTGATAAGACTTTTATGTTTGTGTTGACAGAGAGCTTTTAATTCCACAATGTGCTACTTTGTCAGAAGCCTCATCATCAAACTTAGGGAAAGGTTAGGAGGCAAAAAGGATGTGGATAGACATGGTTAAGGGAGCTTGGAAATTCATCATTAACAAAAGTATGTATGTGTGTAAAATGTCTTTGGGGGCAGAGTAGAGTGATATGTACAGAGAAGCTCTCCAATGAGCCCCTATGTTCTTACTTGGACACAGGGGTCTCCATATTCTAGAAGGAGTCAGAGATGAAAGTGTCCTATTTCATCCACTTAGTGAAAATTCTGTGTTGTGTATCTCAGGACAATAGTGTTGTGTCTGGACAGTAAAGATGTAGGTTAACAGTCCTCTCTGCTTTACAACATAGTGTGAAAGGCCTAAATTAGATTTCTTCCAGGTAAATTCCCAATGTGATGTAAAGGCCAGTTTGTTGCCTTCTGTCACTGTGGCTCTTCATCTGCTCGCATATATATATATATATATATATATATATATATAACATAGATGAACAGGTGTTTGATTCTATTATTAAGGCTTAACTTGCCTGCTCCTGGTAAATTTTGCCATTGATAAATTTCAGTTTTATTGAAATCAGTCAGCCCCAAAGTATGAAAACGCACATTCACTGCTACTTATTGAAGGAGAAGTTTGGTGTTGGTGGTAAAGAGGTTAGGAGAGTTCTAAGTTCCAGACAGAGTAGGGAGGGAGGATCCTGCATAAGTGAATAAGAAAATGCTACATAAATCGGCCATTTTCACATGATGGGGTGGAGCACACAGAGGAGTTGTGCCTTGAGGTCTCTGTGTCCTGCCCTCTGCAAAATCAGTGCTTCTGCACTGATTTATAGTTTTTTTTTTTAATAATAAATTTATTTAATTGGAGGCTAATTACTTTACAGTATTGTATTGGTTTGGCCATACATCGACATGAATCCACCACGGGTGTACTCGTGTTCCCCATCCTGAACCCCCCTCCCACCTCCCTCCCATCCCATCCCTCTGGGTCATCCCAGTGCACCAGCCCCGAGCATCCTGTATCATGCATCAAACCTGGACTGGTGATTCATTTCACATATGATAATATATATGTTTCAATGCCATTCTCCCAAATCATCCCACCCTCGCCCTCTCTCACAGAGTCCAAAAGACTGTTCTGTACATCTGTGTCTCTTTTGCTGTCTCACTTACAGGGTTATTGTTATCGTCATTCTAAATTCCATATATATGTGTTAGTATACTGTATTGGTGTTTTTCTTTCTGGCTTACTTCACTCTGTATAATAGGCTCCAGTTTCATCCACCTCATTAGAACGGATTCAAATGTATTCTTTTTAATGGCTGAGTAATACTCCATTGTGTATATGTACCACATCTTTTTTATCCATTTATCTGCTGGTGGACATCTAGGTTGCTTCCATGTCCTGGCTATTATAAACAGTGCTGTGATGAACATTGGGGTACACGTGTCTCTTTCAATTCTGGTTTCCTCAGTGTGTATGCCCAGCAGTGGGATTGCTGGGTCATATGGCAGTTCTATTTCCAGTTTTTTAAGGAATCTCCACACTGTTCTCCATAGTGTCTGTACTAGTTTGCATCCCCACCAGAAGTGTGAGAGGGTTCCCTTTTCTCCACACCCTCTCCAGCATTTATTGTTAGTAGACTTCTGGATCGCAGCCATTCTGACTGGCATGAGATGGTACCTCATTGTGGTCTTGATTTGCATTTCTCTGATAATGAGTGATGTTGAGCATCTTTTCATGTGTTCATTAGCCCTCTGTATGTCTTGTTTGGAGAGATGTCTGTTTAGTTCTTTGGCCCATTTTTTGATTGGGTCATTTATTTTTCTGGAATTGAGCTGCCGGAGTTGCTTGTATATTTTTGAGATTAATTCTTTGTCAGTTGCTTCATTTGGTATTATTTTCTCCCATTGTGAAGGCTGTCTTTTCACCTTGCTTATAGTTTCCTTTGTTGTGCAAAAGCTTTTAAGTTTAATTAGGTCCCATTTGTTTATTTTTGCTTTTATTTCCAATATTCTGGGAGGTGGGTCATAGAGAATCCTGATGTGATTTATGTCGGAGAGTGTTTTGCCTATGTTCTCCTCTAGGAGTTGTAGTCTCTGGTCTTACGTTTAGATCTTTAATCCAGTTTTAGTTTATTTTTGTGTATGGTGTTCTAGTTTCATTCTTTTACAAGTGGTTGACCAGTTTTCCCAGCACCACTTGTTAAAGAGATTGTCTCTTCTCCATTTGTATATTCTTGCCTCCTTTGTCAAAGATAAAGTGTCCATATGTGCATGGATTAATCTCTGGGCTTTCTATTTTGTTCCATTGATCTATATTTCTCTTTGTGCCAGTACCATACTGTCTTTATGACTGTGGCTTTGTAGTAGAGCCTGAAGTCAGGCAGGTTGATTCCTCCAGTTCCATTCTTCTTTCTCAAGATTGCTTTGGCTATTCAAGGTTTTTTGTATTTCCGTACAAATTGTGAAATTATTTGTTCCAGCTCTGTGAAAAATACCATTGGTAGCTTGATCAGGATTGCATTGAATCTATAGATTCCTTTGGGTAGTATACTCATTTTCACTATATTGATTCTTCTGATCCGTGAACACGGTATATTTCTCCATCTATTAAGTGTCCTCTTTGATTTCTTTCACCAGTGTTTTATAGTTTTCTATATATAGGTCTTTTGTTTCTTTAGGTAGATATATTCCTAAGTACTTTATTCTTTTCGTTGCAATGGTGAATGGAATTGTTTCCTTTATTTCTCTTTCTGTTTTTCTCATTGTTAGTGTATAGGAATGCAAGGGATATCTGTGTGTTAATTTTATGTCCAGCAACTTTACTGTATTCATTGATTAGCTCTAGTAATTTTCTGGTGGAGTCGTTAGGGTTTTCTATGTAGAGGATCATGTCATCTGCAAACAGTGAGAATTTTACTTCTTCTTTTGCAATGTGGATTCCTTTTATTTCTTTTTCTGCACTGATTGTTGTGGCCAAAACTTCCAAAACTATGTTGAATAGTAGTGGTGACAGTGGGCACCCTTGTCTTGTTCCTGACCTTAAGGGAAATGCTTTCAATTTTTGACCATTGAGGATAATGTTTGCTGTGGGTTTGTCATATATAGCTTTTATTATGTTGAGGTATGTTCCTTCTATTCCTGCTTTCTGGAGAGTTTTTATCATAAATGGATGTTGAATTTTGTCAAAGGCTTTCTCTGCATCTATTGAGATAATCATATGGCTTTTATTTTTCAATTCGTTAATGTGATGTATTACATTGATTTGTGGATATTGACGAATCCTTACATCCCTGGGATAAAGCACACTTGGTCATGATGTATGATCTTTTTAATGTGTTGTTGGATTCTGATTGCTAGAATTATGTTAAGGATTTTTGCATCTATGTTCATCAGTGATATTGGCCTGTAGTTTTCTTTTTTTGTGGCCTCTTTGTCAGGTTTTGGTATTAGGGTGATGGTGGCCTCATAGAATGAGTTTGGAAGTTTACCTTCCTCTGCAATTTTCTGTAAGAGTTTGAGTAGAATAGGTGTTAGCTCTTCTCTAAATTTTTGGTAGAGTTCAGCTATGAAGCTGTCTGGACCTGGGCTTTTGTTTGCTGGAAGATTTCTGATTACAGTTTCAATTTCCGTGCTTGTGATGAGTCTGTTAAGATTTTCTATTTCTTCCTGGTTCAGTTTTGGAAAGTTGTACTCTTCTAAGAATTTGTCCATTTCTTCCAAATTGTCCATTTTATTGGCATATAATTGCTGATAGTAGTCTCTTATGATCCTTTGTATTTCTGTGTTGTCTGTTGTGATCTCTCCATTTTCATTTCTAATTTTATTTATTTGATTTTTCTCCCTTTGTTTCTTGATGAGTCTGGTTAATGGTTTGTCAATTTTATTTATCCTCTCAGACAACCAGCTTTTGGCTTTGTTGATTTTTGCTATGGTCTCTTTTGTTTCTTCTGCATTTATTTCTACCCTAATTTTTAAGATTTATTTCCTTCTACTAACCCTGGGGTTTTTCATTTCTTTATTTTCTAGTTGCTTTAGATGTACAGTTAGGTTATTTATTTGACTTTTTTCTTGAGGTATGCCTATATTGCTATGAACCTTCCCCTTAGCACTGCTTTTACAGTGTCCCATAGGTTTTGGATTGTTGTATTTTCATTTTCATTCATTGCTATGCATATTTTGATTTCTCTTTTGATTTCTTCTGTGATTTGTTATTCAGCAGCGTGTTGTTCAGCCTCCATATGTTGGAATTTTTAATAGTTTTTCTCCTGTAATTGAGATCTAATCTTACTGCATTGTGGTCAGAAAAGATGCTTGGAATGATTTCTATTTTTTTGAATTTACCAAGGCTAGATTTATGGCCTAGGAAGTGATCTATCCTGGAGAAGGTTCCGTGTGTGCTTGAGAAAAAGGTGAAATTCATTTTATTGGGGTGAAATGTCCTATAGATATCAATTAGGTCTAACTGGTCTATTGTATCATTTAAAGTTTGTGTTTCCTTGTTAATTTTCTGTTTAGTTGATCTATCCATAGGTGTGAGTGGGGTATTAAAGTATCCCACTATTAATGTGTTATTGTTAGTTTCCCCTTTCATACTTGTTAGCATTTGTCTTACATATTGCAATGCTCCTATGTTGGGTGCATATATATTTATAATTGTTATATCTTCTTCTTGGATTGATCCTTTGATCATTATGTAGTGTCCATCTTTGTCTCTTTTCACAGCCTGTGTTTTAAAGTCTATTTTATCTGATATGAGTATTGCTACTCCTTTTTTTTGGTCTCTGTTTGCAAGGAATAACTTTTTCAAGCCCTTCACTTTCAGTTTGTATGTGTCCCTTGTTTCGAGGTGGGCCTCTTATAGACAACATATATAGGGGTCTTGTTTTCGTATCCATTCAGCCAGTCTTTGTCTTTTGGTTGAGGCATTCAACCTATTTACATTTAAGGTAATTATTGATATGTATGATCCCATTGCCATTTACTTTATTGTTTTGGGTTCGAGTTTATACACCCTTTCTGTGTTTCCTGTCTAGAGAGGATCCTTTAGCATTTGTTGGAGAGCTGATTTGGTGGTGCTGAACTCTCTCAGCTTTTGCTTGTCTGTAAAGCTTTTGATTTCTCCTTCATATTTGAGATCCTTGCTGGGTACAGTAATCTGGGCTGTAGGTTATTTTCTTTCATCACTTTAAGTATGTCTTGCCATTCCCTTCTGGGCTTGAAGAGTTTCTATTGAAAGATCAGCTGTTATCCTTATGAGAATCCCCTTGTGTATTATTTGTTGTTTTTCCCTTGCTGCTTTTAATATCTCTTCTTTGTGTTTGATCTTTGTTAATTTGATTAATATGTATCTTGGGGTGTTTCACCTTGGGTTTTTCCTGTTTGGGACTCTCTGGGTTTCTTGGACTTGGATGATTATTTCCTTCCCCATTTTAGGGAAGTTTTCAACTATTATCTCCTCAAGTATTTTCTCATGGTCTTTCTTTTTGTCTTCTTCTGGGATTCCTATGATTTGAATGTTGGGTGTTGGACATTGTCCCAGTGGTCTCTGAGATCGTCCTCATTTTTTTTAATTCGTTTTTATTTTTTCCTCTCTTTCATTTATTTCTAACACTCTATCTTCTACCTCACTTATCCTATCTTCTGCCTCTGTTATTCTGCTGTTTGTTCCCTCCAGAGTGTTTTTGATCTCATTTATTGCATTATTCATTATATATTGACTTTTTAATTTTTTTTAGGTCCTTGTTAAACCTTTCTTGCATCTTCTCAATCCTTGTCTCCAGGCTATTTATGTGTAACTCCATTTTGTTTTCAAGATTTTAGATCATTTTCACTATCATTATTTGGAATTCTTTATCTGTTAGATTCCCTATCTCTTCCTCTTTTGTTTGGTTTGGTGGGCATTTATCCTATTCCTTTACCTGCTGGGTATTCCTCTGCCTCTTCATCTTGTTTATACTGCTGTGTTTGGGGTGGCCTTTCTGTATTCTGGCAGTTTGTGGAGTTCTCTTTAATGTGGAGTTTCCTCGCTGTGGGTAGGGTTGTACAGGTGGCTTGTCAAGGTTTCCTGGTTAGGGAAGCTTGTGTTGGTGTTGTGGTGGGTGGAGCTGGATTTTTTCTCTCTGGAGTGCAATGATGTGTCCAGTAATGAGTTATGAGATGTCAGTGGGTTTGATGTGACTTTGGGTAGCCTGTATATTGAAGCTCAGGGCAATGTTCCTGCATTGCTGGATAATTTGTGTGGTATGTCTTGCTCTGGAACTTGTTGGCCCTTGGGTAGTGCTTGTTTTCAGTGTAGGTATGGAGTCATTTGATGAGCTCCTATCGATTAATGTTCCCTGGAGTCAGGAGTTCTCTGATGTTCTCAGGATTTGCACTTAAGGCTCCTTCCTCTGGTTTTCAGTCTTATTTTTACAGTAGCCTCAATACTTCTCCATATATACAGCACTGTTCATAGAACATCTAGGTTAAAGATGATAAGTTTCTCCACAGTGAGGGATACCCAGAAAGGTTCACAGAGTTACATGGAGAAGAGAAGAGGGAGGAGGGAGAGAGAGGTGACCAGGAGGAGAAGAGGGGAATCAAAAGAGGAGAGAGCAAGCTAACCAGCAATCACTTCCTTATGTGCGCTCCACAGTCTGGACCGCTCAGAGATGTTGATAGAGTTACACAGAGAAGAGGGAGGAAGGAGACAGAGGTGGCCCGAGGGATAAAGGGGGGAATCAAAATGAGAGAGACAGATTCAGCCAGTAATCAGTTCCCTAAGTGTTCTCTGCAGTCCGGAACACACAAAGAGATTCACAGAGTTGGGTAGAGAAGAGAAGGGGGAGGGAGGAGATAGAAGCGACCTCGTGGGAAAAAAGGAGAGTCCAAAGGGGGAGAGAGCAGTCAAGCCAGTAATCTCGCTCCCAAGTAAAAGTGGGTACTGAAGATTGGGTTCTTAAACATACTGATTGCAATCAATCTGCCCCAAAGTATGAAAACTCATATTCACTGCTACTTGTTGAAGGAGAAGAAGTTTGGTGTTGGTGGTGAAGAGGTTGGGAGAGTTCTACGTTCCAAACAGAGTAAAGAGGGAGGATCCTGCATAAATGAAGAAGAAAATGCTACATGAATTGGCCATTTTCACACCATGGGGTGGACCACACAGAAGAGTTGTGTCTTGAAGTCTCTGTGTCCTGCCTCTGCAAAAGCAGTGCTTCTGCACTGATTTATAAAGTTTTTTTGAAAAATAAGATTGATATTTGACATCTTTTATAATTATGGCAGTTATACTAGAGTGTTTATTGCATTTATTCCCAAGTAGATAAGCATGTACTAAGTTGCTTCTGCTATCTACAACTCTTTGCGACCCCATGGACTGTAGCCCGCCAGGCTCCTCTGTCTATGGGGATTCTCCAGGCAAGTATACTGGAGTGAGTTGCCATGTCCTCCTCCTGAGGATCTTTCCAAGTCAGGAATTGAACCTGTGTCTCCTGTACTGGGAGGCAGGTTCTTTACCACTAGCGTCACCCAGGAAGCCCACGCTTGTAAGTGCAGTGACCTAAGATCATGATGAAGTTTATAGTTTTGATCTATGGGAGTCTCTGTGGTTGAGAGAATTAGTGTATTCCAGATTATAATTATAATCTATTGGAGTTAAATTTACCTTAGAAGTAAAGCAACATTTTCTACATTATGCTATGTAGAATATTAATTTCATGGGTTTTTAATATGTATTTTTTTAAGTCCAAGAGCTAATTAACTTTGGAGGAATATTGTTTTTTATATTTTAAATATACAGAAAATACAGAAAAATTTTATTCATATTCTGGCCACAACTTGGAAACTAAAGTTAAAAATTAAACTATCACTAATAAAACATAAGAGCCTCAGGAATATTAGTTTAGAAAAATCTTTAAGATGTCTATACTTAATATTACAAAATATTACTGAGAGAAATTAATTAGTACCTAGTAAGTAAGGTGATTTTGGGCTCCAAAGTCACTGCAGATGGTGACTGCAGCCAGGAAATTAAAAGACACTTACTCCTTGGAAGGAAAGTTATGACCAACCTAGACAGCATATTAAAAAGCAGAGATATTACTTTGCCAAAAAAGGTCCGTCTAGTCAAAGCTATGGTTTTTCCAGTAGTCATGTACGGATGTGAGAGTTGGACTGTGAAGAAGGCTGAGCGCCGAAGAATTGATGCTTTTGAAGTATGGTGTTGGAGAAGACTCTTGAGAGTCTCTTGGACTGCAAGGAGATCCAACCAGTAAATCCTAAAGGAAACCAGTCCTGAATATTCATTGAAAGGACTGATACTGAAGGTGAAACTCAAATACTTTGGCCACCTGATGCAAAGAGCTGACTCATTTGAAAAGACCCTGATCAAATGTGTGAGGAGAAGGGGATGTCAGAGGATGAGATGGTTGGATGGCATCACCGATTCGATGGATATGAGTTTGAGTAAATTCCGGGAGTTGTTGATGGACAGGGAGGCTTGGAATGCTGCAGTCCATGGGGTCACAAAGAGTCGGACACAACTGAGTGACTGAACTGAAGATATATATCATGTTCCTGGACTGACAAAATGAAGAGTTGTCTACCAACTGAGCTTTAATTGTGTACAATCCCAATCAAAGTAGCAACAGGCACTGATTTTTTAAAATGAAAAACTGATTCCAAATATATATGGAAAATGCAAAGGGCTTAGAATAGCTGTAACTATTTTTTTTTAAATAATAAAATTGCATGACTGATACCAGCTGATTTAAAGAATCCTAAGAGTACAAAATTAAACCTATGTGAAATTGATGTAAGAGGAACTGAAGTATCTAGAGAGTCAAAAATAGACACAGACATACATAGTGAATTGATTTTTACAAAGACCTCTCAGTTATTTATAGGGAAAAGAAAATCTTTTCAACACATGGTTCTAGAACATTTGGGAAGAGTTACCAGACAGCAGTGAACTTCAACCTCCACTTTTTACTTAATACAAACATTCAAGGTGATCAGAAACCTAACGTAAAAGTTAAAAATTAAATCTATAGATATACTTGACAACATGGTTGAATCTCAAACACATGGTTAAGTAATAGAAGCCATTTTCAAAAGAGCACTGCATGAATTCTTACATATGAAATTCTGTAACAGGCAAAACTTTATATTTTTCTGTAATAGAAATCAGAACAGTGGAAAAAGGCAAGAGTGATGATGGAAATGTTCTGTATTTTGATGGAGATGGTAGATATACAGTTGTATTTTTTCAAAATTTACTAACCTTTACACTGAATTTGGTAATAAGGAGTTCATGATCTGAGCCACAGTCAGCTCCCGGTCTTGTTTTTGTTGACTGTATGGAGCTTCTCCATCTTTGGCTGCAAAGAACATAATCAATCTGATTTTGGTGTTGACCATCTGGTGATGTCCATGTGTAGAGTCTTCTCTTGTGTTGTTGGAAGAGGGTGTTTGCTATGACCAGTGCATTTTCTTGGCAAAACTCTATTAGTCCTTGCCCTGCTTCATTCCGTATTCCAAGGCCAAATTTGCCTGTTTCTCCAGGTGTTTCTTGACTTCCTACTTTTGCATTCCAGCCCCCTATAATGAAAAGGACATCTTTTTTGGGTGTTAGTTCTAAAAGGTCTTGTAGGTCTTCATAGAACTGTTCAACTTCAGCTTCTTCAGCATTACTGGTTGGGGCATAGACTTGGATTACTGTGATATTGAATGGTTTGCCTTGGAAACGAACAGAGATCATTCTGTCATTTTTGAGATTGCATCCAAGTACTGTATTTCCAACTCTTTTGTTGACCATGATGGCTACTCCATTTCTTCTGAGGGATTCCTGCCTGCAGTAGTGGATATAATGGTCATCTGAGTTAAATTCACCCATTCCAGTCCATTTTAATTCACTGATTCCTAACATGTCGACTTTCACTCTTGCCATCTCTTGTTTGACCACTTCCAATTTGCCTTGATTCATGGACCTGACATTCCAGGTTTCTATGCAATATTGCTCTTTACAGCATCGGACCTTGCTTCTATCACCAGTCACATCCACAGCTGGTTATTGTTTTTGCTTTGGCTCCATCCCATCATTCTTTGTGGAGTTATTTCTCCACTGATCTCCAGTAGCATATTGGGCCCCTACTGACCTGGGGAGTTCCTGTTTCAGTATCCTATCATTTTGCCTTTTCATACTGTTCATGGGGTCCTCAAGGCAAGAATACTGAAGTGGTTTGCCATTCCCTTCTCCAGTGGATCACATGCTGTCAGACCTCTCCACCATGACCTGCCCGTCTTGGGTTGCCCCACAGGCATGGCTTAGTTTCATTGAGTTAGGCAAGGCTGTGGTCCTAGTGTGATTAGATTGACTAGTTTTCTGTGAGTATGGTTTCAGTGTGTCTGCCCTCTGATGCCCTCTTGCAACACCTACCATCTTACTTGGGTTTCTCTCAAATCCCTTATGATTACACAGTGGAAGTGAGAAATTGATTTAAGGGCCTAGATCTGATAGACAGAGTGCCTGATGAGCTATGGAATGAGGTTCGTGACATTGTACAGGAGACAGGGATCAAGACCATCCCCATGGAAAAGAAATGCAAAAAAACAAAATGGCTGTCTGGGGAGGTCTTACAAATAGCTGTGAAAAAAGAGAAGCAGAAAGCAAAGGAGAAAAAGAAATATATAAGCCTCTGAATGCAAAGTTCCAAAGAAGAGCAAGAAGAGATAAGAAAGCCTTACTCAGCGATCAATGCAAAGAAATAGAGGAAAACAACAGAATGGGAAAGACTAGAGATCTCTTCAAGAAAATTAGAGATACCAAGGGAACATTTCATGCAGAGATGGGCTCGATAAAGGACAGAAATGGTATGGACCTAACAGAAACAGAAGATATTAAGAAGAGATGGCAAGAATACGCAGAAGAACTGTACAAAAAAGATCTCTACGACCCAGATAATCACGATGGTGTGATCACTGACCTAGAGCCAGACATCCTGGAATGTGAAGTCAAGTGGGCCTTAGAAAGCATCAATACAAGCAAAGCTAGTGGAGGTGATGGAATTCCAGTTGAGCTATTCCAAATTCTGAAAGATGATTCTGTGAAAGTGCTATACTCAATATGCCAGCAAATTTGGAAAACTCAGCAGTGGCCACAGGACTGGAAAAGGTCAGTTTTCATTCCAATCCCAAGGAAAGGCAATGCCAAAGAATGCTCAAACTACCGCACAAATGCACTCATCTCACATGCTAGTAAAGTCATACTCAAAATTCTCCAAGCCAGGCTTCAGCAGTACGTGAACCGTGAACTTCCTGATGTTCAAGCTGGTTTTAGAAAAGGCAGAGGAACCAGAGATCAAATTGCCAATATCTCCTGGATCATGGAAAAAGCAAGAGAGTTCCAGAAAAACATCTATTTCTGCTTTATTAATTATGCCAAAGCCTTTGACTGTGTGGATCACAATCAACTGTGGAAAATTCTGAAAGTGATGGGAATACCAGACCACCTGACCTGCCTCTTGAGAAATTTGTATGCAGGTCAGGAAGCAACAGTTAGAACTGGACATGGAACAACAGACTGGTTCCAAATAGGAAAAGGAGCACGTCAAGGCTGTATATTGTCACCCTGCTTATTTAACTTATATGCAGAGTACATCATGAGAAAGGCTGGACTGGAAGAAACACAAGCTGGAATCAAGATTGCTGGGAAAAATATCAATAACCTCAGATATGCAGATGACACCACCCTTATGGCAGAAAGTGAAGAGGAAGTAAAAAGCCTCTTGATGAATGTGAAAGTGGAGAGTGAAAAAGTTGGCTTAGAGCCCAGCGTTCAGAAAATGAAGATCATGGCATCCAGTCCCATCACTTCATGGGAAATAGATGGGGAAACAGTGCAAACAGTGTCAGACTTTATTTTTCTGGGCTCCAAAATCATTGGAGATGGTGACTGCAGCCATGAAATTAAAAGACGCTTACTCCTTGGAAGGAAAGTTATGACCAACCTAGATAGCATATTCAAAACAAGAGATATTACTTTGCCAACAAAGGTCCGTGTAGTCAAGGCTATGGTTTTTCCTGTGGTCATGTATGGATGTGAGAGGTGGACTGTGAAGAAGGCTGAGCACCGAAGAATTGATGCTTTTGAACTGTGGTGTTGGCAAGACTGTTGAGAGTCCCTTGGACTGCAAGGAGATCCAACGAGTCCATTCTAAAGCAGATCAGCCCTGGGATTTCTTTGGAGGGAATGATGCTAAAGCTGAAACTCCAGTACTTTGGTTACCTCATGCGAAGAGTTGACTCATTGGAAAAGACTCTGATGCTTGGCGGGATTGGGGGCAGGAGGAGAAGGGGATGACAGAGGATGAGATGGCTGGATGGCATCACTGACTCGATGGACTTGAGTCTGAGTAAACTCCAGGAGTTGGTGATGGACAAGGAGGCCTGGCGTGCTGCGGTTCATGGGGTCGCAAAGAGTCGGACAGGACTGAGCAACTGAACTGAGCTGAACCTTTACACTTAAAATCTGTGCATTAAGTACATCAATCTAGTTTCCAGAAGCAATAAGTTAATGAAATTGAGCATATTGCTTTTCCTCTTAAGAAGATATATCACTAGCATTGTTTCTAAACCTTCAGTCATGAGAACTCTATTGTATTAGTTAGGACTTTTCAGAGAAATAGAACCAAAAGTATATATGTGTGGGGAGAGAGAGGTTGCCACTTGATTGTGGAAATCAGCAGGTCTGAAATCTGTATGGGAGGCAGGCAGCAGGCAGACTAGGAAGCCCAGGCAGATTTCAGTCCTAAGGCAGAATTCCTTCTTTGTGAAACCTCTGTCATTGCTCTTAAGGTCTTTAACTGATTGGATGAGGCCCACCCATTATGGACGATAATCTGCTCTGCCTATCATAAACTGATTGTAAATGTTAATCGTGTCTCAAACTTAGTTTACATCCAGATCTAGACTAGTTTTTGCCAAACTAGGGCACCTTAGCCTAGCCACAGCTAACCATCATACCTATGATGGTAGAGAACCACGCTGAACTCAGTTGGGAAACTAAAGGTGTTTTAGGTAAAAAAAAAAAAAAAAAAGATTCCAAGTTAAAGCAGGCTGGCTTATAATTTGTAATTAAAACATGTAGCCTGTCTTTCTAGTTACAACTCTCAGTCATGTCAGTGAAGTATCATTCCCAAACTGTGGGGCCTCTATGAGGGAGAGGGTAGTCTTATTTCTCTCACCTGCTTCACTTGCATCATCCCATGTCAAAGAATTACAGGTCTACTTACATCTATTTCAGAACAGTGATTGGATCACTCATTTGATTCTCAAACCACTCTGTAAATGAAGTAGGAGAAGTTTTATTCCTTATTTTTTTAATAGAGGAAGGATCAGCATCAACAAAAAGACATGATTTATCCAAAGACTGAATCATTGTTAAAATGTCATTATGCCAGGCATTGTTTTATGTATATGTATATATGTGTGTGTACATACACACACACACATATGAGGGCTTCCCACGTGGCATAGTGTGTATACACACACACCCCCCCCCACATATATATATATATATATATATATATATATATACACACACATGCATTTGTTTTTTTATTGGCCGTACATGGTATGTGGGATCTTAGTTCTTGAACCAGGAATCCAGCCTGCACCCCCCTGCATTGGAAGGGCAGGTCTGAGTCACTGGACCACTGAGGAAGTCCCTTCCAGGCATTGTTTTAGAATGTGAAGAAGTCACAGAAAACCTCTCTACTGGCTTCTAGTGAGTGGGAGACAAAGGAAAAATAATAACAAAAAAATTCGATAATAATTTAGAGAATCGTTGAGAGTGATTAGTGCTAGAGGAAAGAAAATCCAGTGAACTAAGTGAGAGGGTCTTAAGAATCCTGCATGGGGGTTTGCCTCATTTAAAAGATGGAATTTAAGCAGAGGCTTGAGGGAACTGATGGAAAGAGCCTTGTGGATACCTGAGTGAGCAGTCCACTAGAGGAGACAACTAATCCAGAGTCCCAAAGCTTAGTAACTATGACTGAAACTGTGATCTAAAGCCATTCATTCTTTTTTTTTTTTTGTCATGAGATGTGTTTTATTTTCATTAGTCATACAAATACTTTTTTATAATATCAGGTCAAACCAGGGAAGTGTTTTTCTGTCTGGCAAACTCATAACTAGTTCAGTTTGCTTACATTAAACACACCTAAAATCACTCATTGAACATTCTTTTCAGCCACATTGCAGTTATTATTGTAGCCATCCTTATTCAAACACCCTACACCGAGCAGTCTGTTTGGAGGATCCCCTCAAAGCCCCACAGGCCAGTGACATCGGCGTGGAATACCTGGATTCACGGCACAACCTGTCACTTGTCTCCATCTTGCAGGTGACGTTCTCCACATCATGACTGAGCTCTCTAAGGTGAAGGGGTAGAGAATTCCTCAGGTCCTTAGGAAATTTCACTTTGCTTGCTTCTTCTACTCAATGATCTCTTTGGCCAGCAGGGTGTTCTCCTGCGTCTTCATCTTCAGGTTGGCATTATTGAAGCTGGCCATTTCCCCCATGTCCAGCTTGTCTGCCATTTTCTTAAAACAATCCAAGAGGTTACGCTCCAAGCCTACAGTCCTGCTGCTCTCACTGGTGTTGCTGCAGCAAGGGACCTATTTCATTCTCTTAGCAAATAAACATGGCACACTTCCTGCAAGCATAGTGCCAGGCAGTGGAGCAACAACACTGCCCAAGGAATCCCTCATTTCTTATTCTGTTCACTGTATGAGTGGTTCCTTAACCATCAGGGTTTCCGTGGTGGCTCAGGTGGTAAAGAATATGCCTGCGATGAAGGAGACCCACGTTCGATCCCTGGGTTGGGAAGATTCCCCTGGGGAAGGGGATAACCACCCAGTCCAGTGTCCTTGCCTGGAAAATTCCTGGACAGGGGAGCCTGGCTGGCTACAGTCCATGGGGTCATAAAGAGTTTGCCTCAACTATGGAGTAGAAAGCCACTATAGGGGTCTTCAAACCTCTTCTGCTGTCAAAATTTTGTGTAGATAGTAATTATACATACTATTTTCATATGTATGTAGATGTTATAATTGATAAAGTCATTACTAATTTAATTCTTATTATGCATTCTTCAGGTGATAACTACTGAAAGTTCTACAATTATGCAGGGTGGTGTATAGTCTGTGAGCAATTGTGAAGTTGATAAGGGTCCTCCTCATTCTTGGCAATGTTGGGAAAACCTCTTCTCTTCATTGTGAGATTGCCAGATTGATATTGGCCCCAAAAGCCACACTAATAGTTGCTGCTTCTAAAGACAAGGGAGGCCTTTGAAAGTTTGCAACTGCAGAAAAAGCATGATCAGACCTGTGTTTTTTGGAGGATTTCTTTTTATTGTCAGTTATCCAGGCGAAGCCAAATGGAATAAATCTATTGAGGAATGCTTATTGTTTAATTACAGTTACTTGGTTCATTTGGTAACACACTGATCCAAACTGCACTGTACCTAATTCTTTGTTTCTGATGCTTACAAGAAATTCAAACCATAATTTCTCTGCATTATACATTATTTGAAGCAGTATTTCCAAGTTAGAGATGTCTTCTATCAAAAGTCAGCAATTAAAAATAGGTTTCTAGCTTAACCTTGGCCAGATACTTTGAAATGAAACAGTGGGAGCAATGAAAACAGAGCCTTGTCAGGGTAAATGCATATGCTAGCTGGGAAGCATTTGGTTTACATGTCTGCAGGCTGATTTGATGTTTATATGTTTGGATGAACTTTCATTTTAGCCTCATGTTTGCAAGTCTAGTTTTCTCTGAACTTTTAAATTTGATCTTGATAATGACTATGATAAAGCAAAGAACAGTTGTATGAGAGATATGGGAATATATACTTAGTATCAAAGAATCCTTCTACTGATACTTAATGCTGAATGGTTTTAGGGTAGCAATACATACATTTTAAGACTTGAGAGAGACAGAAATCAACACACTCAGATTTTAAAGGCTAAAGCCATTACCTCTTTGTAAAGGATTTCCAAAGCCTTTTTGCCTCGTATACGTGTACTTGGGATTCTCTGTGTGATGTGTATTCTCTTCTTTTACAGTAGTCTTTCTTGCTCAGAAAAGCCATTACTCTGAAGATTATAACTAGTCTCTGATTCATTTCCTCACACTAACTATATACAAACCCTTGAGGAATTATCCTATATCATTGCTATGTTTTGATCTTTAATGTTGCTGTCAGGCAGAATATCAATGTCGAATTGTAAGAGTTGTTGGCGTTTGCATTTAATTCAACCTGTGTGGTACTGGCAACACTGTGAATATTCGTTCTTTGGCAGGACATATGCTTCTGACTTTGTTGCTGATTCAGATTTTCCGTGCATGTGGGTATGTGGTAGCTCTTGCTCAAGCAGCTAGCTGCTCCATTGCTAATGTTTCCCAGTTGCCAGATGGTAAATATGCAGCCACAGTTTTCCAGACAGTATTACTGTCTGGGCAGGAATGGATGCACATTATACATTTATTTGGGGTACTTTTTATCTCTGAGACCTTTAAATGAGATCCGGTTGCAGCAAAATGGCTCTCCTGTTGTTAATTGGCTTCTGTGAGCCCTCTGGTTTCTATCAGTACATTTGTTGTGCATTTATTCACCTTTCGGGGATATCTTCCCTTGTTACTACACTGGTTGCTAGTCAGATAGTTTCAGTTATGCTCCTGCTAAGATTCACTCTGGTCCTGATGACCTAAGAAACTGCAACCACTGAAATCTACATGATTATTCATGTGTTTATCCTCCAGGAGCCAGGAGATTATGATGTTGAGACATACTAAATGTTTATGTGGAAGTCATTCAATCGCATTTAAATTGACCTTTTTTTGTTTTCTTTTTCTGTTTTTCTACTTTTTTTTCATTATTGTTACTAGAAAAGTTGAAATAATGGTTCTTTGAACTTATTTAGAAACTTCTTATAGAGCTGAAAGACCTGACATATATTAGTCAATTGTTATTATAAAATACATTTGGGTTGGAAAATATGACACAATTGTCATTATCTTCAGATTATCTTTGTAAAATGAGATACTTCTTTTGAAATGTGCATGAAAATAGATGCAATTTAATATCAGTTATACTGTTCTTGAGAAGTTGGGCAGTTGATGACAAGTAATGTTATTATTCACTAAGGAAGCACGATGTTCTAACACTGAATTTAGGTCTCTGGGATCATTACCTGATATTATGATTGTTGTTTCTGCTGCTGTTTAGTTGCTAAGTTGTGTCTGACTCTTTGCAACTCCATGCACTATAGCCCACCAGGCTCCTTTGTCCTTGGGATTCCCAGGGAAGAATGTTGGAGTCAGTTGCCATTTCCTTCTCCAGGAGTATCCCTGACCCAGGGATTGAACCCACATCTCCTGCATTGTCAGGCAGATTCTTTACCATTGAGTTACCCGGGAAGCCAATGTTACGATTACAATGATCTTGTTAGGGAGTTATCACCATGGTGTGAGGAAGCTGAGGCTTAGGGAGTTTCTGTAAGTGGGCCATGGTCTTGCCGCTATCAGAAGCAGATGTAGAATAGACTCTCAAGCCAGTCTGATATCTAGTCCTCTAATGTTAACAATTGCAATACTGTAGGAAACATTGTTTGAATGTATTATATATACATAGATGTATAGATGGAGAAGGAAATGGCAACCCACTCCAGTATTCTTACCTGGAGAATCCCAGGGACAGAACAGCCTGGTGGGATGCCGTCTATGGGGTCGCACAGAGTTGGACACGACTGAAGCGACTTAGCAGCAGCAGCAGCAGATATATAGTAACCATTTCAATCACTGAGTATGGTTTTGAAACCATACCAATATCTGTGTCATTGAACATGTACTTTAATGCTAATCTCTTTTTTACAACACTCCTCTGCTTTGCCATATATTTGTCTCACACCACACAATTGTTCTCATTTCCCTAGCTATAAAATAACATAAAGTAAATATTACTTATAGATGGAAATAATGACTTCATCTAAAATCATGCATTTCCTCCTCACATGATGAAATGTTCCTCAAATGAAGAACTCTTCATTTATCTAAGATCACAAGCTAGGTCACATTGCAGCTTGAAGTGGTCATGCTGGGTATTTGCATTTCCCAACTTTTACACATGCTCACTGATCTCCAACACAAGTATCTGCTTCAGCCATACAAACCTCAAGATCCTTCCTGATGTTCTTCCTGGTTTGGCTTCCGTGGAAACCATTTGACTCTCCAGCCTCTCATCAATCTATGTATCTTCTACATTTGCTCCCCAGTTCTTAAGAAATTATTATTTAATTTTTGCTTCATTCCATGTGCTCTCTAAACTATCAGATTGTGTATGTATATACCAAGTTGTGGTTGTATTTCTTTTTACATGGAACCTTGAGTGTTTTCCTAACGTTTTGTGTATTTGTATTTCCTTCACGATAGCTATAATTGAGCTGATTACTGTTGATACTTGCTCTTTGTTTAATGAGTTGCTTTAGGTGTTTTAAGTTTACAGGAAAACGAAATAGCTAGTATAGTTATAAAGTTAATTCACAGAAATTAGACATGAAAAGGAATCAGGAAAATGACCTATTTGATATGTTTCTTCTGTTCTAGCATGGGTTATTAAAATATTAATAAAGCATCTTTCTGTCTAAACTAAGCAAAAAGCTGTTAATGTACTTATTGGGACATAGTCCAGAAATATTATCATGAAGTTCCAGCTTTGGGAACAGAAAATACCCTAGAAATCTGCTTAGTGACTGGGTTTGTGTTTTCAGTGTACCATGACTAATTAAACACATACGAGTAAAGCAGGAAGGAAACCATAAGGTCCATATGCTCAAAGGGCCTAAAGTAATAAGCTTCGTAGCAGGAGGGTAATACCTGAGCAATGATAACCTCATCTTTGTCATTTAGTCTCTACATCATTGAATAACATTTGATTATACAAATTAAAGCTATTTGAAATTTTGTTTTTAACTTTTCTATCATTATGAAATTGAAAAAAGAAAGGTTTTCTTTCTATTGACTAATTATACCATCCTCTCTAAATTGTAACTGGAAAACCTTTTCTGAAGAGTGGAAATTATGAAACAAAAGCTTTCTTTCACTTAAATACTTCATTTACAACTTCTTGTACATGAGAAAAAAATAGTAAATTATAGACTAAAATTAGAATATTAAAAATATTTCTTAGATCTTGCCTGATAGCTGCATTCAGGCTTTCCAGGTTGCTCAGTAGTAGAGAATACACCTGCCAGTGCAGGAGATGAGGGTTTGATCCCTGGCTTGGGAAGATCTCCTGGAGGAGGAAATGGCAACCCACTCCAGTATTCTTGCCAGGAAGTTTTATGGACAGAGGAATCTGGTGGGTTATGGTCCATGGGGTCGCAAAGAGTTGGACACAACTGAAGCAACTGAGCATGCACGTGACAGCCACGTTCAGCAGTGTGTCCATATGGAAAACGGATGAGGGTAGAGAGCGGAAATGTGGGCCACCCAAGAACGTGTTCCTTTTGCAGACTGGAAATCTGTTCTTCCCCTGTCCTGCAAGAGAGTATGAGCACACTTTGGACCCATGGTTACTTTTGATTGCTTTTTATTGATCGTCTTTCTGGCATTTTATAGTTGCTTGCTGGTCTTATTCCGCTGTTAATTGGAGTGTAGATATGAAGGTGTAGATACCTTATCATTTAGATGGAGTTCACTAAGCAATTTGGACCTACTGGCGATAGTGGCCATTACCTAAGGATCTGGACTTGAAGCTTAATGCAGGGACCATATGAGACGCTGAGTCTTCTCCTTTAGGGAAGGGATAGGAGCGTGTGGGTAGGCCTGGGAGTTTTGAAAATAAGGCAATAAGGCTGTGTATGGAAATTTTATAGCTAAAGGAGTAATGAACTTTGAGGGCTGACTGCTCAGCGACTATGATCCCCTCCTTCCTTTTCTCATAGAACCTACATGCTGTTCAGCATCTTGTTGCATAAAGTCATGTGTCATAGGGAAAACCATCCTGTCCTTTGTTTCAGAGATGTACTGTTTGGTCTAAAGATAGTCTTTTCTCCCTTGCTGATGATTGCTTTAGGGTATGACTGAATTCTGGCTGTTGGGATGCAAGGAGAAATTTTTTGGAGGCTTCAGGGAAATTTTTTTAGACTCTTAGAGAAGCCTAAGGAAAACCATTTTCACTCCCATCAGGAAAATAGGAAAGTCTCCATTCCTTCTATATCAACAAAAATCAAACTAACCTCCAGATGAAGTCCACACTGATGACAGCAAATGAAAATGGTGCAGAAACCCCGCATTCTTGAGACAGGGAACCGGGACCTTGATTGTTAAGCACTTGGGAGATTGAGACAATAATGTCCTCATTGTTTAAGACTTGATTTAGCATTTTCTTTATCAGTCTTTTCTGGCAAATTCTTTCTTTGGACAGATACATAAAGGGCTTAAATAAATCTCAAGGCATTTTTGTTACTTTGTCAACTCTGTCACTGGCACAGGATGGAAGTTAACGAGGGTGAAGATGGATCATCAGACCCTATTTGGTTCTAATTTTTTTTTCTTCTTTTTTTTTTATTTTTTAACTTTACAGTATTGTATTGGTTTTGTCATATATTTGACTTAAGGTAGAGCAGTGTGTTGAAAGTGGAAGGACATAGGATTGCCTGAAGAAGTTCAAAAGGGTAAGAAAAAAAAAATCTCAGTACAACTCACAATTAAACTTTGGATGAGTTCTAATTGCTTAAAAAGTGCTATGGGTGAGTCGAGTTTGGAAATGGAAATCAGGAAGCCAGTACTGATGCTTCACTAGTACTGATGCTTCACTAGTAATGTATTTATTTGCTATGAAAGTGATAAATATAATTCTTTGAACATCAATCTCCTCTTGTTAAAATGAGAAGTGTGGAGTAGATGCTCTCTGAAATCCCATCTATATCCAAATTATTTTGAGTAACACTAGAAATTTCTATTGAATAATTTATGGCATACTTATCTATTTAATACTTTGTTACAGAGGGGTTTTGTTCCCAGTGGGCTGATTTTTAGGATGTTATTGAAATGATGTTTATAAACCACAGTGACAGTCTATACTGTTTATTTTCTGTTGAAACAAGGAATTTTACTGTGACTTATTTACCTCATCCACCCACCCACCTCCTAAAAATACCTTGAAAGGCCTGAAACCCTTTTATATTATCATAAACTTAAAATTTTTTTTCTAGTTTTTAAATTATGAAAGTATGGTAACATATTTACAGGAGACTTGGAAAATACAGGACAAAGTTACATATAGCTCCACTATATATTAAAATTATTTTTAAAGTAGATAAATTAATATTTTTAGTTGATGTTTCTTGTGGCTCAGCTGGTAAAGAATCCATCTGCAATGCAGGAGACCTGGGTTCGATCCCTGGGTTGGGAAGATCCCCTGGAGAAGGGAAAGGTTATCCACTCCAGTATTCTGGCCTAGAGAATTCCATGGACTGTATAGTCCATGCGATTGCAAAGAGTTGGACACGACTGAGCAACTTTCACTTTCACTTTTTTTTCACTTCCCATATAAAACTCTCAAAAATTAATAGAATGAATATACAGAAAAATAGAGGCATATAATAGACCTGAAAGGTAGCATGAACCAATTAACATAATTAAAATTTATATAATTTTCACACAACAGTAGGATATAAATTCTATTCAAATTCTCCTAGACTATAAACTAGAAGATGCTGGAACATATCCGGGGACATAAAACAAGGTGAAAAAATTTTATGCTCTAAAGTTATTAAGATCATACAGAGCTGTTCTCTGATCACTGTGGAATTATGTCATAAACTTTAAAAAATTTTTAAACTTTTTAATACTAATTAAAATTATTTCAGGCATATAATCATTGACATAACTTAACCCAGAGAAGGTATTTCTCCTGTTATCCCTATTAAGGTTGGCTAATACCAATTAGTTAGACAATTATAGAAGAATCTAAATAATGTATTTCAGTTACATGTCAAGAGATATTTTATGAAACAGATGTAGAGTATGGATTACATATGTTTTTATTTATTGTTCAGTGGTAAATGTTTGCCATCCTTTCTAGCAGTTGAACATTAGGTTACAGACTGAGAAATAAATATTGATGATAATCAAAATTACACTAGTTCTGTTGCTTGTTAGTGATTAATTACATTGTTTCTGTGTGTATGCACTCTATATGGAATAGATTAAAAATCTGTGTAAGTTATTTACTGTAAACAAATGGTCTGATTTAAGAAATAATTGATATTTGTTGAAGAATATGAGCACTGGTCTTTGGTTTGCTAATATTTAGTGTTTATACTATTTCTAAATGTTTCTTAGTGTAAAGAAACGTTGTTACATGTGTGAAGGAAGATAATTATACATAGGTTATGGAATAACAAGTATCACATTCTTGCACTAATTTAATAATTTATGCTTTTTTTTTTTTTTTGACTCGGGAAAAGTGCTCTATTTTCAAATGGAATGTTTTTTTGAAAAAACAAAAATGTACCATAATGAAAAAGCTTGGACTATAGCAGTGAAAATTGCCAATTTCATGCCATTAAGTTTCTGTTTTTGTTTTGTTGCATTTGATACCACATAATTTGTTTTGTTTATATCTTAAACCTTGAGACTTGGAGAAGACACATGATGATTAACAAAATTCATGAATTTGACCTGTTTATCATTATCTGTGTATTCTTACCCCTGTAAATTTAGTTGTGGTGATAACAAGACATTCTAATTATTTATTAGAACATTTTATTGGATATTAAGTATTCATATTAATATATTTTAATTGGAAAATAAATATGTCTTTAAGGTCTATAGTTCATATTCAGTTTTTTCGGTTAAGAAAGTCTTAAATTTTAATGTAATAGTTTCTTTAAAATACTTCCCATATACCTCAACCAGTAAGTAACATTGCCACATAAGCACCTAATGAGATTAGAAAAATTAGGCAAACACTTATGATTTGATCAATAAATCTGCCATTATCATTATATATGAAGCACAGCATTCTCGAATATAACAGAGAACATAGCAGGTACACTCTTATATAATGTATTTGTTGCCTTCTTATATCTCTCAACTGAATTTTATTACTAATTAAGGGTTATAGACTTGTATAAAAGATTATATTGCTTTTTCTCAGCCCTTTCTAGCTATATGTTAAAATCACCTGCAGGCCTTTCAAGGTATACTAATGTCTGGGTCTTGGGTCTTACCCCAAACCATTAAATCAGAGTCTCTCAGGGTAGGGTCAGGAAATGGAATTTATCGCTCGAATTCCCCAGGTGATGATAATGTGCAGCATGGGTTGAGAACCTGCAGTCTATATGGTCCAACATATTTATAAAGTTATTATTATAACATTTCATTTGACTAAAACTTTATATACTTCTGTGAATTATATATTTATTTTTTTAAAAACCTAAAAATTTTAACAACCTTTCCTTTGATTTATAACCTTATGATTTTATTGCTGATGTTCAGAAAGCATAGCTTTTTTTCATATAAATATGTTCAATGAATGCAGTCTTTCCAAATTGTAATGGCCACTATTACTGGTCATTCTATGGAGAATTCTCTGCTGATGAAAATTAACATCAAGAATAGGGTTTTTGTTTGTTTGTTTGTTTGTTTTTAAAGAGATTTCTGAAATAGCTCTAGATGTTATTTACCACACAAATATATGGGAAAATATATTACTTTCCTATTGCTGAACTTCCCTGATAGCTCAGCTTGTAAAGAATCCACCTGCATTGCAGGAGACCTATTTTCGATTCCTGGGTCAGGAAGATCTGTTGGAGAAGGGCTAGGCTACCCACTCTAGTATTCTTGGGCTTCCCTAGTGGCTCACCTGGTAAAGAATCTGCCTGCAATGTGGAAGACCTGGGTTCGATCCCTGGGTTGGCAAGATCCCCTCGAGAAGGGAAAGGCTACCCACTCCAGTATTCTGGCCTGGAGAATTCCATGGACTGTGTAGTCCATGAGGTCACAAAGAGTCGGACATGACAGAACGACTTTCACTTGCAGTTTCCTATTGCTAATGTAACTAGCTACTAATGGCATAAAACTTTGAGACTTAAAACAACACTGTTTAGTATCTTATAGTTTCTAAGACCAGAAGTCCTCAGATCAAGGTGTCAACATGGTTATGTTTCTTTTCAAGGCTTTAGGGGAGGGTCTTGACTTTGCTTTTCTAGCATATGAAGGACTCCTGCTTTCCTTGCTATGGGCTTTTCCTCCATCTTCAAAGAGCATTGCTTCAGTATGCTTCTACTGACACACCTTTCATTCTAAACCTTTTTCTACCCTCTTGTAACTACTCTTGTGGTTGCATTCACTTCAGCCAGATAATCTAGGGGAATCTTTCCATTTTTAGATCCTTAATTTAAGCACATCTTGCCATGTAAAGGAATAATTAGCAAATCCACAATTTCTAGAATTTGAATAAGGGCACCTTTAGGAAACATGATACAGTCTACCACTAGCAACTTTGAGTTATTTTCTTAATATCAAATTAAGACTTTGTAAATTCTTAATTTCAAAATGCAGCTTTTTTTTTTTTTTTGGTTTATCAAAGAATACAATGCTAAGAAACAAACAAAGAGAAATGGAAGCTCAGCTGGTAAAGAATCTGCCTGCAATTCTGGGGAGACAGTTCGATTCCTGGGTCAGGAAGTTCCCCTGGAGAAAGGGATATGCTACCCACTCCAGTAGTCTTGGGCTTTCCTGGTGGCTCACACGGTAAAGAATTTGCCTGCAGTGCAGGAGACTTGGTTTGATTCCTAGGTTGGAAAGATCCCTTGGAGGAGGGCATGGCAACCCACTTCATTCTTCTTGCCTCGAAAATCCCCATAGACGGAGGAGCCTGGTGGGCTGCGGTCCATGGAATCTCAAAGAGTTGGACATGCCTGAGTGACTAAGCACAGCACAGAGTTTTAATGGAGAGCATGACAGGAAAAAAAAAAAATGCTTTAACAAAATTAAAAATTATTCAGGGAACTGTATAATGTGATCTGAAAACTTTGAATCAAATAGAAATATTTTAATTCATTATTTTGTATTACTTCTTTTACTGTTTCAGTATGCAATTACAGTTTGATTTTCCAACATGGTGTCAAAATTGATGTAAGACCTGAGACACTCCAAGATACACACAATGATTATAATTCCTTATCCATGTCTTTATATCCTTTGTCATAAATGGAGACTGAACCAGATTTATGTAGGGTTTTATGCCTAGGTCATGCAATGAAATTAATGCTCTTCATGTTGCTATAACAGTATAATGAGTGTATGATGTTGTTGTTGTTATTAGTGGCTAAGGCATGTCCAACTCTTGTGACTGCATGAACTATAGCCTGCCAGGCTCCTCTGTCCATGTAATTTCTCAGGCAAGAATAATGGAGGGTATAGCCATTTCCTTCTCCAGGGGATCTTCTCAACTCTGGGATCAAGCCCAGGTCTCATGCATTGGCAGGTGGATTCTTTACCACTGTACCAAATGCACAATAAATATTAGTTATCATTGGCAGTAGTTTAGCAGCTTTATCTTTAAAAATGCTTACATAGACATTTTAGTAATAGCAAATTACTGTCTCTTGGTAGATAGATGTATCTTCTAATATACATACGCTCATTGAATACTTTTATGTGTCACATACTCTTAGTAATATCCTGAGGGAGATATAATTATGTAAAAACAAGTCATTGATATTCTGCCTTCAACTGGTATATAAGATCCTATTTAGGAAGGAAATTTAAAAGTACTCTGAGAGATCCCAAAGATGATTCTGGTTCAGAGAATAAAAAGTTGTTGATAATACTGTATATATACTACATTTTTTTTCCTTAAAACCAAAGGAAAATGGTTTATCCCACTATTTTCCCAGTAATTCATGTAAGATCGTGTGTGTTTGCATGGATGTTTTCATTAGTCTTCATATTCCACCAGTTCTTTAAATTCTAAAGCATTATAGGCATAAGTATGAATCTTCAGATATTCTGCTCACAACTGTACTTCATATGGTTTTGGAATAACTAATATCCCATTTTGGGCTCCTCCCTAAACATCCCCAGATGCCAGCAGGGAAAAA
The DNA here is from genome assembly GCF_032452875.1 of Bos javanicus. Classification (NCBI taxonomy): domain Eukaryota; kingdom Metazoa; phylum Chordata; class Mammalia; order Artiodactyla; family Bovidae; genus Bos; species Bos javanicus. The sequence goes on along the minus strand of NC_083871.1, from coordinate 25,228,839 downwards.
AACAATCATTGCAAGTGCCATACTATTCTTCGTGTATGTCAGTTCCATCTGTCACTGTCCTGTGGTACATTCTGCATTGTTTCTTAGGTGCTAGAGTCTTCCAAGTAACTACTCCGTTCCTAAATTCAGCAGCCACACTGCTTCATCAGCAGCCAAAGAGAGGATCTCAAAGCTGCCTTTAAAAGCATTCAGATGTTTTAAACAAGTTCCAGTCAAATCGGAAGTTGGTCTTTTTTTTCCCCCTCTCTACTGGACAACAGCCAAGAAACCTTTGTTAATCTCCTCTCTGTACTGTTTATATTTTCTTGAACATATCTTCTCTCTTATGAGTTGATGGAAGAAGTTAGTATAGTCGGTGTATAGAAAGATACAACAAAATTTACTTGGTAGTTGCAGTGCTTGGAAAACCACAATTGTTTAACACGTCCACAAAAATTCCAAACAAAATAACTCTTCATTTGATGACCCATTTAATAAGATTCCCAGCTTTCATAAAATTATCATGTATTTACTGTTGCTATTTAGCTCTTACTGTGCTGTGCTTAATCACTCAGTCCTGTCCACCTCTTTCGGACCTCATGGACTGTATGTATGTAGCCCACCCCTTTGTCCATGGGGATTATCCAGGCAAAAAGAGTGGAGTGGGTCGCCAGGCACTCCTCCAAGGGATCTTTCCAACCCAGGGATCGAACCCAGGTCTCCCTCATTGCAAGGCAGATACTTTACCATCTGAGCCATCAGGGAATCCTGAGAATACTAGAGTGAGTAGCCTATCCCTTCTCCAGAAGATCTTCTTGAGCTATGAATCAAACTGGACTCTCCTGCATTGCAGGTGGAGTCTCTAACAGCTGAGCTTCCAGGGAAGCCCATCTCCTACTATAGTTTTATTTAAAAGGAAAGAGATTATGTGAAGAAGAAACTTAATTAGCATCTTTTGTCTTTAGGGAGTGTTTTCAAAATTAAGTGTTCTGGGTTTTTAAATCATTTGCCTTTGAACTTTTTTGTTGTTTTTGTTCAGTTGCTAAGTTGTGTCCAACTCTTTGTATCTCCATGAAGGGCAGCATGCCAGACTTCCCTGTCCTTCACTATCTCCTGGAGTTTGCTCAAACTCATGTCCATTGAGTTGATGATGCCATTCTACCATTTCATCCTCTGTCACTCTCTTTGTCTCCTTCCCTCAATCTTTCACAGCTTCGGGTTCTTTTCCAATGAGTCAGTTCTTCACATCAGGTAACCAAATTATCGGAGCTTCAGCATCAGTCCTTCCAATGAATATTCAGGGTTGATTTCCTTTAGGATTGACTGGTTTGATCTCCTTCCTTGCTGTCCAAGGGACTCTCCAGAGTCTTCACCAGCACCACTGTTTCAAGCATCAATTCTTTGCACTCAGCCTTCTTTATGGTTCAACTCTTACATGACTATTGGAAAAACCATAGATTTAACTATACAGACTTCGTTGCCAAAGTGATGTCTCTGCTTTTTAATACACTGTCTAGGTTTATCGTACCTTTTCTTCCAAGGAAAAGGATCCAGTGTCTTTTAAATTCATGGCTGCAGTCACTATCTGCAGTGATTTTGGAGCTGAAGGAAATAAAATCTGTCACTGTTTCCACTTTTCTCCATCTGTTTACCATGAAGTGATGGGACTAGATGCCATGATCTTTGTTTTTTGAATGTTGAGTTTTAAGCCAGCTTGTTCACTCTCCTCTTTCACTTTCATCTACAGGCTCTTTAGTTCCTCTTTTCTTTCTGCTGTTAGAGTTGTATCATCTACATATATGAAGTTATTGATATTTCTCCTGGCAGTCTTGATTCCAGCTTCTGATTCATCCAGCCCAGCATTTCACATGATGTCCTCTACATAAAAGTTAAATAAGCAGGGTGACAATATACAGCCTTGATGTACTCCTTTCCCATTTTTGAACTGATTCATTGTTCCATGTCACAGTTCTAACTTTTGCTTCTTGACCTGCATACAGGTTTCTCAGGAGTCAGGTAATGTGGTCTGGTATTCCCATCTCTTTAAGAATGTTCTACAGTTTGTTGTGATCCACTCAGTCAAAGGCTTTGGCATAGTCAATGAAGCAGAAGTAGATGTTTTTCTGGAACTCTCTTGCTTTTTCTGTTTCAGTGGATGTTGGCAATTTGTTCTCTGGTTCCTCTGCCTTTGCTGAATCCAGCTTAAACATCTGGAAGTTCTCAGTTAATGTAATGTTGAAACCTAGCTTGAAGGATTTTGAGCATTACCTTGCTAGCGTGTGAAATGAGTGCAATTGTATGGTAGTTTGAACAATCTTTGGCATTGCTCTTTTGGGGGAGTGGCCGAAAACTGACCTTTTTCAGTCCTGTGTAGCCACTGCTGAGTTTTCCAAATTTGTTGGCATACTGAGTGCAGCACTTAACCAGCATCATCTTTCAGGATTTGAAATAGCTCAACTGGAATTCCATCACCTCCACTAGCTTTGTTCTTAGTCATACTTCCTAAGGCCCACTTGACCTGACACTTCATGATGTCTGGCTGTAGGTGAGTGGCCACACCATTGTGGTTATCTGGGTTATTAAGACTTTTTATTTTTTTGGTATAGACTTCAGTGTATTCTTGCCATCTGTTCTTAATTTCTTCTGCTTCTATTAGGTCCATGCCATTTCTGTCCTTTATTGTGCCCATCCTTGTATGAAATGTTCCCTTGGTATATCCAGTTTTCTTGAAGTGATCTCTAGTCTTTCCCATTCTATTATTGTCCTTTATTTCTTTGCATTGTTTACCTTAAAAGGCTTTCTTTTATCTCCCTGCTCTTCTCTGGAACTCTGCATTCAGTTGGATATATCTTCCCCTTTCTCCTTTGCTTTTTGCTTCTCTTCTCAGCTATTTGTAAGCATCCTCAGACAACCCCTTTGCCTTCTTGCATTTGTTTTTCTTGGTGATTGTTTGAGTCGCCTGCACAGTGTAACAAACCTCTGTGCGTAGTTCTTCAGGCACTCTGTCTATGGGATCTAATCCCTTGGGTCTATTTGTCACCTTCACTGTATAATCATAAGGGATTTGATTTAGATCATACCTGAATGGCCTGGTGCCTTCCCCTACTTTCTTAAATTTAAGCCTGAATTTTACAGGAAGGAGCTGATGATCTGAACCACAGTCAGCTCCAGGTTTTGCCTTTGCTGACTGTATAGAGCTTCTCCATATTTGGCTTCAAAAAATATAATCAGTCTGATTTCAGTATTGACCATCTGGTGATGTCCACGTGTAGAGTCTTCTCTTGTGTTGTTGGAAGAGGGTGTTTGCTATGACTAGTGTGT